>NW_017731548.1:1209651-1305920 GCF_001890085.2 Hipposideros armiger
GAGGGCAGTGTCACTGGCCCTCATATGTGGGATCTGAACTGGGGCCATCTGGCGTCCCAAGCCAGCTCTTAACCAACGTGCCACTCGGCTGGCCCAGAAATGCTCTAAACATATCAATTAAATCCATCTGGTCTAGTGTGTCATTTAAGGCCACTACTTCTGTGTTGATTTTCTGTCTGGAAGATTGGTGTCCATTGGTATCAATGGGCTGTTAAAGTCCTCTACTATGATTGTATTACTGATGATCTCTGCTTTTATGTCAGTCAATATTTGCTTTATGTATTTAGGTGTTCCTTTGTTGGGTTCATAATGTTTACATGGTTATATCCTCTTCTTGGCTAGATCTCTTTATCATTATGTAATGCCCCTCTTTGTCTCTTGTTATAGCCTTTGTTTTAGTCTATTTTTTTCTGATGTAAGTATTGCTAATCCAGCTTTCTTTTGTTTCCATTCACATGAAATATCTTTTTCCATCTCTTTACTTTAAGTCTGTGTGTGTCTTTCGATCTGAAGTGAGTCTCTTGTAGACAGCATGTGCATGGGTCTTGGGTTCTTATCCATTCAGGTAGCCTATGTCTTTTTATTGGAGCATTTAATTCATTTACATTTAAAGTGATTATTGGTAGGTATCTAGTTATTGTCATTTTACTATTCATTTTATGTTCTTTTTTTCTCCCTTTCTTCTTAAAGAAGGCCCTTAAACATTTCTTGTAATACTCGTTTGATGATGATGAACTCCTTTAGCTTTTTCTTACCTGGGAAGCTCTTTATCTGTCCTTCAATTTTAAATGATTGCCTTGCTGGGTAGGGTCACCTTCCTGTAGATCCTTGCTTTTCATCAGTGGGTATATTTCACTCCAATATCTTCTGGCCTGCAAAGTTTCTGTTGAGAAATCAGCTGACAGTCTTATGGGAGCTCACTTGTAGGTTACTAAGTCCTTTTCTCTTGCTGCTTTTAAGATTCTCTCATTGTCTTTAACCCATTTTAATTATGATGTGTCTTGATGTGGGCCATCTTGTTTGGAACTCTGCATTTCCTGGGCTTGTATGTGTATTTCCTTTGCCAGGTTAGGGAAGTTTTCAGTCATTATTTTTTCAAATAGGTTCTCAATCTCTTGCTTTCTTTTTTCTCCTTCTGGTACCCATAAGATGTGAATGTCGTTATACTTGATGTTGTCCCAGAAGTCTCTTAAATAATTCTCATTTTTAAAAATTCTTTTCTTTTTCTGTTTTGATTGGGTGTTTTCTGCTACCTTGTCTTCCAAATTGCTGATTCAAACCTCTGCTTCATCTAATCTGTTGTTGATTACCTCTAATGTACTCTTCATTTCAGTTCTTGTATTCTTCACTTCTGACTTCTTTTTTTATGTTTTCTATATACTTTTTTATGCTTGCTATCTTTTTATTGAAGTTCTTACTAAGTTCCTTGAACGTCCTCTACCCATTGTTTTGAACTTTGTATCTGGTAGGTTGCTTACTTTCATTTCATTTAATTCTTTTTCTGGACTTTTCTCCTATTCTTTCACTTGGGATATATTTTTTTGTTTCCTAATTTTGGCTGCTTCCCTGTGTTTGTATCTATGTATTAGGTAGATCTGCTAGGTCTCCCAGTCTTGGCCAGATGACCTTATGTCGTAGGTGTCCTGTGGTGCCCAGTGGCACAGTCTCCCTGGGTACCTGTGCCGGGTGCTTCAGGAGTCACCCTTGTGAGGGTTGTGTGTAACCCTCCTGTTATAATTGAGCCTTTATTGCTATTGGCACATCAGTTGTGGGATTGACCCTCAGGCTGACTGGATGTGGGGTTTGGCCATGGCCACAGCTTACAAGCTGCTGTGTAGGGAGCTTACCCCATGGAGAGGGATTTGCCCTAGTGGGCTCTGGAGCCTACTAGACTGCCCTTTGGGTGTACTGCTTTTGGGGCTAATTGGGTGGTACTATGCTGTGGTCTGAAGCTAACCTGCATGTATGTTGGTTCTGGGGTCTCTTGGGAGGAGCTTCAGTGCAGGCCCAGGTTAGCCACTGACTGTGATTGGCCAGGGACTACCTGGTAAGAGCAACAAAGTGATCTGCAATTGGTTGCTACCTTTGTTGAACCTGGAGGCGCTTGGGAGAGGCCACGCCACAAACTGAGTTACAGCTTCTTTAAGAACCTGGCCTCAGGTAGCTCTACAAGAAGCCCAGGGCATCCCCAAGACTTGCTGCCACCTGCCAGCTCCTGTAAGGCTCAGCTGCTGATAGAGCCTAATGCAGTATACGAGCTGGGTGAGGCCAAGTCTCAGGGAGTCACCAGAGTGAGATGAGTGGTATTCACCAGGTTAATGTAGATTCTGGTTTTTGCCAGTTCTGAGCCTGGAGCTACTTAGCAAAAGCCTCAGAGCACACAGAAGCCAGCTACTGCCTGCCTGGGACCCATGGACCCCTGAGAGTTGTTAAAAAAATTAATATTTGGGTGGGGTAGGCTGCTCATTGAGAAATTACCTCCAGCAGCAGTTAGGTGGAGCAGGGTCCCAGGGAGTCACCAGGGTGTAGCAAACGAAGCTCACCAGGCCAATGCAGATTCAGATTTAGCTGTGTAGGCGATGGCTCAATACAGGAAAGATGGTGCCCACCTGCCTGCTGCATGTGAGGAGGATTCTATACAGGGAAAATGATGTCTATCCTTTCAGTTCTCACCCTGAAGCCACACAACTATCTCACCTTGTATGTTGCTGATCCTCTGTAGTCACTGTCCCCCCTCTGGAGACCATGGTGAGTGCCTTCAAGTGAGTGAGTCTGTGCAGGCCCTTTAAGAGGACATCTGGGTTTTCTGCAGCTTTCCTTCTCACCCAGGTTGTCGGAATGCCCCCTGTTTTTCACAGCCAGATGTACGGGCTCCTTTTTCTAGCACTGATCTAGGGATCCAGGTGTGGGGTTGAGGGTCCCTCGTTCCTCCAAGAGGGAGCTTCATGACTGAGATATCCCTCTGAATTCTCAACTGCCACACGGAGGTGTGGGGCCAGCCTGTTCTGCGTCTTTGCCCCTCCTACCAATCTTGACATGGTTTCTTCTTTATACCATTAGTTATAGAACTTCTTTTCAACTAGACTTCAGGTTCTCCAGGTTGATTGTTTTATAATTTAGTTGTGGTTTTAATGTGATCACAGGAGGAGGTAAGTACAATGTTTATCTATTCCACCATCTTGGATCCTCTCCCTCTTTGCATTTTTTTTGTATCTTTTTAAGAAATGTTCTCATATCCTGATGTCAAAAATATATTTTCCTACAAATTTATTTATCCTTTTTCTGTTGACATGAAAGTCTTTAATCTACCTGGAATTGTTTCTTGAATGTGACATGTTGTAGATGCTTAAATTTATATATATTTTTCCCTATCAAGATAATCAATTATCTAAAACATAATTTACTAAAAAAATCTGTGTTTCCCCCTCTGGTCTACACTGCCCACTTGGCTATAAAACAACAATTCATGTACATAGTATTCTGTTCCTGGATTCTGTATTCCATTTTTCTCTTTGTATTTTTCTGTGCCAATACCATAAAGTCTTAAATAATATAACTTTGCTGATAAGAAAAGTCCCCCACCTTGTTCTTTGTTTTCAGTAGAGTCTTGACTATTTATTCTTTGCTGTTTACTTTTCCATAGAAATTTTATATCAGCTTGTAACATTTCACAAAAATGAAAACAAAAATAAAGTGATGGCTGGCACTTTTACAGGAGTCACATTATATCAATATATCAATTTGGGAAAAATTTACACTTGTATTACTTAATTTATACAATACATGCATATGGTATATATGTCCATTTATTTAAGTCTTCTGTAATGTCTTTCAACATAATTTTATAATTTTTTCATATAGCTCTTAGACATCTTTCCTAATGTTTATCCCTCGGTACTTCATACTCTTAATGCTATTTTAAATATCATTTTAATTAGATTTATTATTTTTCTGGTATATAGAAATGTATCTGATTTTTGTATATTCATTCTGTATGAGCTTTGCTAAATTATCTTATCAATTCTAATAAGTTGTCAGTAGGTTTATTGAGCTTTCTATTCAGATGGTCATATCTAAGAATTATGGCAGTTTTGTTTCTTCCTTTCTAGTCTTTATACTTTTTATTTCATTATCCTATCTTATTGTGTTTGAATAATAATGTAATAATGAGCACTGTTGTCATGTCCCTGATTTTAAAGAATATACTCAATATTTTTTTATTTGGTGTGATGATTGCTATAGAATTTTGAGAACTTTTAAAATTAGAACTTCTCTTCAATTGCCAAGATATCTTTTATTATGAATGCATGTTGAATTTTTATTTAATACTTTTCTATATTTAAGTTTTTTATATGATTTTTCGCCCTTAAGCTATTTTAGTGATGAATTACATTAATTGGTTTTTCTTTTGTTAAACCAGTTCCTTAGATTAAACCCACTAGCTCAAGATGAGTTTAATTTTTTTGTATTGCTGAAATTGTTTTGGTAATTTTGTATCAATTTTTATAGGTGAGATAGGGTTATAATTGTTTTTCTTTTCAAAAACTGCTCTTGTTAGATTTTGATAGCATGGTTGTGCTATTCCCTTAAAACGAATTGAGGAGAACCTTCTCTTTTCTTTTACTCCCGGATAGTTTGTACAGACTGAAATTATTTGTTCCTTGAATATTTGGTAGAACTTAGCTGTTTTTCTGGCCCTGTTGTTTTCATTGTGAGAAGATTTTAATTCTGATATAATTTCTACTTCTTCTAGAATCAGATTTGGTAAATCATATTTTC
This sequence comes from Hipposideros armiger, assembly GCF_001890085.2. Lineage (NCBI taxonomy): Eukaryota > Metazoa > Chordata > Mammalia > Chiroptera > Hipposideridae > Hipposideros > Hipposideros armiger. The sequence continues at coordinate 1,214,431 of NW_017731548.1, forward strand.
TAAGAATTTAGTTCTTCTAAACTTTAATATGTATTGGTATAAAGTTAAATATCCTTTTTATTATCTTTCAAAAAACTGTAGAATCTACAGTTATGTCCACTTTTCTATTCCTAATACTACTCATTTTTGCATTCTTTATTTCATTCTTACTTGATATTGCCAAAGGTTGGTCTATTTTATTAGTATGTTTAAGGAAACAACTTCTATCTTTGGTGATTCTCTGTATTGTATCTTTGTTTCCTATAACATTAAGTCAGTTCTATATTAGTTTTCTAATGCTGTGTGTCAAATGACCACACATTTATCAGCTTGAGCAATACTAATTTATTATCTTAAGTCCAAGTGTGGGATAGCTGTTTCCTCTGCTCAGGGTTCAGCCTCTCTGCTCAGGCTGAAATCAAGATGTTGGCTGGGGCACAGATTCTCATCTGGCGTGCGGTATCCTCCTCTAAGCTCACTGGTTTTGGTAGAACTCATTATCTTGTGGTTACATGAAGCCCCCATTTTCTTGCTAGCTGATGACTGGGGAACACCCTCATCTTTGAACAGGCAAATGCAGTTCTTTAGCATGTGGCCCTGATAGTCCATTCACAGCATGGCTATTTGTTTTGTTCCAGGCCAGTAGGAGAGTCCTTACTGAAGTTTCCAATCTCTCTGACATCTGTTTATGACCTCTAGATCCTCTTTTAAAAGGGATAACCTGGTAGGTCAGGCCCACCCATTCAACAAATGGGGATTATAGTAGATGTGTGCACAAAAAGGCAGAAATCTTGAGAGCCATCTTAGAATTTTTCCTACCAGAAGTTCTTATATTTACCTTTTTTTACAAAAAGTATGTTGGTCTTTTTTTTAACTTGTAAAATTAGATACTTACTTCATTAGTTTTCTTTTTTTAAATTTATTGGGGTGGCAATGGTTAGTAAAATTACATAGGTTTCAAGTGTACAATTCCAAAATATATCATCTATTATATATATCATTTTGTGTGCTCACCACCCAGGGGCAGTTCTCCTTCTATCACCATATATTTGATCCCCTTTACCCTCTTCTACCACACTCCTCCCCCTTACCCTCTGGTAACCACTAAACTCTCTTCTGTGTCTATGACTTTTTATTTCTTTATTTGTATTGTTGATTTGCTGCTTTCAGTTTTATATCCTACATTTAAGTGAAGTCATATGGTTCTCAACTTTTTCTGTCTGACTTATTTCTCTTAGCATAATAATCTCAAGATCCATCCATGTTGTCGCAAATGGCAGTATTTCATCTTTTCTTATGGCAGAGTAGTATTCCATTGTGTATATATACATCTTCTTTATCCAATCATCTGTTGAAGGACACTTGGTTGTTTCCATGTCTTGGCTACCATAAATATTGCTGCATACTTCACGGGTTTTCTAATGTATTCTCTAAAATCCATTAAAATTCTTCTTTCAGCAATGTCTTATTTAAAGTATATTTGAGGGCTGGCCGTGTGGTGTGTTGGTTAAGAGCTGGCCTGGGATGCCAGAGGGCCCCGGTTCGGATCCCACATATGAGGGGCAGTGACACTGCCCTCTACAGCTAAGATGCTGAACAACAGCTCAACCTGGAGCTGGGCTGCCATGAGTCGCCGGCGACGGTGTAGGCTGAAGCCACTGCTACAGTGGGTTTCCATGGGCTACTGTGTGTAGCCAGTAGCCAGTGTGAGCGGCCAGCAGCTGCTGTGAGTGGCCGTCCAGAAGCCTGTGACTGATCTGCCTTGCCCGGGAATAACACAATGATGGTGCCAACTTGGGCCAGTGAAGCAATGTCCTCCACAACTAGACCGAAGAACAAAAGGATAGCAACTTGTCTGTTCCCCTTCCCCCAATTCCCCAATAAAAAAAATTAAAATAAAATAAAATAAAAAAATAAAGTATATTTGAAAATTTTTAAATGTATGGGTTTTTAAATTAATTTTTAATTACTCATTGCTTTTCAAATTGCACTGTAAGAGGCAATATTGACTGTATGATATCAATAGTTGAAAATGTGTTGATATTTTTTCATTTTCTTATTATAATTTTGTCAATTCTGCTTATATTATTGAGGTCATGTTATTTTGTGCACACCAACTCATAACCGTTCATGTTCTTGATCAATTAAATGAAACAAGGGAACCGTAATAGACATATTACCACTCAAAGTTTCCCTCCCACCCACTGTTCTCCCGTGACACGCACTCTAACCAACACCTGAGAGTAAAATTGTGCTTACTCCCCTTTTCTTCTTCAATATGCTCCAACAGCATCCAGAAAAGCTAGAGGAACTTTTAACTCTTTTGCTGTGTTAATTGATTTCAAGGTTTTTTTCCAAAATGTGTCAGAAATCCACAAAAACAAAAAGTTGATATTTTGACTATTTTATATATTTAATAAAACAGTTTGAGCTGCTTTGCATATAAATAACATTATTTTTATGTATAAAAATTTTCTATTTTTAGTCATTCTTGAAAAGCACAAAAATATAGGAAAATGTACATCTTCTTTCCTAAACTTCCTTTCTGGAAGTTTCTATCCACAGTCAGCAGATGGAAATATTCATTTGGTTATATCCAACAATTGTGGCAAAAGGGCTTTAAACACGCACATCTGATCTTGCCAGCTTTCTACCAAAAACCCTTCAGTAATTTCCAGATCCTTTTAGAACAAAATCCTCTTTCTTTCTTTCTTTCTTTCCTTCCTTCCTTCCTTCTTTCTTTCTTTCTTTCTTTCTTTCCTGAGCCATCCTGCCCCCTGTTGGCAGCTCAGTGGCTGCTCAGCTCGGGCCGGGACTCGAACCGCTGTTTCTCAGAGCTCAAACTCTTGAGCGAGCTCTTAACCAACTGAGCCACTCAGCCGGCCCAAAATCCACATTCTTTAATATGGCCCAGGGACCCTGGGGTACTGGTGTCTGCCCACTTGGCAGCTGCACTTCCCTGTGCGGCTCACTGTGTCCCAGCCACTCCATCCAGCTCCTTGAACAAGCTGCTACCCACTTAGTCTTCCTGGGGCTATTTCTGCTGTGAGGAAGCATACTCTTCCACCCTGGTGCCTGGCTAGCCAGCTTCACGTCTCTTCTTAAATATTTCTGTTTCAGGGAAAGGAAGCTCTCTCGGAAGCTCTTTGTTCTTTTTCTCCACACTACTTAGCAATATTGAAATTAAGTAATTAGTTGTGTAAGTGGGTTTAACATCTGTCAATGCTATGGGCAGGGGACACCTGTAATTTTACCTCACCATTGTAATGCTCCTACCTGGCATAGTGCCTGGCACATTGGAGACATGTGAAAATTATTGGATAAGTGGATGAATGAATTAACTTGTGTGGTCTATAAATACTCACGACCTCCAAATGTCATGGAGGTCAAGGATGTAATCCTAGATGTTAAAATGTGATCCATCTATCACTGGATCTCTAGATATTTATTTGCTGTAGAGAACATGTTAACCTCTGTAAGTGCCCAAGTACATTGAGAGAGTCATTTGCCAGCAGCTGTCAACCTGGAGAGAGGTCCTGGGCAGTGAGCTGACAGAGCCGGCTGTGACCATGTTCCTGTTGAAAGCTTTTGTCAACAGCTGAGATGAGGATGTTGGTGGGGCGGTAATCATACTGCTGGGAAGCTGGAGGGATCGCTCCTGTGTAGGGTGACATGATGTGTCCAAAAGGATCTCACTCAACAGTTTAGAGAGGTGGATCAAATAACAACACACAATTTAATAAGGAAAATACAGGGCACTGGACTTAGGGCCCCCCCCCATATATAATTGAACAGAATGAGGAACATTAAGAGCAAAACGTGTGAAACACATGGAGATTTTAATTGACTGGATGAGTCAATAGTGGGGTGTGCCTGCCAGAGATGCTGATTTGACTTTAGGCTCCTTTAATAGAAGCAATGTGTTGAAAAATCTTTGAAGTCAGACCACCCTTGCTGTGCTAGGTCCAGTTCTGAGACGCAGATGTTGAGGGAGGTACTGAGAGTTGCATATCACTGACACTTGCAAATCATGTCATATGAAAAACAGTTGAAGGACTGGGGATCCTTAGTGAAGGAAGAGTAAAATTTGGTAGAATGTAATAGGCTGTGAAGCAAAGGGCAGGACCATTAGATTTGTTTTCTGTTGATCCAAAGAGGGTGCAGGGTCACCAGGGAAGTGGCTTTCAGGTTAATTTGAGGAGCTGCCCAGCAGGGGAGTGGAGTTTGCTGGGTTCCCCTCTATTAAAAGAAATCACAGTCAGGAAAGGGAGAAATGAGCATGGGGAGAGCTCTCTGTCTGCTTAGGGAAGGAATCTCAGGGTGACAGAGTCCCTTCCTCCTTTGCGCAGGCCTGTACCCTTATTTGAACCCCCAGCAAATTTGGAGTGCCACGCCAGAAGTAAATGGTCAATTAAAAATTTATTTTTGGAGATCTCATCTATATCTAGAATCCCCCGATCTATACTAACTCTCAGAGGATAACTCTTATTTCTTTTCACTTTTGTCACATGTGTCACCTTTAGAAGCAACAGAGTCGAGGTAGAAAGGCCACTACTGTGGAGAGAATTCATGTATGTGGTAAAAATTGGACAGGCTGTTGCCAAGGTCCCTCATCACCGAGTTTCTGTCATTCCAGTGGAAGGCAGAAGGAAGTGTTCTGTAATCAGGGGCAATTGTGAAACAATGTGGGAAATGCCGTGAAGAGCCTTTACCATATGGGAAGAAATACAGCTTTTTTTAATAATTGTGGGCACTATATATGCTTGGTACCCCAACCCAGGGGCACTGTGTGCCCTTGGCCCCAGAGGAGGACTGAAGAGAAATTATGAATGGGATGGAGTGAATTCTCCCTCCTAGAGAGGAAAAACAGGGAAGTGCAACTCTTCCTGCTAATATCCTTTTTTCAGTAATTCTCTTCGACTCTATATGTTAGAGCATGTGTTTCATGAAGAAGCCAATGGCATTTGAAAAGAGATAGTCAACTAAAAATTATGATTCTTTAGCTCAACTTCTCTTCCCTGGTTTGTACATGAAAACTTACTTTCTGGGGGTTGGGTGGAGAAGCACGTATAGATAAGATTGTCCATGAACTTTGTGTCAAAGCATGAAGCGCAATGTCCTCATGAAAATTTTAGCTCAGAGTAGACACATTTGATGGCACTCATCACTACAGGAAGCAGCGTTCACAATGGCATGAGTTGTTCGCTCTGTTTTGAAATAATAAATTCATTGATTAAAAGACTACATTTTCCGAAAGAGATTATACATCGCACTAGAATTTGGTATTGCTTTATGAGCATATAGCCATAGCAGTTGAAAAACTGACTTGAATTATAAAACTTTAGAATTTTAAAAGCTGGAGTTGGGCTCGACGTTTCTTAGCTGTGTGACTATGGGCAAATGAGGTAAACTTCCTGTGCCTAAATTCCTTGCTGTGTAAGATGAGGATAATAATGCCTATCTTGAATGGTTCTTGTGGGAATGAAATAAGAAAATATGTAAAAGCCCCCAGCACAGCAAAAAAAGCAAGCAGTCAGTTAATAGAAGCCACTGAGCAAACTGTGGCCAAGCCATTGTCCTCTTGCACGATGCAGAGCTGTGGCAGTTGGGGTCCACGGCTTCAACAGCATTAGATTTGGGGAGTTTTGATGAGCTCTCTGTTAAGTTTGGATTTTTATGGGGAAAAGGATGCATTAATTCTAGTCACCTCTTTAATCAGTATCCTGGTGATGTGAAGGAAGCAACATCAGTTTTTGAAAATTACTTGAATTAGGAGTTTCCTGGTTAAATTTCATTTCAATTAGGAGTTACTATTGAATAGGAGTTAGATTGACCAAAGGCTACCCTGGAAAGTAACTTAGGTACTTCTGTAGTTACTTCTGTCAGGTTACCGAATACCATTTAGTACCAGCTTGCAGTCCTGCCTAAATGACAGGTCAGCAACGTAGTGGCCAGTGGGTATTATTTAGTGTGCTCATCTATTTAATTATCAGATGCCCATTGTTAGGTATCCTGAAAGGGTTAATGATACCCAGCTATTTCTGGTAAGAACACATTGCAACTGAGAGAATCAAACTCAAAGGTGTTTCTTTGAACACATTAACTGCATGTCCCAGGTAGAAGAGCTAGGAAAGAGGTAAGATATGATTGAGTTACTTAAAGTGCTTCAGAAATGACCCTGAAAAAGTATCCACAGGGGTTAGAAGATGGAATTTATATCCTGGTTTAGCATTTGGCAGAAATCGCTTAGCATTTGTCACTGGAAAGATAAACAGAACTTCTGATTCCTGTTCTCAAGAAAATGCAGTTGGCTTCTTACTTTCTCTTCATTAACTGCTTGGCATTAAATTTTGAAGGAATAGACATAGTCCTTTGTGTTTAGTTAATTGGGCGAGTTCATTGCACTGTCATCCCTGGGCTATTCAATAGTTCAAAAATAAATATTGCAGCACTTGTGGAATGTGTAATATGCATCTCATCATAACAAATGGTAATTATTTAGTATTTCCATTAAGACTTTCAAAGTTTTTCAGAATAGTCATTAATAATAAGTAGTCAAATACATAACTGGGCTCAGTGGGCAAGAGAAAAATAAAATTTTAATTTTCTGTCAAAAGGTGCAAGTTCAGGAAGAGAGTAAAACACATCTGTGTTTTGCATACGCATGCATATTTGGGACAAATACATGTCTCAAGCGACATGACTGAAAGTCAGTAGATTCACTAGATCAAAATTCAGGCTGCCCGCTGAAGCAGGCTAAGGTTTCACGGAAGTCTGCCATCTGCTCCTGCTCCCTAGACTTTTGTGGAAAAACTGGAGGAAGCTGTGAACTGCCTGGGCTCTGAGAACATTCCTGCCCCGGGACTGGGAGCAAGCGAAGGCTGTGTGAGCTCATGGGGCTTTCCAGAGCTGACCGCCAGCGCTGGCAGCCACGAGGTGTCCAGTAGTGAAATCTGAATCTATTGCCACATATGCAGCTCCAAGCAGAGGTCACACTCTTTCAAGGGTGACTCAAGTCTTGGGGTCAAGTGGAGATGATGGGTGGGATCTATGCGTAGATCTGCCCCTTTCTAATTAGGGGGGCTGAGGATGACACTACAGTGGGTAGGTTGGGAGGGCCCAGGTTGGTCCTCTCAGGAGGTGCTGCAGGGATGATCCCGGGCCAGAAGTGATGCGAAGGCCATCACACTGGCTTCCATAATTCTGGGAAAGGTGTCAAACCATGAGGTGGCATCAGAGTGCGTTGTGTGGTGGGGGCAGGAACTGTTTCCCCTGCCTCCCCTGAGGGACGGGGGTCTCAGCTCAGGGCCACACCTCACCTCTCTGTCTAGCACATTGCCCGGCTCGGACCTAGCCCCATCCACCGTCCCCAGGTCCACCGTCTGATCTGCCCTTACCTCCAGACATCCACTCCCGGTACTGGGGAGGTTCAGGGGTTTGCTCAAGCCAGACTCACTGAGGTCGCTGCGGCGGGAGCGGGCGCGGGGAGGAGGAGGACCTGGGGCGCAGCCGTGGTGGGTGCGCCCTGCCAAGAAGGGCGGGGGCGCAGGGCGCGCACGCGGAGGAGAAGGAGGGAGCAGGGAGGGCGTGTGAGCGAGTGAGCTACAAGAAAAGGGAGCGCGCCCGCCGCTGCCGCCGCCCTCCTCCGAAGAGAGGCTGGAGTGAGGCTGTGCGAAGCGCCGCATTTCAATGAGGACGGGCTGAGGCACATCCCTGCACTAGCGGCTGCAGCCCAGACGCCCGCGCTCCTGCAGCTGCTGCAGCCCAGTCCAGGCCCCGCCGCCCCGCAGCCCCGCAGCCCCGCAGCCCAGGCCGCGCCCAGCCCAGCGAGGACAGCACCAGGAGGCAGCTCCGCGCACCGCCACAAAGACCCCGGGCGGCGTCTCTCCACAGACTGGTGCGTGGTTTGCCTTCACCGGGGAAGGGAGCTGCGGGGAAGGCCAGCCGCGGGGTGCTAGGGACCGCGGGCGTGGAGGACAGAGCAGACGCTCCCCTTGGCCCGCCCCGCCCGCCGTTCCTAGAAAGGCGCTGCCCGCCTGGCCAGCCCGGCCCGGCCGGGGGCGGTGTGTGCGGGCGGCCCTGGAGCTGCTGGCACCTGCCTCTTTTGTCTGGTGACACCGGGCTTAAAACGGGGAGTCGGGCGAGCGGGTCTCCCCAGCTTTTCGCGGTGTTGTTAGTGGAGAAGGAGAGCCAAGGCAGAGGAGGTTGGCGAGGTGTTGGTCATTGTCAGAACTGGCAGCGGAGCTAGGACCAAGTCTGCGCCTAGAAGGAGTGGCCCGGCCAGGCCTCTTATTGTGTGCGCTTTCCCGTGTGCCCGGGAGGGTGGTGTGCGCCGGAGGATGGGGCGATCTCCGCGTGGTGTGTGGCTGCAGTGTGGGTGTTGCAAGTACATTTGCAGGGTCTCAAGTTCCTTTGGGGATAACGAGGCTGCTCATGTACAAATTAGTACCTGCAGTGCTAAAAGCACGCGGAGAGGAAGAGGCATTTTCCTCCTAGCGGGAGCGCACGCACAGCCCTGCATTGCCCCACAAAAGAGGCTGCTTTTGCAAACCAGGTTTCCTCGGAATTGCTGCCGGATTTGGCAAAGCGGTGCTTGTAGGAGATGGAGCAGATGAAAGGTTTCATTCAAACCTGCCCCCTCCCTCCGCACCTGTGAATGCTTGTCCAGATTATACGTGTTCAGCGGCCACACTGCAGGCTGTTCCGTGAACACGTTTTATGAAATGTTCAAGAAAAATCGCCTTTTGATGGGAAAGGAAAGTAGGACAGTGTGTTAGGTATGACTGGTCACATGAATGCGGGTCAGAGGGGATTTTAAGAGAGGTTATATGTAGGAACAGTAGAAAGCATCTACACACATCCTGTGATGTCTGTGTCCAGGGCGGTGCATGCACTGTGAAGGTACGTGTGTGCCTCTAATTCTAGCCTGTCCATCCACTAGCATTCTAGCCCTGCAGGCAAAAATATGCCTTGGGACTTGCAGGTGCAGCATCTATTTAGATGTTGTAGCGTTCATGCCAGATTATTTCTTGGTGTGTGTATGTTGCGGGTGGTGGGGGTGGTGTTCGAAACAGGAACTCATGTGCTCATCTAGAGGAAGATGAACACAGGGTCTTCAAAATGGTGAGAAATCTCACAGAGAAGAATCCAGTATGCTGATTTCTTGGCCTGGCAGTGTTTATAGGAAAATCTCTGATAAGAGCCAGCGCCCCTTCTTTCCCACCCAGGTGTCTGTGATCTCTGTGGCTGAGGCGGTGTGGTGACCTTCTTGGTACCAGGGCGCATGTGGCCCAGGCCCGTTAGCCACCGATGGTCTGTGAACATGTGACTGTGTGCTTTAGCCGGCTTCCAGTCACAGAGTGGGAGCCTGTGGAGGCCCATTGAAAATTCTTGGTTCAAATATATGACTAAGCCCCCTGGAGAGCTGGGCCAGCCAAGGCAAGGGGAAGAGGACCTATTCTGATGCCAGAAGTCATTACTGGAATGCTAGGGTGTGGAGTGTGGTTTGTGACATTCATTTAGTGTTAGCTGTAGCACTGAAAATGATTTCACGTTGAGTGTGGTTTTTCTTTGTCGCTGACATCAGTGCCCACTTTGGGGCAGGCTCAGTGAAGGGAAGCAGAAGACATGGTCCCTGCCCTGGTTGAATGTGTGATGCAGTCTGAGGAAATATGCCAATCGAATAGAGCAAAATCAACTTTTCTCTATTTTCAGTTGATCTTTTTTTCATTTGCTGTGGAATTCTTGGTTTTAAAAGCCTGTTCCCTCTAAGGAATTTGAATAATTGCTACATTATTTGTAAGTGGACGAGAGCCCTTTCAGACTAGATTTGTACTCTCTGCTGACACAACTCTGCCATCCTGTGCTAGGGCCCTACTTGATTTCTTTGGGTTTATGTAGATTTGGGAGGAAACCCTAGAGTTGAAAGAAGGATTACTGGCTTTAAAAATAAGACAAAACCTTCAAAATCCAATCTGGCCTTTATAATTTACAAAGTGAAGAGTTTAGTGAGTTGGTGTGACTAATGGCAGTTTCATTTTCTCACCCCACTTTTGGAAGACAAAAGAGCTCCTTTAAAAAACAAATACATTTTAAAAAGTAGGAGCAGGTATACTATCATGAGCAAAATAGTGATTCTGTTACTCAATTAATAGCTGCCTGAAGGATGGGATATCAACTGATAATTGTTTTGAAGTGATCTAACTTCAAAATCAATGAAACCAGTTCATACCTACCTACGAGTATATATGCTATAACTTTTCCTAGAAAATGCAAATTTAGACTTATGAGTTATTAAGAGACATGAGGTCGTTTTCATACTTGGAGGAAAAACCAATACACTGAACTAATAAGCGCTCCAGATTTTAATCACACTCCGCTTGCCTCCCCTCCCCTGCCCCAGCTTGGGTCAGCAATAGAAGCATGAACAGCTTAAGACATTAGAGGCCTGGTGGCCACTGCCTCCTCTTTCTGCAGACGAGGTCTTCGGCAGTTCAGTGGCCGGCCCAAGGTCACAGAGCTAGTTAGGAGTGAGGGCTTAAGAAATTCCTACTTCATATGCAATGAGGGTCCAATCTCATGGGGTCTAGGCCTCTAGGACACAGGACATGGGGCGGCGAGGAGAGAGGGCCAGCTTTGGAGTCAGAGTAAATCTGGATTCAAACTCCAACTCCCTCAATTATGACTTTGGGACCCTGTATGTATCCCATAGTCACCTTCAGTCACAATAATGTTACCTGCCTCACTGTATTGTCATGAGGCTTAGAAGATAATTTTTAGCATATTATACAACAATTGATTGCTGTGTTTTAGTGTCGGGCACATCATAGACATTCAAGAAATATTAGCTTTGTCCACTTCATTCATTTCAGGAGGACACAGTCTCTAGCAGTGCTTTTGAACATGAATTTTTAGCCACTCTGAATGGCTCAGAGGTCCTTTATTGAGGGTCACAGAAGGGTCGGGGAGGTTTGGCAGTGCTTTTGGTTAGTTTAGATTGACCTTTGGAAAGGGGATGTCATCTATGTGGCAGGATTTAGGGAGCACATGTAGGTCCTTGCCCCAAAATTTCCATATCCCATATACTCGTATTTTATCTCCACATGCCTGAAATTTTGTCATTCGTGCTTCTTTCCTTTGAATGCTGAGCTTCTTCCACTTTCTAGATCGGCCTGTTAAAACCAGGACCCCCTGCAAGGGGCAACGCCACACGCGTTTATCAAATAACCCCTCAGCAAGGATGAGTTAATCCCAAGGGCAGCTTTCTGATAACAAGGCTCCATGGAAAGTAAAATGGGGACCATTGGGGTGCAGGCATCTCTTTCAGAAGGTTGGTGGAAATCAGGAGGACTCCCCGGGGGCTTCCCTAAACAGAAGGCGGAGATTCTGTTCCCCCAGCTCTGTATGTGACAAAGGCAGGAACAGAAAAGCGGATTTTATGAATAAAAGAATATTAATACTTGTTACATGCTAGATCCTATCCTAAGTGCTTCATGTATATTAACTTACTTGAGCGTTAATGTTAACTCTGAGGTAGGTACTATTATCATTCCCATGTGTGACTGAGGAAACCGAGCCTTAAAGTTGTTTAACAAGTAGATTTTCTGAAGGTTGTACAGATGGTTCCAGGTCAAGGCTGAATCAACAGCTTTAAGCCTCGATTTCCTCAACCACAAGACACAGAGCGCTTGGTGGAAGGAAAGGCAAAGCCCCCCAGAGAAGAAGTAACTTTTGTCCCTTCTTGTGGTTATTGTGCTTTTAGTTCTTCTCCTTCTCTTCCTCCCCTCTCCTTCTCCTCCTTTTTCTTCTTTTTTTACTCCAATTTATCTGAAGCATTAAATGTTAGTAAATGAGTTATGGTGAGTTCATTTTTTAAAATAATTTCCATTGACTATGTTGGAAAATCTTCCTTCAGTTGGGAGAATTTACAGATTGATTCCATTTCCTTTCCATCTGGCCACGTGGAACAGTAAACTGTTGACAATCTGACTGTGAACTGCCACCCACCCTTTTTTATTTCCTGGCCCACCACCACTGCTTATCTGTAGCTGTGTGGGGGTGTGGGAGTTTGTTTCCTGCCTGTCCCCGGCATTGGCGTGCAGCTCCGCAAGCAGCCCTGAGCTTTGGGGGCAGGCAAACCTGTGTGGTGGTTCTTTGTTTCAGCATTTCTTAACTGTATTACTTGGAGAAACTTAGGAGGAATTTTTCTGTGTCTCGGTTTGTTCAGCATTACATAGGAATAATAATACTTTGAAAGGTTTGTTATGACTATTGGAAATAACAGCTGTTCAAAGCCTGATAACGTTGTAGCTTAGGGTGGTCCGTACATAGGAGCTGTTTCTAACAAAACTAGGGTTGATTAATAAGCTGTTTCCACTGGGCCTGTTCTATTCTATTTCTTTGTTACCTTCTTTCTCTCCCAACTTGATAACTCATATTAAATATATCATTAATTATAGCAGTATTTCCACCAGCTGCTCTCAAGCTGAGCCTTTCAAATCATGATCTTAAAATAACATCAGTATGTGTCTTTGTTGCTGTGCCTCATAGGTTCAACTTTAACCCCGTCATGTCCTTCGGCAGAGACATGGAGCTGGAGCACTTTGATGAGCGGGATAAGGCGCAGAGGTACAGCAGAGGGTCGCGGGTGAACGGGCTGCCCAGCCCCACGCACAGCGCCCACTGCAGCTTTTACCGGACCCGCACGCTGCAGACCCTCAGCTCCGAGAAGAAGGCCAAGAAAGTTCGTTTCTATCGAAACGGAGATCGATACTTCAAAGGGATTGTGTATGCCATCTCCCCAGACCGGTTCCGATCTTTTGAGGCCCTGCTGGCTGATTTGACCCGAACTCTGTCGGATAATGTGAATTTGCCCCAGGGAGTGAGAACAATCTACAGCATTGATGGGCTCAAGAAGATTTCCAGCCTGGACCAGCTGGTGGAAGGTGAGCGCTCTGAGATGACTCCCCAGTGACCCTGGAGGCCAGTCTCACATTTCCACATGGTTCTAGCCATCTCCCACTTGATCTCTAAGAGGTCGCATTCTGCCGTATGGCTCTCATCCTTACTGTTTCGCCCGTTTAAGAGTTCACATTGATGTACTGTAGTGTAAAAAGAAAAAGAAAAAGCTAATGGTATTAGGTCCGCTAGCTCCTAATAATGGGCTGAGGGAAAAAGTGTCTTAATTCTACAGCATACTCTAGTTTTTTCTCACACCCATGCTCCATTAATTTTTAAAGTCCATTTTTATAACTTTAATCACATAGTTCATATTCATTTCTAGATACACTGAACTGTTGCTATTGTGATGTCTGAAAGTACTTGAATTGAAAATAATGAATGGATTGCGAAGTTTTAGAGTTGAAAGGAACCTTAGATAGGTATCAAACCCATTAATTTTATCACGGGAGACTGAGGCCCAGAAAATTCCAGTTACGTGGTACTTAATGGTGATGCTGGACCACAAATTAGGTTTTCCAATAGATAATTCTTTCTGATATGATGCTTCCTTTTAAGCTTAAAGGATTGCTGTCTTTCGATGTGTGGTACTTGAGGCTATAAAGGAATTAATCTGTTCAGTTTATTTTTTTAAGTCCAGTTTAGGTTAATAGTAATGATCCGTTTTAGACATTTCACATGGAAGAGGGCTGTTTGGGTCCATGAATGAGACCTGGTGCCCTCACCCGCTACTTTGAGCTACACTTGCCTCAGTACCTACCCCATTGGAGCATGGCATAAAGCCTCTAATCATCTTAGAAATCATAAGCAAAGGAAAATGACATGCAGAGAAACAACTGGGATTAAATTCATGCTAAGGTGTAAGCGAGATGGCTGATCCTCTTGGAGAGCAGGTTCTTCTAAGATTGAAGTCTCAAGGCCCCAGGGAAGGAAAACATAGCACAAAGGAATGTGGGAAAGGAAGTCTGGAGGTTGGAAGTATTAGCACTTGATTTCATCCTGAGTTCATCTTTACTCCAGATACGTTTGCTCAGGCCCTGTTGTCTTATTGGATCCTGGAGGAATCCCACACGTGTAATCACCTCCCGCTCTTGTGCAGGGAGCAGGAGGCATTTCTTTCAGCCTCCTGTGGAGTTCTGGGCTGCTCTGCCCTGACCGCACACAGGCAAGCTCTCTTGTCCTCCTGTGGAGCCAGAGTTCGTATGTGATCCAAGGCTGAGCACTTCTGTGTCTTTCTTCCAGTTTCTTTCCCGTTCTCCCTTGGCAGGCATGCCACTGCAGTCACAGTATGACTGGACTTGTGAGGGTGTGGAGGAGACTGGCTTTGGTGTGTTTGTTTTGTGGGAATTCACATCTCTTTTTGATGACTTGTCACCCTGCCAAGATGCCTGTACACTTGGCCTTTTTCCTTCTCTTCAGATGAGGGAACTTCCAGTAAATTAAAGGGGAAGAATGAGCTTGAAATCTTTCTGCTTCACCTTTGATTTTTGTGCCCTGTCCTTCTCATGACCTTGAAAAATACAAGGATTTAAAAAAAAACCCAAAAAACTTTTGGTGGAATATTCCAAGGGACCTGGATAAAGATCAAATGCAAAGTCAAGTGCATGACCAGTCACCAGTTCGTCACTTTGAGGGCTGATGGAATCGTAGGGAAAGTATGCCAACATCTCCAAAGAACATGCTAAGAGAGCCAGAGCTGAGCCCTCACTCTGTTAAAGAGTCGTGTGTGCAGCATCTATGGTGGGAGGGGCAATTCAATGTTTCCCACCCAGACATGATCTTTACTGAAAAGCAGCCAGAGATATTCCCATGATTCCCATCCATCAAGGAGAGGATGTAAGAGGTGGAACATGATAGTACTTTACATCCAGGGACCAACAAAGTCATGGCATGCTTCCAACAATCTTCTTTGTCAGTTTTTATTTTATTTTTTTAACACAAAAGAATGTCTGCTCTGAGAGACTGCTGTCCTGACTGAGGATAATAATGATAGCTCACCATTATTGATCCTGGTCTTGCTTGTATGAACATATTTAATTCTCATAGTGATTGTAGGAGCTAGGTGCTGTTATCAACCTAATACTAAGATGAGAAAAGTGAGACACTGAGGTGTTCAAAGTCACACAGCAAAAAATGGTAGAGTTAGGGTTTGAGCCCAGGAAGGCTGGTGTCAGCGCTTGAGCGCATAGCTGCCACTAATAGGATAATGAGTGGGGTATACTTAGAAGTTTGAAATGAAATTTTATTGTATTAGCTTCTTGAAAACAAATGTTTTTAACCATGACTCAGTTCCAGGAATGACAGAAACTGCTGCCAGAAACACTTTAATATTTTTGTTTGTATCCAAATACTTTCCTCCCCAATCAATATGAAGTAATTGCCGATTGAATATTCTGATGTTAAAAAAAATTACCTTTTGCAAAAATATACTTTTTTTCTGATTGAATGAATGGTTACTTCAGTACAGTTTGTAAGATCACAGATTAGCTGCATTTTCAAAAATAATTTCAGTTTAAGCAGATTTTTTTCTCATCGAAATAAAATACTCATAAATTGGCATGAAACCACACTTAGTGTTGTAATAGCTGGAAACTCATTTAGATTTCCCTCTTTGTCAATTATATTTTTGCTTACTCTGTTAAAATACAAACCATTGCTTCATATTCATTAGGTTCATATCTCTCTTTACATACTAATTTTGTATAAACTTCAATGCATGTTATTAGCTTCTCATTTCCCCTTCCAATATGAAATTTGAGTTTTAAACGAAATCTCTTTAGTGGGTGCAGTGACAAGTATATTTGATTTGTAATTGTTTATTTTAAGTTTGTTCTTTCTCACTTATCTCAGACTGAAAATTCTGAATTACAGTGACATATGTGAGTTTCTTTATTTAAAATGGTCTCATAGTCACTTGCACTGTTTTATTATTATTAGACACAGATTATTATGTGTAAACTTGGTTTAAGTGTGTTGAGAGAGCTGGTGATAAGGCTGAAGCATACATACATGAGTGAGTGTGGTATGTGTGTATGTGTGTCTGTCTATGCATGTATGTATGTATATATAGAAACACACACGCACACACACACTTAAGAGTAAACCAAGGACGACATCCTTAACTGCTTTAAAATAGACTGAATATGATTTTTTAAGAATTATTCTATTTTTTTTTATTTTAGTTGACGTACAATATTGTGTTAGTTTCAGGTGTACAACATAGTGATTAGACATTTGCATAATTTAAGAAGTGATCACCCCAGTAAGTCTAGTATCCCTCTGACACCATACATAATTATAACTACTAGTAACTACATATATATATATATATATATATATATATATATATATATATACCACCTCTTCTTTATCCATTGGTCTATTGCTGGATACATATGTTGCTTTCATATCTTGGCTATTCTGAGTAATGCTGCAGTGAACATAGGGGTCCATATGTTTTTTTGAATTGATGTTTTGGGTTTCTTCAGAAAAATATCCAGAAGTGGAATTGCTGGGTCCTTCTTGGTCTCTTGTTTTAAAGTCTATTTTGTATGATATAAATATTGTGACCCCAGCTTTTTTTTTCATTTCCATTTTAATGAAATATCTTTTTTTCTATTCCTTTACTTTCAGTTTGTCTGTGTCTTTCAATCTGAAGTGTGTCTCTTGATCTGAAGTGTGCCTATTATAGGCACCATACTCATATGTAAGGGTCTTGTTTTTTATCCATTGGGTCATCCTATGTCTTTTGATTGGAGCATTTAATACATTTACATTATTGATAGGTATGTAGTTACTGCCATTTTATTATTCATATTTTTTATTTTATTTTATTTTTCTTCTTCTTAAAGGAGTCCCTTTAACATTTCTTGTAATACTGGTGTGGTGGTGATGAACTCTTTTAGCTTTTCTTGTCTGGGAAGCTCTTTATCTGTCCTTTGATTCTAAATGATAGCTTTGCTGAGCAGAGTAATCTTGATTGTAGGTCTTTGTTTTTCATCACTTTAAATATTTTGGCCAATCCCCTCTGGTCTGCAAAGTTTCTGTTGAGAAATCAGTTGAGAGTCTTATGGGAGCTCCCCTGTAAGTAACTCACTGTTTTTCTTTTGCTACTTTTAAGATTCTCTTTTTGTCTTTAAGCTTTGACATTTTAATTATGATGTGTCTTGGTGTGGGCCTCTTTGGGTTCATCTTGTTTGGGACTCTGTGTGCTTCTTGGGCTTGTGTGTCTGTTTCCTTTACCAGGTTAGGGAAGTTTTTCATAATTTTTCTTCCAATTGGTTTTCAATTCCTTGCTATCTCTCTTCTCCTTCTGGTACCCCTATGATGCAAATGTTAGTATTCTTGATGTTGTCCCAGAGGTCCCTTAAGTTATCCTTATTTTTTGGGGTTATTTTTTCTTTTTGCTGTTCTGATTG
Organism: Hipposideros armiger; assembly: GCF_001890085.2. NCBI lineage: Eukaryota > Metazoa > Chordata > Mammalia > Chiroptera > Hipposideridae > Hipposideros > Hipposideros armiger. The sequence continues at coordinate 1,231,785 of NW_017731548.1, forward strand.
TTTTCTGCTATCTTATCTTCCAAATTGGTGATTCAGAACTTTGCTCTACTTAATCTACTGTTGATTCTCTCTAATGTGTTCTTTATTCCAATTATTGTATTCTTCATATTTGAATGGTTCTTTTTTGTGTGTTTTCTATCTCCATTTTTATGTTTCTTATCTTTTTGTTAAAGTTCTCACTGAGATCATTGAATATCCTTATAACCAGTGTTTTAGACTCTGTGTCTGGTAGATTGCTTGTCTCTATTTTGTTTAGTTCTTTTTCTGGAGCTTTGTTCTGCTCTTTCATTTGGAGCACGTTTCTACATCTCCCTATTTTGGCTGCCTTCCTGTGTTTATTTCTGTGTTTTAGGTAGGGCTGCTATGTCTTCTGGTCTTAGCAGAGTGGCCTTATATAGTAGGGGTTTTTTGGGGCCTAGTTGTGTCTTCTCCAGGGTCACCTGAGCCAGGTGTCCCTTGTGTGGGTTGTGTGTGCTCTTCTATTGTAGTTGAGCCTTGATTACTGTTTGTGCATCAGTGGGAGGAATTCATCCTCCAGCTGATTCATTGTGAGAACTGACCATGATTACAGTGTAAGAGCTGTTGTGGAGGGGCTGACCCTAGGGAGCAAGATTTGTTTCAACAGGGCTCTGTTGTCTGCCCAGTCTGTCCTTTGGGTGTGTCATCCACAGAGGCAGCCAGGAGCTACTCCGGTTCAGTCTGAAGCTGGCCACTGGATCTACAGGCCTTAGGACCTCTTTAGAGTGGTCCTACTGCAGGCCAAATTCAACCTCTGCCTATGCCCTACCTGGGGCCACCTCCTATAAGCCACAATGATCTGCAGATGTTTTCCACCTGCACTGGGCTTAGAGGTGCCTGGGAGAGGCTAAGCTGCAAACTGAAAGCAGCTGAAACTAGTACTGAGCTTGGGGCTGCTCAGCAAGAGGAATGGGGCATGTCAAGGACAGGTGCTGCTTGTTTGGAGCTTGTGAACCTTTGAGATTTTAGGAAAGTCCACAGCATGAACCAAGACAGGTAATTTGTATGGAAAAGCCTCTGGAAGCAGGCTGGGTGGGCCTGCAAGTTCGGTGGGGTGGGTTCTCAGGAAATCACCCGGGTGGGACAAATGGTGTTTGCCAGGTTGATGGAGATTCAGAGATGGTGACCACCTGCATCTCCTTGCTGGGAGGGCTGATGGCTCAATAAAGACACTTCTGTCTGGTAAAACCTGCCCCTCCAGCCTTTGCTCTGAAGCCAGACAATTAAATTCCTTCCTGTATGTCTCTGATGCTTCTTGTAAAATGTTGCTCCAGCTCTGGAGCTCACAGTGAGTGAGTCAGTAAGTGAGTCCATGTGCAGGCCCTTTAAGAGAAATGCCTGGGATTTCAGCTGCCCTCCCTTCACTCAGCCACAATCTCCACTGATTTTCACAGCCAGAAGTTGTGGGGATTTCCCTTCCCAGCACTGGAACCCTGGGAATCCCTCGATCCTCAGGGGGACCTCCGCAGCCAAGATATCCCTCCCAATTTTTTACCACTACACGTGGGTATGGGGACTAGCCTGTTTCATGTCTCTGCTCTTTCTACCAGTCTTGAAGCTTCTTTTGTATGTCCTTAGTTATAGGACTTCTGTTCAGCTAGACTTTAAGTGATTCTTAATGATGGTTGTTCTGTAGTTTAGTTGTAATTTTGATGTGATCGTTATAGGATGCAAGCACAGCGTTCACCTACTCTGCTTTCTTGACTGAAAATCTTTTGGAGATTGTTTTAAATTTTTACATTTCATGGCCAACCCTGTATACACTTGTTGAAATTTTGTTATTTGTTGTTCTTCTATTTGTTTGGAGAAATTTTTAGCCATGAAAATAAACATTTTTATGGCTTTCAATCAGTTTGCCACATTGCTTTCCAAAAGGATTGTTATCAGTTTATAATATCTCTTTCCTAAAGGGACTTATAACAATCAATTTATAATATCTCGTGTTTTATATTTTTATTTTATTGCATTTTTATCCTTTGTCATATATTTCAGTACCTTACATTTTAGTAAATTATTATATGTTTACACATTATATTAACCCATTGTTGTATTATAGACCCTCAGTCTGTTTTTCCTTTTTTATTTTAGTTTCTTTACTTTTCAATTACATCAGTTTTGAATGAAAGAAAAATGGATCTCCCCATTTTTTTCTTTATATTATTTTTCTGTTCCTTTGAATTTGAGAAGTTGATGTTTTCCACAGGCCTGATATACAGATTCAACTTTTATTTTCTGTAAGCTTATTTTTATGTACTATTATAGTATAAAACTTCCATGGAAGAATGATCCATAAATGCCTTTGGGAATCTTTCTTCTTGCCTTTAATAGCACTATCAAAATTGTCTTTGTAAACCAGACCCTTCCAGGAGATTATGAAATGTGGACAGCATATCTGAGACAGTCTCATAAAATATAATATCTGGAAAGCAGTATATGATATTTTATTCTGTAAATAATGCCTTCATGTAACTTAACCTAATTCAATTTCAGAGGGTTCAATATATATTTGAGCTTCCCCAGCTTTTACTATAACTCACAATAGTAAATCTGAATTGTCAGAGTTTTCAGTCAGAATTTATACTCTGGAAAAATGAAGTATATTATGGGTATCCCTCACTTAAGATGCTTTTGAATGTGCCACATTTGGAACTTAAAGGAATCATAGAGGAGACAGTAACAGGCTTTAGTAATATGAAGACTGGAGATTAAGTGATTTTCAAACTGAGGTCAAGTGATGTATGTCACAGCTGGAATTTACAAGTCACAACTCTTAGCCAATGAAAACCCTTCAGCAATAAGGGGAAACAGGGCAAACTTTCAGACTCTCCTAATATGGCATCTTGTGGAATAACACCTTCCTGACTGACTCACTCGGTCAACCAGGGAACTGATATCATCTTACTGGAAGTTTTCGATAGTGACTTAGAGAATTTCTTTTAAGTAGAAACTCTCTGATTTCATAATGGTAGTCTATGACCAAGTTGAATTACCTTTGCAGATTTCCTAATAATAAACTTTGGTAGGAAAGTTTATTTCCATACTTTGAAGAATAATGGCAAATATAATAATTTAAAAGTGCATATGTGATTTTTTAAAAACAAAACATGGTCCTTTTATTATCTTAAAAATTATTTAATATGCTCATATAGAAATTATTCTATTCTCCAAAGTCCTGAAAATACCTAAATCTTTCAGGGAAAGAAACTACTATATTCTGATATTTTAGTTAGGAGATTTTGGTTGGATCCAAACATAATTTCATACTTCATTTCCTTACCTTTTTTTGTTGTTACTGTCATTTCTTTATCTCTGTCTTTGCTTAAAAGCAAATATTAGTTTTCAGGCTTTTGTAAATGCTACAGTAATTCAGACAGATGCTGCTTCTGCAGTTCTTGGTATTTGTTGGGATGTTCTGGACACCCAGAGTGTTAAATTTCAAGTTGAGGATCAGTCTTAATACAAAGATTTTTGGCTGGAATAAACGGGAACAAAACTGACAGTGTGATAACCAAACAACAAATCATTATGTTTAGTAATTTCCAGTTCCACCTCTAAATAGATTTTTATACTATTTCATTTAAATCAGCTATGAACTTTACCATTTTTCGCCCTTGTTTAACTTTACCTATAATAAGTAATTGAAAACTTTCAAAGAAAATTTTGGACTATAAAATTCCAATGTTTGTGGTTTTTTTCCCCACCATCCAAGCAATTCTCAGATACTAGCTGGATGTCCTACAATTCAATTCAATTCTGACGCTTTCTTCCAGGAGATAGCATTAGGTATCACAGGTTAAGGGCTCAGCTCTACAAGACTGTTCCCCACCCCGCTTCAGATGCCAATTGCAAGTTCAGGTTGCTGTCTGTCCTTCTGATGGACTGGTTAATAGATAGGAGGTTCTCATGACCCCTTCCTTTGGTTCTATTAATTTGCTAGAGCAGCTCACAGAACTCAGAGAAACATTTTACTTACTGGATTACCAATTTATTATAAAAGTGTATAATTTAGGAACAGCCACATGGAAGAGACGCATAGGGCAAGGTATGGGGAACGGGCTTGGAGCTTCTATGCTCCTGAGCGTGATACTCTCCCCAAATCTCCATGTTTTTGTTCACTAGCTGGAAGCTTTTCTAACCTTGTTCTTTTGGGGGTTTATAGAGGAGGCTTCATTACATAGGCATGAGTAATTAAATCTTTGGTCATTGGAGATTGATTCAACCTCAAGCCCTTCTCTCCTCCATAGGTCAGTGGAGTGGGACTGAAAGTTCAAATCCTCTGATCACATGGTTGGTTCCCCTGGCATCCAGCCCCCATCCTTAGGTGCTTTCCAAAAGCACCTTGTTAACATAATGGATGTGGTTTAGAGGGGTTTGTTATGACTATCAAGACACCTTTATTGCTCTTACTACTTAGGAAATTCCAAAGTGGTAAGGGTTTTAGGTTCTCTGTGCCAGAAATGATATAAAGACAAAACATATATTTTTATTATAAATCACAATATCACAGGCTATTTTGCTCAAATATACCTTGATTTAGATAAGTTAACTTTTATGTCATTGTTGTGGCATAAATTACACCATAAAGCTTTGGAGTGGCTTAGTATACATGAAAAGTATGTAATAATTATCAGTTGTAAGTTTTTATAAATAATTGCAATTTTTACTAAGTTTTGTTATTTTTCAATGGCCTTTCACACACATACCTCATGTTAGTACTTGAATGCCATCTATTGATTCTCTATTCAAGAATATAACATATGTCTTAACTCAGCCCCAATAAGGAAGAAGTTAAACACTGGATATCCAGAGCTGTTTGACAAAATCAAGATTATGCATTCTTCTCATTCAGAACAATTATGATTTCTAATTTGCAATTATTAGTGATATTATCTCATTAAAAAGATATTTTTTAAAAAATTATAAAACACAATCAACTTTAACTGAATTAAACAGGGTCTGGGTCTCCAGTGGTGGGGAGATGTTCAGAATTATGATTAAAATAAAAATAGCCAAAACGTGGGGTCAAATAGATTTAATGTAAATATATTTGCACAATTAAATAGAAGCTTACTGACATAAGGAAACCCATCTAGACTTTTCCTGAATTCTTGAATAGCGTAGTAGATTATAAATGACAGTGTTGCATGGTGTGTGATGTTGGGTTTGGTGGCCAGCTCCTTGTTCTCCTTTGAGTTGTCACTTTCCTCTTAGCACAATATCATCCACTATTGCAGTCTCACACCCTTCTGCAAGATTTCATTCCAGTCTTTAAATCTGATAAACCAGGCAGAGGACCCTCAAAGCGGCAGCACAGATTAAATACAAGTTTCTTCTCATTGTTGTTACTTGAAACAAACCAATATTACCTTCTTAGCTGTCAAGCTTTTAAAAAATTTCTTTAAAATTTTATCTAAGATGTTAAAAAAATTGTTTCTTTTTTTTTTTCAACAAATCCATTCCATATTTTGGTGTGAGTACTTTAAAATTCTTCCCTTTTCTAATTATTTTCTAAAGTTAAAAAAAACAAATTCTTTGTCGAGGTGTAAACCACTCCATGTTTTTGTTTTAATTATTACTTTAGTAGATAAACTTAACAAATAATTAGACAATTGCACATGTCTGATTAGCACAGAACTGTGGCAGATTGGCTTGGCCAGCTAAAGAATGGGCTGTGTGTATTGTTGGGGAATGTTTAGGGCATCCTCACATTGAGATGGATGCAAAGTGATGTCTACTGGTAATGGTGTAGCTGGAAACAATGAACTTGCTTACTCATTTCTAATAATTTCATTTTTAAAATTTCCTTTGAGCCTCACTGCAACCTCAGATGATTTTTCACTTGTGTAGCAATTTTGCATCTGAGATCACTTTGACCTCTACTCTCTAATTTGATCTTCATTGGAACTTGGTGAGATAAAAGTGGCCACTGGAGTAGCCTTTTTTTTGACAGATGAATAAACTACCCCTGAGAAGACTAGGGGACTTGCCCACAGTCACATGTTTGGAGAAGCCATGTACTGAGCCCAGACTTTAGCTCTCTTCCTGCTATCACATGCTCAGCCTTTCCACAAAGGCTTCAGAAGCACCCCCTGTTTTTGCAGTCCCCTTGTACATGTTATTGATATCGATATACATCTTGAGAACAGCATAGCTGGGACCAGTCATGATCTGCTAGGTGAAAAGAAAGAGGGTTTGCTAAATTTGTACTACTTGTACAACTTCTAGTGAGGCATAATGTATAAACACACATTAGAGTATATATTTAAAACATTTGCCAGGTAAATGTTTGATAACCTGTGTAACTGTGCTTTTCGATTTTCAAAACCCTGGTTCAGTTATTTTTATGTGAATACTTATCCTGTGGCCTTGGATGCTTGCACTGTTAATTTAAAAATGGACAAGGATTTAGATAAAAGTAATGTGCTGTGTAGGATTAGTCCTAGGTCACTTTACCTGGAATCAGGAAGGCTTTTTAGCGTTTTTACCTATTCCCAGTTACAAAGACTTACTAATACAGAAAAAGGCTGTTATAAAATCTATAATTTCAAAATGCTTTGACTAACTTTATGAAATATGTATACATAGATCAATCATTTTATAATTTGTCATTGCTTGGTACATGTATTACTTTTATGTGTGTGATCCACATCTACTTAATTGTCTGAGTATGCTCATTATATGATTCTTTGTTAAGGAATCATTTTTCATAAGAATTTTATTTATTTGTTTATTTTCTTTTTAACTTTTTTGGGGTATAATTGACAAATAAAATTGTAAGATATTTAAAGTGTACCTCATGATGATTTGATATATGCATATATTGTGAAAGGATCCCTCCCATTGAATTAACATATCTATTACCTCACATATTCATTTTTGTGTGTGTGTGAGAACATTTAAATTTCACTCTTTTAGAATGCTCTTCTATACTATACAGTTTTATCAAATATAGTCACCATGTTTTAATTAGACCCTCAGTTCTTATTCATCTTGTATAATTATATTTGTTTTAGAGTCAGTTTATGAAGCTACAGTTTATAAGCTGACCACTCTCAAAACCTTTTATCTATAAACAGGTGTAAACTGGCTTCCTAGCATTTGTGGAGAGTAATGCTTGGCCCTGTGTAGATGGGAGAAGAGGAAGGGTAGTTGCTTGCTCTGGGAATTTTACTTGATTTACAAAATGTTTAGCAAACACTCCTATCAAACTTAGAAATTACATAGCTAATTTAAGAAGCTATTTTCTGACCCATTTTCAGTTTTTAAATTATTTCAGGTGGCAAATGTAGGTACCACTGATTTTGAAGTTTTCTGCAAATACAAATATTCCTAAATCCCAAAGCATACTTTCTATTTTGAATTCAGTTTTATATCTTTCTGAAGTCTATTGAATATCAATATTTCTATCATCAATCTAAAGATAACGGGAGGAATTATGATTTCTTTTCCCAGGATACCCATCTGTTGCTGACAGAGCCAGATTAGAAGTCAAAAACCTTTCTTTTTCATTATTAGTCATGCTTCCATTGTTTAAAAAGTCACAACTAGCTCTTGCCTCTAAGTAGAAAAGAAAAATATCACAGACTAAGAAAAAGAAAATGAGTTTACTTTAGTGTGAATTTAAATATGTTTCTCTTTTCCTTAGGAGAGAGTTATGTATGTGGCTCAATAGAGCCCTTCAAGAAACTGGAGTACACCAAGAATGTGAACCCCAATTGGTCTGTGAATGTCAAAACCACCTCGGCATCCCGAGCAGTGTCATCACTGGCTACTGCCAAAGGGAGCCCTTCAGAGGTGCGGGAGAATAAGGATTTCATTCGGCCCAAGCTGGTCACCATCATCAGAAGTGGGGTGAAGCCACGGAAAGCTGTCAGGATTCTGCTGAATAAGAAAACCGCTCATTCCTTTGAGCAGGTTCTCACTGATATAACCGATGCCATCAAGTTGGACTCGGGAGTGGTGAAACGCCTGTACACCCTGGATGGGAAACAGGTAAGAGAGGCATTGTGGTATAACCTTGACTTTACAGGCGAGAACCAGGAAATTTATGTGGCATGTAGTGGGGACCTGAAACATACATTTTGCTGACATTGAAAGAGTTGGGTCATTTAGTTAACAAATACATAGCTGTTGACCTCAAACCAGTCCAAAGATAGGATTAACATAACAATAAAGTAAAACTGCCTATCTCTGAAGCTTAAATGATTACGCCATTATGCTATGCAATTAATAACTGAAAAACGACTTCTTCATTTATTAATTGCTTAACATAATGGTGCTTTTCAACCATTTGTTTTCAGTTTTGTCATATAATAATTTCTTATAGCTTGGACTATGACTGAGATATAGAGGTAAACTCAAACAAGTAGAGAAAAATCTAATTCCTTTCTTTGGCCTAAATAATATAATTTACTGTCTCAATAATGTTCACTAGTGAGATTTATTTAAATTTTATAGATTTTTAAGTATATTTCTAAAGAATAAAATATTTCCACCTGGATAGCTTTAAGACACACATCTCTAGCATATTATATATCTTGTTTTCAAAACATAATTTCAGAATTAAAATGACGGGTTTCTTTGGCTATGGAATGTTTCTTCGGTTGACTTGGATTAGTGGACATTTTAATGTGAGTTGCTCAGATGAATTTAAAGGAAGTCTCGTGTGGACTTTTGTAAAGCTTTGATAGAACTCTGATGGTAGGCTGAATACAATGACACTGATATATGTACATTGCGATTTGCTGGTCACTGAGAGTTTACCAGTATCTTTGTAAGATTATATTTTTTCGCACACTATCATTGCTTGAAATTTAGTTTTTAATGTGGATCTGTCCAAATGCTTTTTAAAAATTATTTTGAGGGATAATTTGAATGATTTGTATGTAGAACACATATTAAAAATCAAAACTAGATTTATAAGTTGAAAGGTTGATCTTGTTAAGCAGACGACTAATGTAAGTTTTTGAAGGCTAACCCATTCAAACTATGAATTAGAAATAGATGCAAATAGTATAAAGAGTGTGAGTCATGAAAGAATTCCTGCCCTGGGGAACCATCCAAATTCTTTATATTATAGAATTCATTAGAAAGAAGGAAAATCTGCTAGTTGTTTGTTTATATTCACCAATGCTTGTCTCATAAAACTTCCCCTAAGTGTCATGTGGATCAGGATTCTGAAGGATGATACGCCCAGCCTTCTAGATCTAACGGTGTGTAGCCTGAATGGTACCAATATATCAGTGATCAAAAAGTCCACTGTTGGCTTGTGGGTTATAGCAACAATAAGATGAAAAAGTTCACCTTTAAATATTTAAGCCCTTTAGGGCTTCCCTCTGTAATGAGTGACTCAACCATCTTGTAGTTTTGCATTTTTTTGTGTTAAATTTTCCCTAGATGGGAGTTTACCGGTTTTCATAAAAAGGAAAATTTACAGCAAAGAATACATATTGATAAACCTTCTTCCTCCCCCCCACTTCAGAATTTTGGGGGTTCCAACTTGCTACTCACTGAATCTAAAAATCAGTTTTAACTATTGGGTTGTTGGAAAAGTCATGATGCATTTTTGCAATGAAAAACAGAAAAATACGTCATGACTTTTCTGACAACCCAATATTTTAGTAAATTCTGCCATCAATTGATCATTTCTTTATTCTAAGAATGAATTCCTAGAAGAGGTACTCTGATGTTCTCAATAATTTTCTTCTTTTTAGGAATTTATCTAGTGTATATATTTTATAATGGCTGATTTTCCTGTGGTTTACATGTAAGTAATCCATTGTAATGGAAAAAAAAAGAAGTTTAATATCGGAGGACCAGGATTCAAATCATGACTCAGCCACAGATTATTTATGTTTTTAGCAAATCACTTAACTGAGCCTCATTATACTCATCAGTAAAATATGAATCAAATGATAACCTCGGTTTCATATAGTGCTTGTGGGATCAATTATAATACATGTGAAAGCAATTTTGAACTATAATAATAATGATCATAGCTTTATTGAGCATTATTCAAAATGCTTTGTATATATTAGCATGTTTAAGCATCATAACGTCTTGATTATTATACCCATTTAACAGGTGAGGATACTAAGGCACAGAATTTGTTTATTAAAAAAAAATGTCTAAGACCACACATATATAAATGGCAGAGTTGGGATGTGAACCAGTCTCTCTCCAGAGCTTGTGCGTGTAACCGCTGTACCACGTTGGGTTATATTAAAGCACCAATCAAATGTAAATGTACTGAGAAAGAATTTCCAAGTAATTTATCTAAAAAAAATAACATTTGAAAGTTTTCTGCTATGTGTTTTTCTCCTGTAGTTGTTCTGCTGACTGTTGTATTCAACTGTTTTTTTCTGTTGTTGTTGTTGAGCATTCAGTTAGCTGTGGGGCATTTCTTGCATTGTGGCATGTTCTCTTCATAGCAAGGGAGGTGAAAAGCTGCAGAGGAATTGGGTGATAAAGTGGAAAGAATATAGAGAGTTGTTGCTTGGATTCCAAGTAGGAACAAAGATATTTCTTCATAGACCCCAGGAGTCTTTAGAGCTGTTTTTGTTCAGAAGAGAAATCTGTCCCCATGAGCGGTTTGTTAGAGTAGGATCCTTTGACAGCCTTGCAGAGACTAAGGCTTGATAAGCCTCTGAGAATAAACCACTTTCTTCCAAGCTATACTGTAGCATGCTGCTGTGCCGTAGTAGGGTGGCACGTGGTGCCCCCACCATCTTATCCTGACCGTTGGGCTCCACATGCTGTCAATAGGACATCACTCTTAAGATTGCTTGTTCCACCTGCTTTTTTAAAAATTAGTGTAATTGAGCCCATGTATCAAGGCCATGAATGATATGGGAAATCCAATGCCCAATAAAGTTTTTAAAGGAATATATATTTTTTTGCATTGAAGAAATAAAATTATTTTAAAAATCCATAGCTTAGTCATGGGATGTAAAGTACAGCATAGGGAATATAGTCAATAATATTATAATGACTATGTATGGTTTCACATGAATAACAGACTTATTGGGGTGATCACTTGGTGAGGTATATAAATATCTAATCACTGTGTTGTTTTATATACTTGAAACTAATTTAAAAAATCAATAGTTTGAGTGCTTTGAGTAAATGAGTAGACAGGAAGATGTGCAAGCAGGAATGGCTTTTCAGATTGCCTTCATGTGGCCTGCAGATGTATCCACGGTATGGAAACTGATGACCCTGGGGTTCCTGGCAATGGAACCAGGAGAACCCGTGCCTGCTGGTACATATGGTATCCAGAGATGGTGCCAGAAGGTGCAGACCAAATTCCATTCTCACTTGTTGCTGCTACCACTCGGCCTCCTTGCCATTTGCCTCTTGGGTTTGCCCTAATGTAAGAGTTCACTGAATAGTGTCTTTTTGAGTTTTTAGGCTGAGAATTAGGAAATCAACATACTGGAAATGCTGTACCACTTAGAGGACATTTTGCAGGAAGCTGCGGTTTCCCCAAATGACCCTTGTGGCTCATGAGTGGCCTATTTGTGAGCAAACCCTTTCTAATTATTTCAACTCCATTCTTGATTCACGCCACTGATGCTTTGATTAAAGGTTGCCACCCCCTTGCTGACCCCTCCTCACACCATGTGATCAGGAGACCTTTGCTCACCACATGATCAGGCACTTTTGCAGGCAGGGCTGGGAGGTCAAAGAATCACTTGCAGTGTCTTCATTTCACTGATGCATTGCTTTTCTGGGCCTTGATGAAGGGCTCCCTAGGAAGGAAAGTGGGCATTTTTCTAGCTAAAGGTTACAATCACATCCCCCTTTTCCACAGCCCAGCAGAGGCTATGTGAGAATCTTTTCCCCTTACCCCAGTCCAGGCTCTGATGTTGGGATTTTCTGTGGGTTATTCCCTCACCCTGCCAGGCAGCTACTCCCAGAAGTCATTTGGAGTGTGACTATTTTTTATGATTAAAATAAGCCCAAAAGGTACAAGATTTGCTGCAAGGATACACTTGCATATCTCCTGAGTCTTTTGGGGAACAGCACATCAGGCTGTTTTGAGCTGCTAAGTCTTCTAAATCTGTGGTTCCTGAATCCTTACTTAGAATCACAAACCACAGCAAGTATTAGAACAGCTAATGCCTAAGCAGGCAATTTATACTGTAAAGATCATTGAGAAGGCACTTCCCAATGATCCCCTCCGCCACTGAAATATAGTAATATTTCAAAATAGCATCAAAGTCATATAGTAATATTGATAAACTAGGTAGTTCTTAAAGTAGGAATATATGCCCGTCCCCATCTTATCTACTCATTAACATTGAAGGTCTGTGCACACCCCGGTCTTATCTACTCATCAGCAAAATAGCAGCATACTTTGCTAGCAGAGGAAAAACTCACTCAAGGATGTTATATTTTTATCCTATAGGCATTTCACATAAATGAGTCATGCACTTTGTAAAACCCGCCACTGCTAAAATGCTAGAGTGAGCAAACTATTGTCTTCCTAATATGAAAAACACTAGGAGTCACTCAGCCGAAGTAAAGATACCCATAAACTGATTTAGATGGTAAGCCGTGAGAACAGGCAACAGAGCTGCTGCCTTAGTCGGCTCTGGCTGCTATAACAAAATACCAACGCCTGGGTGGCTTATATACCACAAAATTTATGTCTCACAGTCCTGGTGGCTGGAAGTCCAATATCAAGGTGCCAGCAGATTTGGTCTGGTGACAGCCCACTTCCTGGTTCATCGAGAGCCGAGTTTTTGCAGTGTCCTCTCATGGCAGGACTGGTTAGGGAGCTTTTGAGTCTCTTTCTTTTTTAAAAAAAAAACTTTATTGAGCAATAGTGTGTTTTTGCAGGACCCATCAGCTCCAAGTCAAGTCATTGTCTTCAATCCAGTTGTGGAGGGCACAGCTCATTGGCCTATATGGGAATCGAACCCGCAACCTTGGTGTTATGAGCCTGCACTCTAACCACCCGAGCTAGCCAGTCACTCTTGAGTCTCTTTCTATAGGGCGCTAATCCCATTCATGAGGGCTTCGCCCATATGACCTAATCACCTGCCAAAGTCCCTGTCTTCTAATATGCTCACTCTGGGGGTTATGTTTCATATACGAATTTTGGGGGATACGTATGTTCAGAACATAGCAGCTGCTAGGTATAGGAAATCGCAATAGCTATTAATAAGTCAATCAGTTACTGTCTTCTCTGTATCTTTTGTTCACTGAACCCCCTTGCCTATTACAAATGTAAAGTTCAAAAGGTGCTTGTAAATGAGTCATAATAATTGCAGCCATTTATTTTAGGTAACTAGTATATGAGTTTATTGGAATTCGGAAAATGGTAGTGATGATCAATAGGAATCCATCAATCAGATATCACAAAATGGTCTTTGGGTTTTTTCCTTTTGGTTTTTAATACTTAATCTGAAGTAAAAGCAATTTGTTTCACACTTGAGATTAGAATATTTCTTTCCCTTACAAGTTGAAGAAGTGGTACACATTGCTACTATACCTGACCTTGACTATTGCAATGAATGAGTATAGAATATGTGAAAACCAGAGGTTTCCAAATGAAAAGGAAGGAATTTAGGATGTGATAGGATTTGGTTGGACTGGAAAAGGAATTCTGTAACTATTGGTAATCGTGCCTTTTTTTTCTTTTTTCTTTTTTTAAATAAAACTTCTGTGACAGCTCTAACTTATTTTCTTTAAGCATATTTAAACCTTTCATTCTTGGTATACAGATTTTTTTTACTATTATGATTTGGTATGTTATCTATGTTGTGAAAGTGAATGTAACACATTTTGATTTTGTTTGCAATTTGTAAAAAAACAGTTGATACAAATGATTTAGCTTACATTTAAATCGTCAAATTAAAATTTCCTACAGAAGCTCAGAGCTCATGTTAAACCAGCTTCATGATTTGCTAGAGCTCTGAATTGATGGAAAATCTTATCTGTTTTCAAAGAAAAAAGATCTTAAGAATAATGATGATACTTCACTTAAGGAATTAACGTGTCCAGAATAGAATGTGCTACTTTCAGTTACATTTGGTTGATATTCAGGACTTATAAGCTGTATCTGTCTTTATGTAGATATTAAGTCTCCCAAATTTGGAAGTTAAGTCCTTTTCTTCTGGTCTGAGCTCCTCTGACAATGCAATTGTCGTTCAGTTTTGCTTTCAGTGATTTATATTTTGGGCTCAGGTTAGTCTCAGCAAAAGTCAGTTTTCTGTAAATTGAACTCTGATTTGCTGTAAAATGAGTTCTGTAGTGCCCCCACTATAGAACCGGAGATATGACTCCAGAAGCCCTCCCTCTAGTATGCTGAGGGCACTTTGATCAGCTTTACAAGACTGTGGGCTTTGGGATTATCTCCTAATGGCAACTACTGCTTTTGCAAAGGCTAAGAGCCCTGATTTGGCCTGTGAGTCTCCTCTGCCCTAAGGGAACATGTTGGAGTGATGGGAAGAACTTGGACTTTAAAGTCAGCTGGGCCTGCACTCAGATTTCTATCTGAAAAATCTAGATGGATCAAGTTTCTCATTCAGGACTGGAAAATTGTTAGTTCCCCACTGAACTGATTATTGAAGTTTAAAAATCCTATATATTCAATTTACTTGTAATAAGGACACTTGCTTAGTTAGGTATGCTGCAATTTAAGTATAGATATATGCAGGGCTGGCCAAGTGGCTCGTTGGTTAAGAGCTGGCTTGGTACTCCAGCTCAGAGCAGCAGGGCCCCGGTTCAAATCCCACATGGGCCAGTGACGCTGCGCCCTCTACAGCTAAGATGGTGAACAACAGCTTGACCTGGAGCTGGGCTGCTGTGAGTCACCAGCAATGGCGTAGGCTGCAGCGGGTCTGCAGTGGGCTGCCGTGAGCTACGTGAGTGGCTGGCAGCCAGCGTGAGCGGTCGGCAGCTGGTATGAGCTGCTGGGAGCCGCTGTGAGAGGCCGACCAATAACTGGCAACTGATTGTCTTACCCGAGAAGAGCACAATGATCATACCAACATGGGCCATTGAAGCGACGTCCTCCACAACTAGACTGAAGAACAAAAACAGCAATTTGTCTACCTGTTTTTTCCCCTTCCCCGATTCCCCAATACTGTTCCCCTCTCTCCAATTCCCCAATAAAATCTTTTTTTTTAAAGTATGGATATATGCATAATATAGTATAGGGGAAAAAACACTAGTTTTTATAAACAATTTTCAAACACATAGTTTCAAGACTAATAGCCTTAAGTTCAAGTCTGTCTTCTACCCCTGGACACAGTAGAATCTATTCTCCCATTGAGAAGAATTAATTCTTGAATACTCAATTTTCTCATCTGTATAATAGCAATACTAATAATTCCCACGTTCTAGGATGTCATGAGGATGTAATGAAACAATCCATGTGACAAACTTATTAAATCATCGCCACAGCTCTGCAAGGCCAGAACCTTCTCATTTCTCAAATTTTAGCTTAAGGGTGGCCTCATCCACGAAACATTTCTTGACTTCCTCGGGTAGAACAGATAGCTGCCTCTCCTGGGCTCCATTCACTGTCTTTGTAGGCCCACAGTTGTTGATTATGCTGTCCTGTTGACTATTGGCACGCCTGTCTCCTCCATCAGGATTCATAGGATGGGGCAGGGAAGGTGTCCTGTTGGCTTCTAGGGCCTAACTATGTAAATGCTTGTTCAACAAATGATTGAATGACTAAATGACTGGACCACCAACCAGTTCACCATGGGCTACCCCTCTGGCATTAGCACAGTGACTCCAGTGTTCTGCAAAGTCCTTATAGGTCATGGCCATTTGGGAGCTGATGGATCACCCTGGTGGTACTCTGTGCAGTGGAACCAAATTGCAAAGGGTTCATCATGCTGCTTGTTCTGTAACTCAGGCTCCTGCTTCATTAATGACTCTAGGATAATTCTTTAAAAATGCATCCAATTTTAGAGCACTTTTTACTATTAGAAGCACTTTGATCCTGTGGGGAAGCAATAGATGGTCTGTTAGAAAATGTTCACTGTCTGAGTCAGGAGAATTACTCTAAATCTTTCCTGACATTGCCTCGGCTATCCAGTGAATAAAGAGAACTAATCAATACATGCTATGGATTTAAAAATTGGTGATAGGCCAATAAGAGAATCGCATGAATAGCATCTGGCCTAATTATTGCAGAGACACAAACCTACAGTGTTCAGAGGGTTTGTGGTGCTAGAGGACAATATGTTGCAGCAGATTTTTCTGATTAGTTTAAATCCTTGAAACTAAATTAAAGAGGAGGTTTCAGAAATTAAATGGAACTTTAAAAATCCAATTTTAAATCTGAACTATGTTGTAAACAACATACCATAGAAAGAAAAGGACAGATGGGAGATTTATGTTTTAATTGGCTTTTCCATGGTCATTGTAAAGAATTTTGAAGCAAATGAGGAAATATTAAGATAAGTTAAAATGACTTACAATCTCATTGACAAGATGACGCTTGTTAATATTTTGGCTTATTTCCTTTGCTTTATTCTTAAAAAAATTTGGATCCCACTCTGTATCTAATTTAGTTTCTTGCTTGCAATTTCATAAAATACTATGTACATATTCGTGTGGGAAATGTCAAATTGTTAAGCCATCCCTGCTCTAGCTTTGTTATTGTATTGCTGGGTGCAAGATCCCCAGAAGGCAAGTTGTCCAGTGTGATTTCCTTTCTAGTAACACATCTGCAGAGCTCCTCTTGTGTGTTCTGACTTACTGAGAGTAATAGTGTTCTGAAGTTAGATTGAGAAGCAAACATTATGGGGAGTAGAGGCTCTTGAGATGTTGTTCAATGTAATCAGTCGTTAGATGTTAAAAGCATCTCAGAATTCATCTACTCTCTTTAGAACCCTCTTAGGAAGAAAATAAGACATATTACAAAACGTATCTATGAAATAAGTCTAGTATTGTTTCATAAATACCAGATAACTTAGGCTTTTTAGGTCAATAGAAGCCTAATTACCATGATCCTTTAGGAGTCTCTCCCGGAGGGAAAAACACAAGGTAATTCTCTTTCTGTGCCTAATCACTTCTGCTTTGTGTAATAACAACTTGTGCACTTGTGTTAAGACTAAAACATCCTGGATAAAGAAGATGATTCTTTATTGACTTCAATATTCATTTAATGCTTAATATTTATTAAATGATTTTTTAAATTTTATCTTGTGGCATGGACTCTGATAAGTAGAATCACAGAATTATAGGGTTGGGAGTGCCCTTACGAGAGATCTTTCTAGTCTCTCTTCTTCTCTACTTGGAAGACCATAAACTAAACTTACCTTGGCAGGTAGTAAGATAAAATCAATATTTTATTTTTAAAAAATCTCCTAGGGAAAATATAACTCAAGATAAACATTATCTTTAAAAAAAAGAGTAGATATTTCATATCGGATGCTTTTTCATAGTAATAGTTTGGGAACTGGTAACTAGTTATACAACAGAAACAAGTTGTAAGAAGTCCTGCTGTTTGCTCAGGTATGTGCTTCACCCGTGTTTTTGAAAACCTTGCTGCCTAGAGTGGTCTGAGAATAGCAGCAGCAGTGCCACCAGGGAGATTGTAGGAATGCAGACTCTCATCCCACACTATGAATGGAACATCAGAGTCCAAAGGCCATTTCATTTGCATCCTCTCAATGTCAGTGTTAACATCAGGTGGCAAGATATGATGGCCATCAATAATGTTCTGGAAAGCAGCCAGTCCATTAGTATAAAATGTATGCCCACTGCAGTCTAGCCTCAATGGGCTGTCTGTATGTGGAGGATGGATGACTTCCTGGATGGAGAATAAATGAAAATTAAGAGAAGCAGGGAAGGCTGAGTGATTACCATGGAAACGCTGATCCTGAGAAGAGATTTAAGGCACATGGCAGCCACAGAGTCCATATGCATGCTGTTAGAAGTTATCTGTATGCTCCCTCAATAGGCTGCACAGATTTCTTATTTTCCTCATGGTTCTTGTGGATAACTTCCATGGGGTTGATTGGAAGTCATTAAAACTCTTTCTGTGAGTTGATTTGAGATCTCCAACTATGTCAGGCAGATTCCCTATGCAAGAGAAAATTCAGAACATGGAGGATGTCCAGAGAACACAGGGAAACTTTTAATAGGTGCAGGAAATGGAGGGGTAAATTTTGAAAATAATTCCCAGCCAGCATGCCTAGACATTTAGTGGCAAAGGATCCTATGTATCACAGACTCTGCTGTTGAGAACAATGATGGATGGGGTAAACTGGTGTGAAGTAATCACCTAATAATCAGAATTGGGGGTGGTTTTCTTATAATGCAGACTGAGAGGCTAAGAAATTGAGGAAATGTCACTTAGTACTTAATTCAGCTGTCAGCTGTCAGTGACTGAACCTCACTTAGGCAGATGTGGCCTTGCGAATAGCCATGCAATGCCCAGTGACCCCATCAATAGGGACTTTTAAGAATGAGAAGGTCAACTCTATCTCTAGGGTTATAGCTCCAAATTAGGGGAAAAAGTAATAAGCTCCAGAAATAAGTGGGGTTTCTATATGGGGAAGCAATAGAAGGTTCATTTCTGTCATTGGTGATGCAATGGCCCTACGAAAAATAAAATTACATATTTCTCAGGCCTTTTCTGGGATTGGTGTGCCACGAAAAGAATTGTACAGACATGTTGGCTATTTTGCTTCTTAATAACATCACCATTTTCTTCCAAAGCAAAAATTTATTTTCTTGTTTATCTACATTTCATGTCACATTGGTAGATTTAGCCACCGTGTATTTAAAAAATGCGACCATATATTAAGCTCCTGTTGCAGTTGGCAATAGTTATGAACCTTGTAGGAAGAGAGGATTTCAGAATACCATTGTTGACAGTGGTCATAGAAACAAAGACCTGCGAAGTCTGACAGGGGAACAGACTATTCACAGAGTTGTCTTTAATTTGGACAAATTAGATCAAGAGTTTCATGTGGATTCTATTGAGATGGTCATGCTTTAATGTTTTATTTTAAGTGTCTTTAATGTTGAGAATGTGTATATTCTTATTGGTTTGTTAGTTCAGTAGACATCTTTTGAGCATGGGCTCTGTGCCAGGTGTCGGGTGGTTGGAAGACTTGGAAGAATTCCTCACAATGGCATCAGAAGGGTAATCAAAGCCCTCTTAAAACTCCCTGGACTCCCTGTTAGAGAAACTTGCATTTTGTATTTGTATGTTCATATAAGTAGGAGATGATTGATACAGTTCATCTTCTTTGAGGATATCCTTGCATTATTTGGAAATGTGACTGTCAAAACACTCGTATGCAGCATTACCTTTATATTTTAAACTAAAAGACACATTCTACTTCACAGTTTAGTTAATAACATTTCTAGCACATTCAGAATCTGAACAACATTAAAAGCCTACTTTTGGGTACCAGGGTTCTAGTAAATGGCTTTACATTTTAATTGGTTCCTGTGCTCAAAGTGTGTGGCATATTTTAGAAGCCTTGAAAATAATAAATGCCCTCAGTTTACTAACCTATACTTCCCCAGGGAGGTGGGCTACCAATCAGATCTGTAAAATCACCATTCATTTTCTTGCATCAGTCAAAATGAGAGGAAAGTTATTTTCATGACTCTGCAAGATTATCAAAATGTATGGAAATTTGATTTTGGGGGATATTTACTCCCACATACATATATTTGTGGACATAAGAGAATGAGGGGAAGACCTAGAGGAAATGTTGATATATTTTGAGGGTGGGCAACAGTAATAATGCTATTTTCAAGGTATTAAAATTACTTTCTTTAAAGGGAAAAATAATTACCCTGTGCATTTAAACTATTGCATTTCTATCTCTGATGCTTCTCTTATCAGGAACGGACTATAAATGATCCCATTGTGAATGGATTCTTTTAATCTGACTTTTCCTTTTTCCTATTTGCCTTATAAATTGGTTTAACACCAGCTGAGAAAAGTATATCAGACCAGTCTTGGGATATAGCACCAGCTCTGTGCCAGCAGACGAATAATCACACATTGTGTATTCAATCAGAAGTTGGAAGATGTTTTTATGTTAAAACTGCTGTAAACAGTGGGCATGAACATTGCTGAGTAATTGGCTTTTCAGGAAGGTAAAGGACTGGAGTGGTCCCTGGTCCCTGGATGTGAGGCTTTGTAGAAAAGAGAATAAAATCATCTTGTATATTGGATGCAACACAGGGATAATAACATCAAAAAGAATGGAACAGCCGCTAGCATTTCTTGAATGCTTACCATATGCCAGGCACTAACTAGAGATTTCCCATTTATAGTTTCAACAGTTTTATACCATAGGTACTATTGTAGGTACTATTTCTACTTACAGATGCAAAAACGAGGGAAAAGTAATTGTCCCACCCAAGTGTATGTGATCAAGGCTGACCAACATTCTTAGTCATAATGCCACACATGACTTTATATGGTGTTTTGAGAATAATTTAAATAAAGAAAATTCACTTGGATCCTTTTATTTTATTTTTTTGTGTGGAAAACTCATGATTCCTTGCTATGTTTTATCTACTTTACCCACTGGAGTTTGAAAATACTTCTGAAATTATCAAATTCTGGTGATCTGTCAATATTAAAGCTTGAGTGTGTTACCAAAAGAGTAGTAAATGTTGAGAAATAACTGAAATGTCTTGCTTCAATTTCTTCTAAACTTTTCTTGCCATTTTGGTTGTTAGCTATGAAATTAATCCATTTCATGTAATTTTAAAAAGCACCTGAAAATCTTCTTTTAAATTATCATAAAGATTTCCATTCCCAACAGTGGAAAAAGAACATTCTTAATATAACTCATCACCCAGAAATATAACCATTTATAGAAAAGGAATATTGTTGCATTTTAAAACATGCCAACTTTAAAATTAAAAGAAAAATGTTTGTAGCTTTGTTAAGACATAGTTTACATACCATAAAATCTACCTGTTGTAAGTCCTATTTAATGATTTTAGTAAATGTATAGAGTTATGCAGCCATCACCTCAATCCAGTTTGAGGACACTTTCACCACACAAAGTTCTCTTGTGCCCATTTGCAGTTGTTCCCCGCTATCGCCCGCCACCCCCCCCAGGTATGTGCTTCACCCGTGTTTTTAAAAACCTTGCTGCCTAGAGTGGTCTGAGAATAGCAGCAGCAGTGCCACCAGGGAGATTGTAGGAATGCAGACTCTCATACCACACTATGAATGGAACATCAGAGTCCAACGGCCATTTCATTTGCATCCTCTCAATGTCAGTGTTAACATCAGGTGGCAAGATATGATGGCCATCAATAATGTTCTGGAAAGCAGCCAGTCCATTNCCACCCACCAATGATCTGAGTTTGAATTGCATCAACTTTTAAGTGTTGACCTCGTTTTTCTATATGCATTTATAGAAAAGACTCTTTTCTACCTCTGAAGTCATGTGTATAATTATGGATTTACTAAGTACATCATTCTTTAACCTTTACTGTGACCTCCGTCCATCCTCTCCAGTTCAGTGTGAATAGCACTAGGCTTTACTGAGGTTTTATAAGTAACGTCTAGCAGAGAATGTTATGTCGCCAATTCTAGCAGAGTAAACCGCTCATTATCTTTGCACTCCGCACATATGGTATTTCTGAATTAATGCCATACATAGACAAGAAGAGGAAAAACATTTAACGTTCATGGCAGGATGGAATAATAGCTGTCGTCCTCTAATGCCCTTGGGGTGCGCCTCAGCTGACTAGTAGTCACTCCTGCCTTCTCCATGATCCGTTCGGCAACACTTCCTCTTTACTGTCCAAAATACTATTTATAGGCTGATGAGATTTTAAATTATATTAACAAATTTTAAGCCTTATATCTTTTTGCTTTCCATAGTTAAAATTTGCTTTCCATGTGCTTTGTCTTTCTTGGGTAAGACCCAATTATTTTATCATCTGTCTCTTCTCTTCATGGTGCTTTCCCCCTTGTCCTTTCATCACTTTACTATTTGAGATCCTTGAGTACTTTTTTATGACCTATTTCCCTCTTCTCAAGGGAAGAGACTTCATTGTGAATTCCAATATCCTGTCGTGCAGTAAAGCTGCACCTGGGGGTTCTGTTCATTGAACCATCATTGAATGCCTTTATAGTTTAGTATTCAGATGCCACTGGCTTTTGAATTCCAGAGAAATTTTTATACTCACTATATAGGTTTCCCCCACTATCCAAAAGTAGATTACTCCTATGAAACCTTTCACCAGCCACAATGGTGTAAAGTGAAGAAGCAATTACAGTTGTTCCCCCTTATCTGCAGGGGATTCTTTCCATAGACCTCCCCTCCTCCAGTGGGTGCCTGAAACCACGGGTAGTTCCAAACCATATATATACACGTTTTTTCCTATACGTGCATACCTATGATAAAGTTTAATTTGTAAATTAGTCACAGTAAGAGATTAACAACAATGACTAACAATAAAATAGAACAATTATAACAACATACTGTAATAAAAGTTGTGTAAATGCAGTCTCTCTCTCAGCAAACTAGCACGGATTTCTTTATCCTTCATAATTTTACTGTTGGAAGATTCCTTCTTACCATTGATCTTAGCAACCTCAGCATATGTTTTCTTTCTTTCTTTAAGTTAAGAATGTTCACCTTTTCACTTAACGGAAGTACTTTACAGCTTCTGTTTTGAGTATCTGAACTGCCAGAATCAGTACTCTTGTGTTTTGGGGCCATTATTAAGTATTGGGTTGTTGGAAAAGTCATGACGTATTTTTTCTATGTTTTTCATTGCAAACATGCGTCATGACTTTTCCGACAACCCAGTAAAATAAGGGTGACTTGAACACAAGCACTGAGATACTGAGACAGTCCATCTGATAACCCAGCCAGCTATGAAGTGGCTAAAGTACAGGCAGCGTATACAGTGTGGAGACTCTGGACAAAGTGATGACTTATGTCCTGGGTGGGACAGAGAGGGATGGTGCAAGATTTCATCACGCTACTCAGAACAGTGTGAAATTTGAAATTTGTGAGTTGTTTATTTCTGGAATTTCCCATTTAATATTTCCAAACTGTAGTTGAAAATTTTTTTAGCATTCCCAGACCCAAATTGAACACACGAGCAATGTCTTCATTTCACTCACCGCAATTGAAACCCTTAATTACATCCAGTTTTATGCTAAGTGTAAAACCCTTATGAGTTCTCTTAAGCTTTTCTAATACCTTAAGATACAGCTTGCTGGTGGATGCACAGA
The DNA here is from genome assembly GCF_001890085.2 of Hipposideros armiger. Classification (NCBI taxonomy): domain Eukaryota; kingdom Metazoa; phylum Chordata; class Mammalia; order Chiroptera; family Hipposideridae; genus Hipposideros; species Hipposideros armiger. The sequence goes on from NW_017731548.1 coordinate 1,255,015, forward strand.
ATAAATCGAGATAAAGCACCGATGCTCACAGACACAATTCAAAATTATGGTGGCTTGATGCTGAGATGCTGAGTGTGGTACCCAGGGAAGGAGATTAGTGGGGCCACCCTTGCTGCTTGGGGTGCTGCTGTCTTTCTGAGGGGTCACTGGAAATCAAACACTGAGCACAATTTTTACTTCTTTTTTCATAAAAGTGAAAATTCTCTTCATATTTCTTTGAGTTAGCAAAAACAGGTACTGATGTAGGTCTTCCTTTTTTTATTGGGAATTGGGGAAGGGAACAGCATTGGGGAATCAGGAAGGGGACAGACAAATTGCTGTCCTTTTGTTCTTCAGTCTAGTGGTGGAGGACGTCGCTTCACTGGCCCATGTTGGTATTATCATTGTGCTCTTCCCAGCTGAGGCAGTTGCTCACAGGCCATTGGACGGCTGCTCATGCTGGCTGCTGGCCAGCCCCACTGCAGCCTACGCTGTCACCGGTGACTCATGGCAGCCCAGCTCCAGACTGAGCTGTTGTTCACCATCTTAGCTGTAGAGGGCGCAGTGTCAGTGGCCCTCATGTGGGATCTGAACTGGGGCCCTGCTGCTCAGAGCTGGCATCCCAAGCCAACTCTTAACCAACATGCCACTCGGCCGGCCTGATGTAGGTCTTTCTTAAAGTGAAGTGGTGTACCATTGAAAAAGTGGAGGACAACAGTATGTGAGAGAGAGAATGTGTGTGTGTGTGTAGATATATGTATATAGATACATATAGACATCCTTTTTCTTGTTCAAGGCCATCTCCAAAGCCAAAACAAGGCTTAGTCTCCCTTGTGAGATTTCTCACAGAATGGATGAGAAGCTGGTCTCTGGCTTAGATTCAGAGACCCTGGGCTCCTTTCTAGGCATAATTTTGAGGATGGTAATATTGCTTTCTAGGTATTTCTCCCTTTCTTAACTCCTTTTTGGTCATTTGCCTATCCATAGAACCTAAGGATTTATGGTGTTGGGTAGCTACACTGGAGAGAATAGAAGTATAGAAGATGCTTTTCAAAACCAATAGAACTGGTTTACAGTTTTTAAGGCCCCCCTTTTTCAGCTAGTTTCTTACATACTAAGGTGAATGGTCTTTATTATAATTTCTTCCTAGAGAATAAAAATAATAAAATGGAAAAAAAGGACTAATTCTAATGGTTTAAAAGAAGTAAAAACTCTGTGCCTTTAATTGAGGTTTTTTTGTTTGATCTACAATGGTGGCTCTTAAATTTTGTGAATCACATTCCTCTTTGAGACTTACAGATGCTATGACATGGGAACACTATCCCCAGAAAACTTACACTTCTCAGATGAGGTAGCATTTAATGTTTTAATGATGTGCGAATCAGTGTTCAGCCTTTTATTCTCTTATCCATTTGAGGGGAATTTATATGTCCTTGATATATACTCATCAAGTGACAGAAATCAAATCTGTTTTAGATCACTTTTAATTTCCTTGAATTTAGTAGTGATTTTCTTGAAGCCATCAGGATATTGAGCCCAGAAAGAGAGATGAAAGGGTAAATTCTGCCACCTGTGTTTTTTTCATGCATTTGATTACTAAAATTTCTGTTTCTTCACAAAACATTTCCTATTCATAGGGAAATTATTTAGTTCGATTGGGCATGGGTTTGCTTTCTTTTCCTTGCTTCTTTATCAGAACAAAAATCAAATGCTTCTGTACAAAGGAAGACACAAACACATGGTCTTCTTCGTACCATCCCTGCTTCCTTTTTTCTTCTGATTTTTCCTTTACAAATTAATCTGAGTTTCTAATTTGTGTGAGGCAATTTCACTTTTCTTCTCATCTAATTTATTCACTTATAGGAAATCATATTCCTGACTTTAAGTTGTTCTTTCTTCTACAACAGATGCTCTCCAGGGCTCTCATTTTGTTCTGGGCAATACCTTTCCACAATGGTAAAGTTCTTTCTAACCAATGGTTCTGGAGTCCCTGAGGTGGGGGTGGGGGAGGTGGGGGGTAAGGAGGCCCATACAAGTGTTCCAGGAATGACATTTGTTTTATTATAATATCTTTTAAAAACTGCAACATAATTGTTACCTTAAAACTTTTCCCTTAAAAAGGAATCAATTTTAGAGCCACTAAGTATGCATCAAGTAGCCATGCATAACAGTTAATGGAGAGCATGTTAAGAGCTCCCATGACCAGTTTCTCAGTTGGTTTATCACTCGGGAACGAACACCTGATTGTGGATTTTACCATTATATAGCTTTAAATTGGTTTTATTCTAAGCCATATAGTGTTAAACTTATATTCATAATGAACCATTGGTTAAATATAGGAAATTAATAATGAGCATAATATAAAGAGATGATAATGCCATTTTTAAATATAGCACATTAAAGTGTTTCTAGTAGTTAACAAAATAATATTAGAAAGAAAATATAATATAATTTTTCCAGGTTAGTTTTTATTTACTATCTATTATTAAACAGGATGACATTTTTTTATGTGAAATGTACATCGGGTCACAAAAAGCACTTTTTAAAATGTTATATATTTTAACTGATCCACATTTTAGTAAAGATTTGATTCTAATACCAAATAAGACAGTCACTTTTAATTATTTGTGATGTATTTATGTATTTGCCATCTAAGTTGAAATTACTTGAAAATGTAACATAGGTTGATTGGGAAGAATGTTTTTATATTTTATAAATATTATATCCAAGTTCTATTAATGTCACTTCTAATTTATGTTAAAACATCTTATTGAAAATATCATTGAAAAATGTCAAAGTTACATAAAAATTCCTTAAGGTATTCAATAGGTTGACTAGTTCTATGAAGAGAATCTTGGGAAAAAGCAAAATATTAGAAACATAGGTACCTGGATTATAGAGAGGTGATTGAATACCGGGGAGCTGACAATTGCCTCAATGTCTCTAACATGGTACTTTGATTTTATTAGGTGCTGGGTAAATGTTCATTAAGGGAATTTATGTTTAATATATGGTACATTAATAGTGTTATTTTCATTTTAAAAATATAAGTCATACAACCGTATATGGAAGCTTAACTAGGTGACATGTAGCCACTATGGGAGCCCTCTACTGGGAAATTCATTACAGCAAAATATTTGTTCACAGATCCCAAGACCTAGTATTACTGAATGCAGTGTTGGTTTTACTCACATAGTAACTTCTGTCAATCCAAGTAAAAATATGCCTACTTTATTATTCCAGGAGACATCTTAAATAATTTGCCAATCTCTTCCAAATAAGGTACACTGCTAACTCTAAAAGTGAGCACTCCTTTCCCCACTGTCTTCAAATAGTATGTAATGTAAACCAGTTACATAGGTAAGGTTTGATATAGGAGAATTTCAAGAACATCTCATGACCCATTATGTTAATAGTTTTGAAGCACTGCTATTATTTCTGTCTCTTATTCAATAAGGCTTAATTATCAATGGAGTTAATAATACTTTTCTACCTAAAACCACTTTTTTCCTTGACTTGTCTTATTTTTAAAATCTCTTTTATTCAGTTCATGCCTATTTTGTGTGGTTTGGACTCTTGACAAGTAAGCATGGGATATTTAGGAGGTAGAATTTATAGAAGTTAGTGTCTGATTGAATGTAGGGAAGGAGAAAAGTGAAGAAAAGGAAAAGGAAAGAAAAAGCATTGCAAATGAAAGAGGGATATGCCTTGCATCCTCTATATGTTTATAAAGTTAGTCTAGAAAATTTCTTTCTCTCACAATACTCCAGAGGTACAAATATGTGTAATATATGAGGTAATTTTTTTTCTTTTACAGGTAAGAAAACTGAGATTTAGAGAGGTTGTATAATATGTTCATTATAACACAGCTAGAAAATAATTCAAGAGCCAGAACTCACATATTTTTTATTTCTGGTAGGAAATTGAAGCAAGTTTAGAGTTGTGTATAGTCAACAGTATTCATGTTGCTAAGTAATTAAACAAAATAAAAACTGTAGAGTATTGGCAAGTAGGAAAGATGGCGAGAAGACATTCTAAGCAAAAGGAACAGCAGTCTAGAATAACAATGGAGATATTGGATTTGGGGAAGGGTAGTGTCCAGAGCATAGGAAATGGGAAGGTAGATAAATATGGAAAAGTAGGTGGAAAATGCTGCCAATGGAAGAGGGAATGGATAGGTAGTGGTGAGAGTGGGAGGACCCAGATTAATAAGGCACACAGCAACCTTCTTAATGTCACTTAGAGTGCTTTATCATAGGAAACATATCACACTAGGAGTGGTGGCTACTTTCTTTATCTACCACAGCTCATATATCACACATATTTATACTTCTTGGGTGTTGTGACTGAAAGAACTGTTCTAGACTAACTTTATAAACATAAAGTGAAGCAAACATGTTTTTTTGAAGTTTGGGTTGTCATTTTCCATTTTTATGACCACATGTAGATTAAGAGTTGAAGATCAGGCAGTTATCACATAACAAGACATTGTGTGCCAGGCATCGAGACTACAAAGGTGAGTGAAGTGTGGCTTCTGTCCTGAGACACTCATAGTAGGGGCGAGCATTTCAATAAATGGTTGTAGTGTCATGTGCTAGGTACTGAGTCTGTGACAGCAAAGCAGAAAAAGGGACTGGCTGTTGGCGTGGAGCCTGGGGAGCAAGACAGATGTGATCACAAGATTGTTATTGGGCTGTCCTGCTTTTTCTCTAAGTTGCCTCACTAGAAACCTGAGCATCATCCTACCATCTTTTTTTTTTTTTTTACTGCACTGCCCTCCTATCCAGTGAGTTCCTCAATAACTCACTCAGTTGGCCCCAGACCTGCTTTGGGAATCCAGTTCTCCTTTTCCATGGGCATGCTCAATGGCCTGGACTATTTCAGAAGTTTTGCAAATGGTCTCTGTGCTTTCTGTCTCTTTCCCCTTCACCCCATCCTCCATGCTGCCTCCAGAGGGCTCATTTTGTCCCAGAATGGCATTTAAAACCCTTCAAGATGTGGTACCTTCCCCCTTTTCATTCTCATGTCTTGCCCTTTTCTCTCCTAGGGTGTGCCTAAGTCCCAGTTCTCCTAACAGCTCACTGTTTCTAACCCCACGTGTCTTTGTAGTTCTCTTCCTGGAATGCCCCAATGAGGTCTTCCTGGGGACTCCTCTCCCAAGACAAGTTCCTCTGCAGTATTTAGACAACATCCCTGTAGCTAGAGAATGAGCAGCCCCATCAGGCCATACTCCCAACATCTCATGTTGTGAGAAAGTTCATCCAGAAAGCCTTGAATGTCTAGACCTAAAGAGAACTATTTTCCGTTTTGTCTTTATCCTTTACCAGACCAATAATTGCTGAATACCTTTCCTTACCACTGCAGTAAACCTACAACTGTTTGTCACCCCATTCTGAAGTAAAGCCTGCTTTATAATGCATTGTAGGGTATCTCATGGTTTATAAAAGTGAAGTGCATTACATTTTTAAAAATAGTGATAGGTTGTCCAGAAGATGCTCATCCCCACAAAGCATGTGGCGCATTTGGGGACTATAATAATTGAAAACACAATCTGGATTACTAAAATTTGTTAATCCTCTCCAGTTGGCCATTATGACTAGTCACCAGCAGAGTAAAATGCTATGGTTCTTTCATGCTGCCAAGTGGACATCTAGCTGGCATCTACCTTTCCCACTAGCTATTGTTGGAGTTACTCATGTATGAGAGGAAACAAAATTTTGTCTTGTTTCGTATTTGAAAGATTGGAAAGAAAAAAGATCAAATTGGATTAGATGTTATTGGAGTCAAGTGTCAGTGCCTCAGAAACAAAAAGGAAGTAAGAGACGTCAAATTCCAGAATGCCTGTTATGCCTTTTTTGTATGGTGTGCGGTAAGAGATGTCTTTGCCAGAATGTTGAGGTGGAGAGTGGAGGGTAATGGGAAACTTGAAACAAACAGAAACATTTCACAAATGGACAGCCTGGCGTTGCTGTTGGAAGACAGTGCTGTGGAGAAGGTCACGAGGGCGTAGAATAACTGCACAGGAAAGCAACATATACAGACTGACTTGGAACAAGATTCAATTTCCAAAAGTAGCTAGAGTTATATTAACTATGCAGAACTTAGCAGGAAAGGCCTGTGTTTCTATCTAGCTGTAACACTGGTCCATTTCCTGGGTCACCCAACTTTATAATGTGAGGTTTTCTGGCCAGGCAGGGATGAGCTTATGTATCTATTCATAAATATATGAGATTACACAGAGGATGAGTGTTTTGAAGTAGGCCTGAAATCAGGCCTATTCAAGATATTAGAAAAAAATTAAAGCCTGCGCTTGAATCATATTAGTGATTCTGGTAAAAGCCATTTTAAACTGATTTTTAGACTTCCTTATTCCAAAATTGCATATATAAATAGCACGAATGCTGGTAAATACATCCAGGATGTTTTTAAAAAAATATAGAATACAATTTACTTATTTTATTGATTATTGATGTTTCATCTATTTAAAAATAGCTATCATAATATTTAGAATTCATAGGGATATTGAAATAGAGATTGGAGGTGAGAAGGAATATGGTGTGCTGAGGAAATAGTTGCATTAGAAAGCTAGGCTAAGAATAGTTAGTGTTCTCCAGTTATTATGAGCTAAGACTTAAATGTGGTTATCATGGGGCTTATTAGCAATAGAATAAAGTTTTTGGGTTTGCCAAGAGCTACAGATATTTCCTAGCACTATTGTTAAGATTCCACTTCCTCAGAACCTCCCGGTACCCCAGGGAACACTTGCCTGGCCCACAGACCAGCCTGGCTGGCTCTCTGCCTCAGCTAGTGGTCTGGTGCGTGGTGGCGCCACGCCCTCCTGCATCTTACAGCCTTCCTTCCCAGGCTGTGGTTCTCTGCCCTGCACCGCTTCTTCCCCAATATGGAAAAGAGCCTGCCCTTTCATTCCCCACAGCAGAGCTCAGTTATGGTATTTAACAAAGATTTCCAGAAGCCTTTTACGTAAAAGAAAAGTTCGGGAAAAGCCTTAAGACTGGACCTTACAGGCTCCTGGTCCTGACGCCCAGAGCCAAGTGCCTCTGTGGCTCATTGGGTCTACTCTTTTCCCAGGATGCAGGCCCCAGACCTGAGTGTCCTCTCTAAGTAAAAAGGAAGTTTTCCTAAAAGCAAGCGCTGTCTGCAGAGCTGCGCCTCATCTAAGATGCCCTTTGTAATTACTATGTGGGGCAGCTCATGCATCCGAATCATGAACCCTCATTCCCAAAGAGAACATTTGCTTTACATTTGCACAACTGCAAGGCTCTTAAGGTGTTTTTTCAGCATATGTCAGCTATCAGTTGGCAAAGGTGAATTTGAGTTTTTAATTCTGAAGAAATAGGAAAACCATGTGTAACTTCACCATTTACCCCAAATCACAATTAAAAAATATTATTTTTCAGACCCAGACAAAGCACCCTTTTTACTTCGGCACTCTGGAACTACCCAAGGACCACCCTAAAATTTTTGCTGAAAACAGAAACCACAGGTTTTGTGTCTTGCTCATTGGTCTCTGATCACCCTCTCTGTCCTGTCCTTGTTTCCTGGGGGAGCTTTGTCCTCAGCCCTGACTGAGCACTGGGAGAAGGTTGTGTCTACAGCAGGACGGGTGTCTCTAGTATTAAGGATTCAGTTTACCATTGCCTATCCCCAGCCAAGCCTTCCCCATGCAGGAAGAGAGTGAGGAGGAGACAGGAGCCAATGTTGGCCTCCAAGAGGCTTCTCAATTTCTTAGTGGGAAAAGGCACCCACATCTGTGGAGCACCTGCTGTGTGCCTACTGTGTGCGGAGCACCTATTGTGTGCCAGCGGTCCGCATGGCCTTGTCTTCCAATCACATCCTTATACATCTGTATCTGTCATTAGGCTGCAAATTTCTTACAGTCAGAGGATGAATGGGTCTTTTCACTTTCTGTGCCCACCAGTGCTTGCCTCTAAGACAGCAGTTCTCAGCCTTCCTAATGCCGCGACCCCTTAATGCAGTTCCTCATGTTGTGGTGACCCCCAACCATAAAATTATTTTTGTTGCTACTCTATAACTGTAATTTTGCTACTGTTATGAATCGTAATGTAAATATCTTTTTGTTTCCCGATGGTCTTAGGCGACTCCTGTGAAAGGGTCGTTCGACCCCCAAAGGGGTCGCGACCCACAGGTTGAGAACCGCTGCTCTAAGATATGCTCAGAAATCGATTATCAAATTACTGCTTAACACCATCACCAACTCTGTTATTTGCAACATGGGCTAAGAGATCTCAGGTCCCTTTACCAGGCCTTGTTTTTCTTGTAGCTACACCTACGCTGGAAGAGCAATGCCCTACTTTCTTGCAAACTTTGCATCCCACTTAGACATACAAATAGTCTCTATCACTTCGAGTGTCTTAAAAGCTGTTGAGGAAATAGTTTATTTTCAGCTGAAGTAGAAGGCATTGAGGTCATCTTATGTTGACTCTCTGGGGCTGGAACCTCTCTCCCTCTGTGCTTCGTCCCAACACCTGAGATCAGGTGAGGTGTCCTAGAACCCAGGGGACCCAGGTTGTACAGATGTAGACTCCAGTGGGCTAGTGCAGGTAGTGTTTTAAGCAACAGAAACAGCCCCGACACTGCCTTGTTTTGTTGAAGGAACCAAGTAAATAATACTAATACCTGGCAAACAGTGATGTCAGATGGGGAAAGGATGACCTTGGCTGCTGAGTTAAATGGGGAAGAAAGAAAATGGGAGAGAATCTAACTGTAGCTGATGCAGGGTGAGCTTGTATATCTCACATAGATAGTAATAGTACCTGTTATTAAAAGTGTCAAACCTTGTGCTGAGTGCCACAAGGTTTGGTTTGTAAAGAGACTTTTCTTTAAATATTTTTTCACACAAGTCATGTATTTTATTTTGGGCTAACTAATTAAAAGTAAACCATATGCAAATGAAATATACTATGTTGGGTTCCTGTCTGTCCATTCAAAGTTGCCAAAACACCAAGAAAAAAAACCCAAAGAAAGAATGACGGGGCAGCTTCAGGAGTTGGTGCCATAGCACTCTCTTGAAATGCCTGCTGTGCCCATCTTGCCGCCTTTTGTAGCAGCTAGCTTACTGTGCTCAGTAGCAAATTGTAGCTTTCTTGGTTTACCCCAACTGTAATTTCACTTAATAACATTTAGGATATTGGTAGTTGTTTCCTCAGTTACAAAGAAGAGTGTGCTTGATTTCTGGTAGGCAATTTTAGGGTAAATTATAGCAAACCTGAGCAGTCATGGGAACTTTATGGTTGAAGCTTTAAAGATTATTCTAGATGGATTTTTGTCTCTTTGGAGACAGTGGTACAGAGCTCACTTCTGACCTTTATTTACCATTAGTAATTTTTACCTTTATTAAAGCAATTTGCAGAATGTGTGCAGTGTGGTTTGCTTCATAGTGAAACACAAAACCTATAGATTATATAAATTATGGAAAAATGTTTAGAAAACACAACAAATTGATGAGATGTTACCTGAGAAAGAATGTGGGATTGGAGTCTATAAAGGGTTTGTTTGCTTTGTATCATTTGATTTGTTCACAATATAAATGTAGTTATATTAAAATGTAAAAATATCCAAGGTCAACTTCTAGAGCACATAGGTTTGTTTCAAACCTCTCCTATAGGAAAAAAAAAGTCAATATTTTTATTAATGTAATTTTGAGATAAAAATCATTGTTTTAAAATATTTATAAAAATATTATTTAGGGAGTCCTTAGGTGTTTTTAGCATATCTTAGTTGGATACTTTGAGAAAGTAGATACTTAGAGAAAACATCAGTTATTAATCATTTATCTTTAGCAATAAGATGATAATAAGAGATTTATTTTCCTCGACAGATGATACCTATTTATTTGTAGGGTAGTTTTGTTTTCAAAGCCTCATCTTGATTTATATGCTTGCATGGATTTTTTGAATAATGGAATGATAATTAATTTTTGATGGGAAAGTGGTATATATAAAGTTTATCCTAGGAGTAGTTTTTTAAAAACTAAACTAGATGCCATTTAACCAGTAGTAGTGAAGACCCTTTTGAATTGGCTTGTTGCTCTAACATTGGTTTCTGCACCTTGTTTGGTTTTCATTTTCTTCATGTGACATACTGATCTCATGTAGACAGTCTTTCTAATAGGGATGTAGTGGGAACAGAGATAATAGCAGAATGATTGTAGCTTTCATGAGTGTAATTAACATCTCATAAAGTAGTTCTGCAGGACAAATCTTGAAATGGAATAACTATTTCCAAATCTAGATTTTTGTCCTCTGCCTTTATAAGCTCCTTCCACTTCTGTGCTGTCAGCTTAGTGATTCTTTTTTTTTTTAAAGGTTTTTATTGGGGAATTGGGGGAAGGGAAACAGACAAGTTGCTGTCCTTTTGTTCTTCAGTCTAGTTGTGGAGGACGTTGCTTCACTGGCCCAAGTTGGCACCATCATTGTGCTCTTCCCAGGTGAGGCAGATCAGTCGCAGGCTTCTGGATGGCCGCTCACAGTGGCTGCTGGCTGCTCACTCTGGCTGCTGACTACACAAGGTAGCCCATGGCAACCCACTGCAGCAGGGGCTGCAGCCTACGCCGGAACTGGCGACTCAGGGCAGTCCAGCTCCAGGTTGAGCTGTTGTTCAGCATCTTAGCTGTGGAGGGCAGTGTCACTGGCCCTCATATGTGGGATCCGAACCGGGCCCTCTGGCGTCCAAGCCAGCTCTTAACTAACGTGCCACTTGGCCAGCCCAGCTTAGTGATTCTTATAAGAGGACTTCCAAATCTTCGAGTTTGTTTCTCGCCACTTCTTTTTAGCCACTTCTTTCAGCAGGTTATCCATAAGACTTTTTGAAAGATTTCTGCAAGATTTGACCCCTGTGTGCCCAGTGATGTATATCCGTCATTTAAAAAATCAGATAATCAGGCTGTTGCGCTTGTGGTCCAATTTCTAAAACTAAGAATCATTAATTGCCTGGGAATAAAGGAAATGGAAGATGAATGTGCCTACTGTCTGGTGACTTTTGCATCTAGTCTTTTTGCTCATTCTTCATTCTGCCCTGGGAAAAGTCACTCAGGGATGTTTACTGACATTTCTGCATATGTTTCTAAGTGCCTCAGGGATTATTTGACTTTTCCTTTGTGATAATCTAATCCTAAGTGTCTTTTTGCTGTCATCTATTTTTAATACCACGAGACAATGAAATTTAATTTTCTTCTTTTTGATAAAAACAGTTGTTAGAGAAAGGGAAGTCTCAATTTGATCTATCTCTATGTTTTTCTAGAACAGTCTAATTAGTTACAAAAATAACAACAAAGAAACTTAGAGGACTCTGGGAGGAAATGAACCCATTGACTTGGAGCCTATAATATGCTTCACTAATCCTGTGCTTAATAGAATGCCCAGAGCATCTTAAAGAAACAAATTTCCCATCCCCACCTTGGAAGAACAAGGGTAGGCATAAGAAGCCCAGCTACAAGTACCACAGTGGATGACACACAGTGTGTCCTTAATAAATATTTGTTGAATTAAAAAATGAATGGGAAAACTCACAGGAAAGTATTGTTTCTGGAGGAGTTCCATGGATCATTTATTTGTTATATAGTTATATTGAAGATTGGCTGGGATGTGACTAATACAATTGTGTGTTTCTTAGAATTCATTCCATGTTCGATCTTGTTGAATTAGATTTGTAGGGCTTATATTACCTATGTTTTGATGATTGCGTAGGTGTTAATTGACAGCATAGGTAATGGACATTTTATTATAGCCCTTTAAATTTTCATTATTATCATCTGGATGGTGACTGCCACTCATAGGTGATCTGCCAAACTGGGGAATGGAGTTGAGCTGATGAGGGACCCAATAGAGTATTTAATCATAAAATGGAAAAGTTGCAGAAACTTGAACCCATGGGTTGGTTAAAAACAAACTAGAAAATTTCAGTGTATTTTAGAGAACTTCCTAGCCCTTTGAGGTCACCGACCTAGGACCAAAAGGCTCCTACAGAGACCGTTTAGAACTTGAGGCCACCATCTTGATTTGTAAAGATAACCTAGCAGTTTCCTCCTTAAATAAGATACATCCTCATGGCCTAGTGGAGATTGGATTATTTACTCTTTGAACTGTAAGGAATTCTAAATCTCAGTTTGGAATGTGTGGGTACATTGTTTAACACTGAGCAGGTGGCTGGGGAGTTCAACTGAGATTTCGGAGATTCTTAAGCTCAAAAGATTTTTAAAGGAACAACTTTTGTTGTCAGAACCCGTTCCCTGTAACCATAACTTTGACTCATCAGGAGCTGAGTTTCTGAGGCAACTGTGGCCATCTGCTTGTTTTCCCTTCTATCCACAGGGGAGCAAGAAAGCAGAGTAAGGGATGCAGAAGAGAAAGTGCTAGATGGGTGGCTGGGGTCATCTGGCTCAGGTTTTTGTCTAAGCCAATGCATGGATTTGACCCTTTTTCTCATATTCAAATACTTTAGCAGCTTTAGTGCTTTATGCCAAGTTCAATTTCAATGAGGTTTGAAAACTGTGCTCTCTTAGAGTGATCTAACCAAGGACTATAACTGTTCAACTGATGTCCCAAGAGAGAAGGAGGTGTTTGGTGACACACTTAGGCCTTCCTGATGCAGCGAATATGGGGAAAATGGCTCTTCTGTACACACTTTTTAAAAGAATTTAAGTGACAAATGACATCTTTAAGTAATTGCTAAAATAGGAATGCTGGACATAATATTATCTAGAAGGGGCCTATTGCAAGCCTCTCCACCCTCATTAGCCAACTCTTCTTCAGTGCTTGCTGCTGGTGGGATGCTACTGGTTCTTTTCAGATCATTTGGGTCCGATAGCATTGTTGTTCCTTTCTCCAATTGACTAGAGCAAATGGAATGTTAAAGGAAAACAAACTTTTCTCCATAGAGTGCCTACATAAATCTGTCTCTGCTTAATTTCTGCAACCTTTTTATTTAGGTAGAATAAGTGTTATTTTTCCCAGAGGATGTGAAAGATTGCATTCAAACAATGGCTTGATGTAATCCTTTGTAAATTGTGAGATTTTTGTGTGTGTGTGTGTGTGTGTGTGTGTGTGTGTGTGTGTGTGTGTGTGGTGGTGGGGATGTGTGGATGAGATAGTGATGATGGTTCCCACTGTGTTCTTCTCAGACAAGGTTAGAATTTCAGGACAATGAACTTTTCCAAGAATGCCATTTCTTTGAAGTGAGTACCTGCTTTTGAAGACCACATTTTCTGAATATGACTTTTAAATTGGAACTATTAAAATCTGCATTTCAAAGCCATTCATTAGTTTCTCTATTCTTTTGTACTGTGGGTGGTCCTTGCAAGTAGTGTTCAGCATATGTAATTTTTAAAAAAAATATGTGACTTTGAATTTTTTTTCTGCTTCATTAGATCTTTTTATAATCTGGCCAAAAAGTTATTTAATAGTAAGTAATGAAATTGCATCTTCAAAATTCACATTATTTTTGTAAGCCTTTATGATATTAGTCTGTATTAATGAGGTGTTTTAAAAAAAGGAATAATTTGAGGGAAAATATACTTGAGACAAATTGAGTTCTTAGCTTTATTATGTGAATAATTATTTAATTAAGATATTTTTTCTCTTAAAAGTTCTTTTCTTTTTAACTATTTTAATTAACATTACACTAAATTTTTATATACATTGAAATGCTTATTTTGTGATACAAGTGATGTAAATATTCTACCAAACACTTAAGTCTGTAATTATTTAAAGCAGGGTTTCTGAACCCTATATTGTTGACATTTTGCACGAGATAAGTCCTATTTGAAGGAGGGCTGTCTCGTGCATTATAGGATGTGTGACAGCATTCATGACCTCTACCCTCTAGGTCCCAGGAGAACCACCACCACCACCCCAGTTTTGACAATCAAAGATTTCTCCAGACATTATCAAATATCCTCGGGGGGTGGGGGGGGGGAGGCAAAATCATCCCTGGTTCAGAACCACTGAGTTAGTCCACACACTTTTTCTTCTCAATAACTGAAAGGGACTCTTTATTTTAGAGAAAAGCGGTGAAAGTAAAAGCTATGTGTGGGCAAAAATATTTGTAAAAATCTCACTGGAAACATTATATTATGAATCAATATCTGAGATTAAGTAAAACTCAAAACCAGAAGTCAGGCTAAATATTGAAATAATGCAAGAATCAATTAACTATTTCCCTATAGAATATTTCTGGAATAAGAGTGATATAGACTGAAGTATAGAAAAAGCTAGTAGTTGAATTTTAGGCCACTAAAGGAAATTGACGTAACAGATTCAAACTGCTGTTGACCTTCATGACTATTTCCGAGTATGTATAACATCCTAGACCTACGTAAGAGAACCCAAGATGGACTAGAAGCTTTTTGTTTAGTCCTATCTAAGTCCTGTATTTTGATTTTTTTATGGTAACAGATATTTCTAACTTGATCTTCTTTTTACGTTTATCTTCCATGATGACACATTCTCTAGGTTTTTATGCTGTTTCTTTTATCTTTTTTCTTTCCTTCTTATGTCTTTCCACTCTACCGCCTGGCTAGTTAGACCTGGTCATCCATTCCTTTCTTCCTTCCTCATTAACTCTCAATCACCTTAAATACAGGCCCACCATTTCTTTTCTGCTGTTCCCAATCTCCAAAAGCTGTAGAAACAGAAATGTTTGATTACTCATTTGTTGATAGAAACCTGACCCCAGTTGATGCCAGCCTATTTTACAGCCATGTTTATCCCACCTGATATGACTCTGTATACGTGTCACTGCAGAAGTAGTAATGTGCTGCTTATGGGAAACTGTCTCAGATGCTACTGGCAGGTTCAAGTAATGGGTGATATATGTACTATACTATTTTTCTAAAATCTGAGAAATTCAGATTTCCCAAACTTTTGGCTCTTCAAGCACTGGATAGGTTATGGTTGTGTGGATGGAAAAGGGGCCACATGTTAAACCTGATACACTCAGGAAACTGAAAATAACCACATAGGATGGCGTGAACATAAAATATCTAATAAGGTGGGCCATGGCGGGAAGTCACATCCTTGGCCTGTAGCTTCCTTCACAAGGTCAATCTTTACCTAAAGTGAGCCTGTCTGTCATCTTTTGCATCTAAGATAACATACCCTTGCAATATCAGAGTAATCTTTTTCCAGACCTCCCAGGGGACACAACCCACTACACCAGAGAAGGAAACTACTAAATCCCTCATTGTTATCTTGTTCCCCAAATACTATCTCTATGTGCTATAAAATGCTATTAACTATACCGTACCCACCAATGTAAAAGAAGTGTGTGTCTCTCCATTTTACTTTTTATCCAATCCCAGAGATTTCCCCGCTTGCTTCGTCCCGCCCCCTTAATCTACAACCAATGGATTTCATGTAGCCCTCCTCCTTTGATTGTAATGTATAAAATAAGTTGCAAAATGGCCATTTTCCGTAGCATTTTCTCAATCCATTGAGGCTTTGCTTCCCAGCAATTGTTGGTTTGGCTCAAACAACCTCCTACAAGCTTTCTTTTAGGCTGGATTTTTTTGTTGTTGTCAACAATTGTATTACTTTTATGTGGAACATTACAACATTATTAGTAGCTTTTAATGATCTCTCTCTCTCTCTCTCTCTCTCTCTCTCTCTCTTCTCTCTCTCTTCCTCTCTCTCTCTGTCTCTCTGCCTCTCTCTCTGTCTCTCTGTCTCTGTCTCTCTCTGTCTCTCTCTGTCTCTCTCTCTCTCTCTGTTTCTCTTTCTCTCTCCCTCCCTCCCTCCTTCTCTCTGGTGTATACCAGACTCTTACTAAACTAATTTTGGAACATATCCTTTGAATGAATAAAGGGGAAAATTTGAGTTAATATGTCCATGAATAAATGTGTACCATATGACATGGAATAGTACCAAATAAGCAATTTATAAGAGATGTGTGACTCATTTAAAAGATTATGAATTGATATTCACAAAATGAGGAAAGTTATTTTATTTACCAAGGAGTAAGATTGAAAGTCAAAGCTTTCCAAGAGCATATTTATTTTTAATTCTAGAGGCAGATAAGAAGTTTTATTTTAATTGATTTGTTTCTTCAAATGTATGTAAACTTGCTCCCTATTTTGTATAAATTCAGTATTTGAAAATCCAGATATGGTCATAAAGAAAATTAGTGATTATTTATTTTACAAAAGAATTCATACTAAACTACCTTTAAATACCAAACTTTTCTACTATATATTTTTAATTGAGATAGCATAGACTCATTGTCTTAGTTTTAGGTGTACAACATAAAGATTTGATATATATATATATATATCAAAATGATTACTGTAATGAGTCTAGTTCACATCCATTACCAACATGTAGTTACAAATTTTTTTTTTGTCATGAGAACTTTTAAGACCTACTCTCTTAGCAACTTTCAAATACATAATACAGTATTGTTAACTATAGTCACCATACTGTACATTACATCTCCAGGACTTATTTATCTTTAACTGAAAGTTTGTACCTTTTGACTGCCTTCACCCATTTCACCCATCCCCACTGCCATTAATGATCTCCATTAATTGCTTTCCTTTTGTATATCTCCAGCTATTGATGGAACATTCTTTCAATGCTTAGAAGAATATATTTAAAATGACGGCAATTGAAACAGAATATTTCTGATGCTGTTGTCGGTACTGAGCACGACATTCGTTAAAACTTAGGTTCTTAACATCTCCTTTTCTTTACTATACTGCCTGTTGAATTCCAAAGGCTTTCTAGAGCCTCATGCACAGTTTGTTTTCATTTTGTTGTCACTATCTGTGATTTTAGTTTTGAGCTGCTGCATCAGCCTCCATTTTGTACATGGCTGTCGTATCGATCCTTTCCTCTATCAAGAACCTATTGTGACTCTGCAGAGTAACATTCTAGGCTTTTCCACAACTACCCTCACATGGCTTCATCTCTAGCTATGTAGCACCTGAGCTGTTCTGCTCCAGTGAGACACACAGACCCTGTGCGTGCTGCCTGAGGATAAAGATTCTTGTATTGTCACAGGAAGGAATTCCAGGACATACTGAATTAAGCCATGCGAAGAAAACGAAACAAGCAGTGGGTTTATTAAAGGGAAAAAAAGAATACACTCCCAAAATATTGGGAGTGGGCAGGCCAGGAGAAGGCGACTAACTGCGCCAAAGAACAAAGAGGCTTAGGGTTTAATTTGAATGAGGGTACAAAACATTCCAGTTTTAGCAGTGGCATCGCAGGTGTTCCCAGGGCGGGTCCCTGCTGTCCTGGCAGACCACTCCTTCCCATTGGGAGGGGGATTCCTTTGTTTTTACTTGGCCCCTGTGGGAACTGTCATGGCAACACAGGGGGTGGAGACTTTTCCCTGCCTGTAATGCAGATAATCCATTACAATTAGCTGTAGCTGCACCTTTTCTTAACAATGATGTCATCTTCTCTCTTTTCCTTTGTTTCCTGCACTTCCTCCTTTCCTTCCTCCTGCCTCTCTCCAAGGCCCTGTGTCCTGTTCTTTCTGTCTACAGTAACATATGTGATGTGTTTTGATGCCATGTCCTGTTCTTTTGTTTACTTTCTCTCCCTGACTGAAGTGCTCCTTTTCTCAGAATTGGTGTCCACGATATCCTGAATTTGCATCTTCTCCAAGCAGCCTTCCCTAAGTGCAATGAGTCCCATTTTATACGAAGGATGCCTTCCTGAAGTCCAAGTCAAAATCCAAAACTCACAAAATTCAAGCCTATTTTTTCTCATATGAAATGATTCTCACATATATAAAATTGCATGTGTAAAGTGACAACTTCATTAATGTCTTATATCACAATATTAAATTTACATAATATAAACTTATATTATGTTTAATATGATATAAGGGCCAGTTGGGAGCTCCATCAAAATTAGCCTGACTTTGCGTGTCCATCAGCCCCCTGCCTGTGGTTTGTGGTGCTTTACCACCCACTCGCTCAGATACTTTGTGTACAGAGAGCTCATCTTTCCAAATAGCCTGAACATTTTTTCAATATATCCAATTGGTTGGTTACTGTGATATTGTGATGTATATATCTGAGTTCTGTGAACTGCTCTAGCAAATTAATTAAATCTGAGGAGGGGGTCGAGGGAACATCTGATTTATAGCCAGTTGGTCAGAAGTACAGGTAACAGCCTATGCTTTCAATTGGCATCTGAGAAGGGGGGATGGAGGCAGTTTTGTAGGACTGAACCCATAATCTGTGCAATCTGCTGCTATCTATCACCTGACACTAGATAGTGTCAGAATTGGGTTGAATTCTTGGATACCCTTCTGGTGTCTGAGAATTGTTTGTTGGTGTGGGACCCCCTCTCCCTCCCCCCCCACACACACACATTGGAATTGGGTCCAGGAACCCTATTTAGCCACTTATAGTAATGTATTGATAAGATATCATGGTTTTCTTGAATACAGTTGAGATGAAGGATTAGTGGGAGATTTCAACCTGGTTGAAGGGCTCTAATCATTGAGTCCAGACAATGGATCGTTGCCAACTTGGAGGGCTTCACCAGGCTTTGGCCCTGTACGCACCATTTAGAGACACTGTGTGTTGGAAGAAGACATAAGTGGTATGCTCTTTTGGGTTAGTTTGGGCCACTATAACTAAAAATACTAGAGACTGGGTGGCTTAAAAACGAACATTTTCTGGAGGTTGAGAAGTCCAAGATTACAGTGCTAGTAGATTCAGTGTGTGATGAGAGCCCTCTTCCTGATTTGCAAGCAGCTGTCTTGGTTGCAAGAGAAGAGATCATTTCTTTATCTCTTCTTTAAGGGCAGTCATCTCATGACTTCTACCCCCATGATTTCTTCTAAACCCAAT
Source organism: Hipposideros armiger (assembly GCF_001890085.2). Classification (NCBI taxonomy): domain Eukaryota; kingdom Metazoa; phylum Chordata; class Mammalia; order Chiroptera; family Hipposideridae; genus Hipposideros; species Hipposideros armiger. Next base: position 1,273,838 of record NW_017731548.1, read on the forward strand.
TACCTCCCAAAAGCTCCACCTCCAAATATCATCACACTGGAGGTTGGGACTTCAATATATGAGTTTTGAGGAGACACAAACATTTAGTCCCTAGTACTTAACTTTACCGATGTATTGGTTAGTGAGAGAATCAGATGATTATGACACATGAAAAATGATGGGTCAGAGCTCACAAATTCATATTAATGTTTCTGACATGGCAAGTTCTCCATTTATTACCCGATATCAGTTATGCAAGTATTGGCTAGGGCAATAGCTTGGCATTATCAATTTCTGGGAAAATAACATGAATTTTGTTAACTAGAATGAACCAAGTGTGTATTATGACCTATTAAGGCAAACACAGACCGGGACACATGCAACAAGGGTGTATGACCCTGAAGGGTTGATCGTCCTCTTGGGGGTAACTGTCCCCAAGGGGGGACCATCCCTGAGGGGGTGACCGTCCCATTGCATTCCTCCAACTGACCAGCCTGTGTTTGCAGTGCTGACCGAATCTGGCCCTTCTACTTTCTTCCATGGTACCCTTCCTTGTACCTTTAGAGTAGTAATTTTCTTTATATTTTTTTCCTATTTACGTGTCTTTTGCTCTAATATACTTTGAGCTACCTGAGGGCAAGGCTGTCTCTTTATCTATTCTCTCCAGTGCCAGAAGAATGGTTGGTAATTAATACCTTCTTAGTAGACAGTTATAGAGTTGTCTCAGTGACCCATTTCTTGGGGGACATTGACAGTCTAGTGTGCACCCAAAAAGGGGCAAGTAGATGGCTGAGAACTCTTGAATCTAAAATACATGAAAAATAGTTGATGACCTGGTGATGCTTAGGCTGGAAAATCCTTTTGTTTACATAATATGTTACAGTTTTGGGAAAAAAGAACATGAGCTACAGAAAGGAATGCGATTTTTTTCTTTTTTTAGTTGAGCCATCCTGCCACCTGTTGGCAGCTCAGCTTAGGCTGGGAATCAAACTGGTGACCCTGTTGCTCAGAGCTTGCACTCTTAAGCGAGCTCAACCAACTGAACCACTTGGCTGGCTGCAGAAAGGAGATAAAGCATTGTGGTTAATAGCAGGAAATACAGTAAATAATACTGTGATAGCGTGGTACGGTGTCAGATGGTTGCATGGCGATCACTTTTTTAGGTATATAAATGTTGAATAACTATGGTGTGTACCTGAAACTAATATAATAGTGTATATGAGCTATATTTTAATAAAACTCTTGAAATTGAATAAAAAAGAGTTAATAGCAGTGTGACCTTGGGCAAGTCTGGATGTATCCATTTGTGAAACGTGGCAGAACACAGTGAATGCCTCATTGGCCAGCTGGACACACTTAGCACTTGGAGACATGCTCGTACCAAGTGTTCAGTTAGTGGCTCCACTTTCTCCATTCCTCTGCCTGCTTTTCCTCCATCCCCTGTCTTTGTCCTCCCCTTCCTCCTCTCCAGCCATCCACAGGGGGATTATTAGTTCTATTTTATAGGCAAGGAAGACAAGGTTAGAAGGGTTAAATGATTTCTTTGAGAGTTGTGGTTGTGGTTTTTTTTTATGGAGGTGTGAAAGAAGGAACTATAAATGTAGGTGTGGGTCCATTATTCTTTCCTGGACAGGTGGGCCATGTGCAAACATTTGAGAGAATGTCATGTAGAAGATGGAGGCACGTTGGAGAGTGTTGCTTCAGAGGGCAGAGCCAGGACTAATGGGTAGAGGTTATCCATGTGAAGTATAGGGCACTGGTGTGATCTGAACTTCTAGACTTTGGAGCTGTTGGATCAGGAATATCCCAGTGTAAGGAGAGTGAACATGCCGAAGCTGGGGAAGCCGAAATACAGCCCACAGGGCTGGACAGGCGATTTCCCCACGGGGAGGAGAGCTGTACCTGATCCTGTAAGTCCCTTCTCAGCTTAAACTTCTAGTATTCTTGGGTCTTACTCCTTCCCTAGCATCTGGAATGGCATGACACAGATCACAAGGAGTCAGTAAGTCATCAAACTACATATAATTTCACTGCTGACAGAGGAACCAGGTCTTTTTATATCGTGCCAGAGAGAGCTAGGTTTGAAAAGTTGCCTTCTGTTAAAATATGTAGAGGAAGAATGCTTGGGATTATGTAATCCAAATGGCTCATGATAGCAGAGATGGAAGGAGGACTCAAGGGCAATCAGAGCGTTTTCAAGAATTCAGCTAATGACTACTTGCCTAATTCTCATATTGTTTTTGACAACTGAGCTGTCAGCAGTTTTCAGGAACTCGGTTCTCTCACTAAGGAAGACTAGGGAAGTAAAGATGATACTTGAAAATAAGGTGTGACAGTTGTGAATGTGCTTGTAAATACTAGTGTAAGTTCTATCTGTTCCAAAGAGACAAGGGCAATATGACATCTTTTACATTATTAACATTCTGAATTGGTAACCTTATCTCACTCAGCATTTCTTTGCATACATTTTGAAACATAATTTTCTCTTTGTTAAACATTTTATATTTCTATGCAAGAATTCCTACTCATTCTATATATTCTTAAGAAAAAGAAAGTAGTCATGGATTTTAAAAAGTGTGATGAGGATAAGAAATACAAGATATATTGAAGGGGGAGGAGTCAATAAGAAAGCACTAGCGTTTATAACGTACCTGTAGTGTCCTTCAGCGACTATTTGTGCAATCTCATTTAGTTCTTATTAATTCTGTCCACGTTGTAGAAAAGGATTTGAAGCTCATAGGTCAAACATCTCCCCCCAAGCCTCTGCAGTGAAGAAGTGGTGATGTGATCTATCTGACAGACAATAGAAATTTTTCATAAAAATGATTTATTCACATGCCTTTATAAAATTGCTTGGGAGCTCTAAGTTATAAGGCAGTTGGTGGTAAATGGCATGTGCTGGATTTGCCAATATAGTTGATGTAGCTTATATTAATACCTATGTTTTATTGGTTTCACCCTCATTCATATTTCCCCCCCTTCTGTGCTCCCATCTATTTCCCCCTACAAGAGAAAACTCTGTTATTCAGGAAGCCATAGTCATAGCACATAAGAACTATTGGAAATGAAACTGGCAAATATATCTACTTGTTTTATACAGGAATGAAGTCAATAGAACTCTGGAAGGAATTCATACTTTGCAGATGATTCTAAAAATATTCTTCACCTTCAAGAACCGCCTGTTTTTTAAAAACATAATTTTTTTGCTGCTATTCCTCATTTGAATTCTAAAGATGTATTTGCTACTATTTTTCAGAAAGATGCAGAGATGTGGCATATTTAAAAAATTAGCTTTTATCTTTAAACATTTAAAAATTAAATATGTGCCCCACTTCACTGGCTGGAGTTCAGTAGCGATGATAAGAATTGAGTTACCTTCTGTGTCTAGTGCTGCCTTTACAGTTGCTTTGTTTCATAGTTTTATAAATTGGGCTTTCTGGTTTCCTTGGGAACCCAATCGTCGACATTGGTTGCTAAGGAGCAGCCTTTGCTACACAAAGCATAGGAGCTGTGAGTGTGCTGCCGAGTGACTTCATCCTTGGCAGTGACAGGCAGTGGGAATCTTAGCACTTCTTCAAGGGAGGTCTCCATCTTGATTTTTAGCCTGAAGGATTCTGATGGATTTTCCTGACCTTTACTCTTTGACAGTTATGCTTAGGTATGGGCGCTTGTGGAAACTGACAGTTGTGTAGTGTTTCAGAACATCTAAGTGCTCATCTCTATTTCATCAGTCACTTGATGAGAATGACTTATTCAACAAAGAGAATTCATTGCTGCAATCACAGATACCAAATAAGCTGTACTATCTTCTTTGTTAAATTTATCAGTGGACAATCATGGAGGGAAGCAGACTGTTCATCTTTGCAAATCAGTGTGGTACCATGACACTGATGTCAGATTGTATCTGATCTACATTTGCTAATATTCCAGTTGGAAATACTAGCAATTATAGTACATGAACTTGTACCACAAGCAAATGGTGAGTCTGATTAAAAATAATAACCTCCAAACAGTAACCAACCTTTTCTGTATTAACATGCAACGATATTGTAGTTCTTAGAGAAACACATTCTTAATTTGGCTTATACATATTTTTGACCATTACTTTATAAGCTGTTTTAGGCATCTAAGCTGTAATTGTAGTAATTCAGGTACAGATATGTCTGCTGTGGTCCACATGACTATTTCATGGCTGTGTGTTGCACATGGATGTCAGTGATGAGTGATTCTTTGTCACAGGTAGCAAGGTCCTCGTTTTCAAAGTAGGTGCTAAGGACAAGAGCAAGATCCACTTCCATGGCTCAGGTGTGAGCCACCAGAGTCATCCTCCTTGACTGTTAGGCCTGGGGGGCTGATTTGGGTTATGGGAGGCGGGGTGTGGTGGAATTAAATCTTTACTGAGCACCATGTTTGCTTGGTTTTGGATTATAGCATTTTGGAAATTCATCTTATTGCATTAATTATCTGTTGCAGCTCTTCAAATACGGGAAGTTTATTTTTGTAGGCCCAAATAATTAAGTGAGACTATTGTTTCTCCTTTGGCAGGTTAAATCCCCTCTCTGAGCCTCAAGTTTATTATCTATAGAATTGGGCAAATGATATTATTTCATATGGTTGTTATAAAACTAAGTGAGATAACATGTGAAATATTTAGTTAGGTATCTGGGCCATAAGAGGCCCTTAAAAATAGTGTTTAGTTTCCAGAAAATGCAAATCTATGAAGATATGGTGGATCAGTGGCTGACGGGGGCTGGAGGTAGGCACAGAGAATAACTGCTAACTGGCTGAGGAGTCTTTCCGGGGTGACGAAGTGTTCTAAAACTGGATCGTAGTGACACTTGCACACTGCATATATGTATTGACTAAAATCATTGTATACTTAAAATGGCTGAATTTTATGACATGTAAATTACACCTAAATAAAGCTGTTTAGAAAATAGTAGTCATTGGTTATAGTAGATATTTACTTTTCTCATTAAATTATATGTTGTTTAATTTGAAATTATTTTATTATAATTTAAATGGAGATGGTTGTGCATTACTTTCTGGAAGAATTTTAATATGCACATGTAAAAATGAATTTGAGTATATTTGTATTTTTCCAAATATGTACATCCTGTAGCAAGACTGATGAGTGCATTTTAAGTTGACCTAATCCTTATTAACTTTTAAAGTAAGTCACCTGGATAGTGCAAAATACTTCCTGGTGTGAATGGGTAAGGAGTTGTGTCTGTCTGAGTGATATCCTCGCACAGTGGGAGGTCTTCACTGTGCCATAACTGAAAATTAAACTTGTTTCAAGGCTGTCTTTGATGTACTAGTAATATCTTGGTGTTTTTTAAGCCAGAATATCCCGGAATCCATGTAATAATGAGCATAAATTATAATGAAATTCTACTGTATGTATATAGTATGATACAACAGAATATAATTACTCCTTGTGATTATCTTATTCAATTTCTAGTTACATAGAAACCTTAAATTTTCATGACTTTGAAGGCAGCAAGAGAAATGTATTTTTATAACTAACTCAGACCAAACCCTTTTAAAAAAGTTAGAGCTGCTAGTTGCAGAGTATGCCACTGTGATTCTCTTTTTGAGACTCATGTTCATCTGACTGGGCTGTATCTATTTATTCAAGTCACCTGTTTTATTGAGCACCTAATTTGTGTTGAGGATTTTCTAGATGTTGGGGGTGGGGCTATAGAGAAGATAAGACTTCAGTTTTAGATGTGCTAAGTTGGAGATCCCTGTAGTCATACACGTGGAGATGCCAACTAGGCAGTTGGTTCAAGTCCAGAGTTCAGGAGAGATATCTTGGCTGAAGATATAAATTAGAAAGACACTACCATATAGATAATATTGAAAGTCATGAAACTGATGAGCTCACCAAGGAAATGAGTGTCACTAGAGAAGGGAATTCTAAAAACCAACCTTAAAATTGGGGTGCTCCAGAACGGAGAGATCAGGGCAAAGGAAAGTCGCCACCTGGAGGACTGAGGCGTGATGGGTGAGATGGGGAAAGTCAGCAGAGTGAGGTACCCTGGAAGCCAAGTGAGGGCAGTACGCAGGGGGACAGAGTGACACCTGGCATATGCTGCACATGGCTAAGGTCAGATGAGCCCTGAGAACTGAAGAGTGAATATAATAACCTCAAGGTCATTGTCAATCTTGACAACAGTTTTGATGAAAAGGTGGGACCAAGGCCTGATGTAGGTGGGGACTTTAGGAAAAAATGAGAGGGGATAAATTAGAATAAGCATAGACAACTCTTTCAGTAAGAGATGGGGAGGAAGCTAGTAAAGGAAGTAGGATAATAAGAATGGCTTTAATCAGACATTTGAATTTATAAACATTGAGCATTTGGTCTATATGAACTGATTTAGATTTTAATGTTCTTGTTATGCTTATCTTGTTAACCCATCATCACTAGTATCTTTTGAATTTTTATTTGCAAGTTATCAGTTTCTACAACAAAATTCAAATTGCCCTGTTGTATGTGGATTAATTAATGTAAGTGTTTCCTCACAACCAAAACAGCGGTATGTCATATGGTAGAAACCATGCACTTCACGTCACTCAGATTGGGATCCGAGTCTCTGTTCTGCTCCTTCTTATCTGTGCAAGCTGGGAAAATTCTTTGGTCTTTCACTGGCTTGGTCTCCTCCTCTGTAAAGTTGGGGTGGCAGCGCTTTTTACCTTGTTGAGTTGTTGTGAGATTTCAATGAAATAAGGCAGTTGAAGTGCTTAGGCCAGCACCAACACCGATATGAACTTCCCAGTAAGGCTAGCTGTTATTATAGCTATTAATTTTTATTTTGACATTGAGTAGCATAATGTAGTAGGTAGAGTATGGGATTTGAAGTTGGCCATACTTAGGTTTCTACCCCATTCCATCATTCAGTATCTGTGCATGGTACTTAACATTGCTGAATTTTTTTCCTCACATGTGAAGTGGAGATAATAATAATAATAATAATAATAATAATTATTATTATTATTAACAGAAAAGGTTAAATGCTGTATTTTAAAAATCATATTGTATCTTATTAAGTACCATGCAGATATTAATTTCATTTATTTGAAATGAGGTTGCCTTTTAAATATATTTGTTCGCTTTCATTAGATTTATATATTAAGAAAGAAGAAATATTAACACATTGGAGCAGTTTTGAATGTTTGATTTCATGGGAAGTTTGAGCTCCAAAGAGAGTGAAGTTACCCAATGGCAATGTAAGGAGATATGTTAACATATTATTTTTGGTAAAAAATTTTGAAGTTAAAGATGTTTCAAAATAGAAAAATGGAAATATGCACTCTATTAGACATATATACAGTGATATGAAAATAAATTTCCATATGGACTGGCTGAAGTGAACTAGCTTTCTAGGGACCAAGCAGGTGTCTTTTATCTTCTGCCAGAACTCCACATCCCTTAGGTGTCTTTATAAAGATGTAGAAAAATGATACAGAACAGCTGGTATGAGGTCAGCCAATCATCCAAGAAACCCTCCAAGTAAGAATCACCTAATGGGAAAAAAATGAGGTGAGTGTGGAGTTGTTTGATACAAATCTAATCTGACCTCATATAAGTTATGATTGAAAACTGAAGTGAATCAAATCACTTCTGAGCCCTACTGGTTATCCTTTAAGGATGTGCAACAGCTACAACTAGTGCTGTTACTATTAGTTAAAAAATATTTTTCACAAATACTTTCCAGGGCTTTGTTGCCTATAACTCTCAGAAGCACTCTGTGAGATCAGTTTTGGAACTAGCATTATGTCCACCTAAAAAAGAAAGGAACTGGTTTCTCTGGGAGATTACATCATTGCCTTTAGGCCAGAGCTGGGACTGAAGCCACTTCGGAAAGTTGTTGGACTAGAGATTTTATTTATTTATTTAATTATTTTGCCTTTTCCAGCATTATGCAACGAATGTGAATTGTTGAGATTGGAGCTTCCTTGATATCTGAGGATTTTATTATTTTTAATAACGGGCCTCGTGAATAAAAATTACATCTAAACTCACTCTCTTCACCAGATACAGAGTTGGTCCTCAAGACCTCTTTGTTTAGCACTAGCTGATGGCAGTTTTCTGTTGCGCATAGGTGGTAATTGTAATTCACTGCTGCTGCTGCTGCTGGAAAGAATGCTGAGGAGTTAGTTATACAAAGGAGGAACACTAAATTCCATCATTAAAATTTTTTAGATTGTATACATTGCAAGTCACTATGGGACATACATAGCAAGTTAAATACTGCTCAGGGAATGATAGGGAGAGGACATCCAAACAAGAGACAGCTAGATGATAATTCCAAAGCAACGTAGGAATAAGCATTGAGGTTGTGACACAGCCTGAGGGAATGCAGGGTCATGATGGGGAAAAGTGGCTGGTTCAGGAACTCAAAGTGGGCCTGTCTCTTGGAAGGGGAGCTAAAGTTGGGTGGAGAGGAGGGGCAATTTCGGGGGAAGGGATCCGGGCAGCAGTGGTCCAGGTGGAACTAGGAAAGGGAGGTGCCACCAACTTGCTGGAGGTAAATGCAGACATCATTTCCTGTCCCTTTCTTAATGAGCAAGCTTTGTTGCTTTCATGTGGCCTCATACTAGGAGCCTTGGGGTAAAAACTAAAATACATTTTAACAAATTAAGTCATGTGATTATTGAAGAAAGAGCCATGAGTAGTAGTATATTCTTGGTTTCTTTATGTCTTATTCTCATTTCTTTTGCATATTGGCAATGTCCTTTAGCTTAATTTAAACTTAATCTAATATCATTTGGATTCAGGAAGAGGATTCTGTTTTAAAAAAAATCAAGATTCTCCCAAAGCTTTTTTGATACAGTTCAATACATTCAAAATAATATTTTCCAAACATTGTTTTCTGGGCTCTACTTTTCCAACAAAACTCCGTGCTTGGTTTCTTTCTCCATCAGTGTTCAATTCCTACAATACCTCAGCTTCTTCTTCTGACAACTGGAAATTAATACTAAGTATCTCATGTGATTGTTAAGAAGATTCAATTACTGTGATGTAATGCACACTGAAAAGTGCTTTGGAGTACCCTAAAGTGATGGTACATTATTAAATGTTAGATTCTATACCTTTTTTCTGACTGCTATATTTGACTCATGCTACCCCCAAATGATATATTATTGGAAATAGTAACATGTATTTTATTATTTGTTTCCCTTTGTTTTGGCTTATCTTCACATGATTCTGGAGTTTTCCGTGCATCCAAGCTCATGTAGCGTGTTTTGAAAGACCATGCACTTCATAGCATCCCTCACTGTCACTCTAGGAAGGAGCATTGCAAATGCTGTTTTGAAGCTAGTGAAATGAATAATGGATTTTTTTCCTATGTCTTTTAAAAAGCATACGAGAAGGTTATTGTGGGGAACACATTTAATTTGAATTATTGTGTCTTAGGCCCTCTCCTGAGAATTCTTTTAAAGCTTTCTTTGTTAATCAAGTTATTATTAAATATTGGATATTTCTTTGGAAAAGAATTGTGGAAACTTGTATAAAAGACTGCCCTCTCAAGATTCAGACAAAGAGAAAGCTTAAGAATAGAATAAAAAAAAAACTAACTATTTAATTCTGGCCTGTAAAAAGTGTATTACACGAGGTTTATATAGAAGTCATTCAAAGCTGAGTTTAAGATTTATTTAGAGAGGCTTATATCCACTGAATACCAAGCAGTTCTTTTTATTGGGGCTTTGTTTAAAGAGTTTAGGATTGATTTACATGGCTCCTTATTTATAACCTGAGACTAAGACAGCATAGCCAGCCAAAACGATGTACAGTGTCAAAAGCATTTTAACTAGACGCAGAGAAATTCATCTTGTTGCCCAGCATGAAACTAGCCAGGTCATCTGCCAAAATAATAAGAACAGTACGTTTTTACAGGCCTAACAAATTTGTCTCTGTTTCTTATTTTTCTAACCATAAATTTTAAGGAGTCACAGCATAAAATACTGGAATTCAAAGATGGTATTGTAGATTTTTAAAATGTTCACCACTTTGGTCATATTTCTTAATCATGTTCTTCTGAGTACTTAACTTTTTTTCTTTCTAGACCTTAAAAATATGAACACTTTTATATATGTAGGTAGTTCTTTTTGGCTCTGTAATGTTCAGATGGCTAACTTTTTGTTTTCCACCTCACGCAGATGTTCTGTCCAGCACCCCTGGAAAACATCTGGTTGGAGAGCAAAGCTGATGTGTTTGCTTTGGGGAGAGGGAGCGCTCCTCATTTAACGTAGTGGTTCTGGAGGAGGCGGCAGAGGAGACTTCATGTCAGATCATCAACTAGGGCAGAGGGGGACGACTCAGAGAGCAGATCAGAAACCTAAGGAAAGAGAGAGCCCTGGCATTTGGGCTGCACTGTGATGACCCTGAAGAAGGGAGAGTGTGACATGGTACCAGGACCCACATTCAGCAAAGCTATTTAATGCTTTAATTTATGAATTTTGATGCAAAGAAAGGAAAAAGAAAGAAAGGAGGGGGAGATGGAGGGAGGGAGGAAAAAAGGAAGAAAGGCAGGAAGACAGGAAGGCAGGAAGGAAGGAAGGAAGGAAATGAGCTGTTGTTAGCAGAGTCCTTCCAAATCTCCTGACTTGTGATGGAAGCGTGTGTATGTGTCTGAAATATTTGGGTCGTGCCATGTGGTGTCATTTAGATTCATTTTGCAGTCCACAAAAGTAGTTCTTCCCAGTGATGAACAAAACAGCTACAGCCGTGGATTCTAATATTCCAGGTCCTGTCTGGACCAGAAGGCCCTCATGACAAGAACTGTAACCCAGGTGGGGAAACCCTGGGTGATCTTAGGCCCCTCTCCTTACTCACCACATTACTGTGGAAAATGACCTCTCTAACCTTCAGATGCCTGGTCTGACAGGAGTGTTAGGTGTTTAACACACTAATGTAGTTATTTGCGGTACAAATGACACTGCGTATATTGTAACCCTTGGCAAGTGTCAAATGCTATTCAAATTAAAAGTGGTGAAGTTGTTGTTATTGTGATATCTGGACTTAGATTTTTTTATTGTGTTTTTCCTGTACAAATATAGCATTTGGTACAAAGGAAAGAAAAATAAAGCCATGGCTACACACCTCAGACCTTTACTATTGCTGTTAGCATTTTGATATATTCGTCTATAAATCATTAAGGATCTATATAGATATCTATATCTATATCTATCTATCTATCTATCTATCTATCTATCTATCTATCTATATTCAATTTGATATTCCTTGTTCCTTTTCCATAGATAATGACATATGGAGTTTTCCATTTTACAATATCATTTCAATGGTTATTTAATTGTTGGCAGTTTAAATTTTTCAGAAATGTAAAAGGATGTGTCAAATTATCCAGGTGAGTCTGCCTAATTGTTTTAACTCATACAGTTAGGTTTATAGAAGCCAAGGGGCTGTAAATCTCCACATCAGTCATTGAAAAGTTGTCTTCCCGAACCATTCTTCCTTTCCTGTTGCCCTTTTATATAGGAAAACAACCTAAATTTCACATTGTAGAAAGGCTAGCTAACATTTACTGAGTATTGATTCTGTGCCCTGCACAGGTTTGATATGTAATGCCTGTTTAATTATCACAGCAGCCCTAAGATAGGTGCTGTTGCAATAGGTGTTGTCAAATTTTATAGATGAATAAACTGAGGCACACAGAGGCTAAATAACTTAGTTAAGATCAGATAGTAAGTTAGTGGTTGAAGCTGGGCTTTAAATGTAGGTCATTTCTCTGGGAAGTTCTAGGCATTACCTGACACAGGTAGTGACAGACTATCGGTTAGCCTGTAACGATCTGTGTATCTTGTTTGACTCTTACATATTTGCAACCTGTCTAAAGCCAAAAATTCCAGAGAAAGGATTTGTTACAGAAGTGTGAGTGGAGAATGTTTAAGGTGCTATTTAGGCATCTGGACAAATCATTAGTACCACTTCCTTTCCTTATGAGGCACGTTAGAGAGAAGGCCATGAACTCAAAGGAATGGCATTGCAGTCCTGTTTCGACCTGAGAATAAACTTCTGACGATAGGAGGAAGGTATCACTATTATGGAATAAATAGGAAGATTTTACACAGAATTTTCATGTTTCATTTATTACATTTTTTGAACTACAATAGACCCTGTTATTCTTGTAAAGATGGAGTTACCTCTTTCCTTCTTTTTTTTCCTACCTTCTTATAAGCTAAAGATCAATGGGCCTTTGTCTTTTCTGCAGCTAAGTGGCTTTAGTGTTGAGCAAGAGCAAGTTATGGTTAACGATTTGCTGTACATATTTCTTTCTGGCTGCTTGCTCTACTGCAATATACTCAGTGATGCCTAGAGCTGTGTGGGTTTTCGGAATAGTGGACGCTTCATTTTTATCTTATTTGTTAAATCCGATGAATGCCTATAGTTAGTCTTATTCATAGCAGGAACGTGATGTGTGGATAGTATTCATCAAATCCTGGGGGACTCTTCTCAGTGTCCTCCTCCTTTTTTTTTGTGAGAGTCGTTTGAAATACCTTTGTTACTTTTCATTTTACTTGATTATTTACAGATTAATTATAGCTGTCAAAATGCCAAAACCTACTCTGTAAGTCATGCTAAAAATATAATAATCTGGTTAGTGGATTTGTGAAACATTCTGTAGAGGTTTCTTGTAACAATATCAACTCATCATTTCATTGATTCATGCAATAAATACATGCTGCCTCTATTTTATGTGCCAAGCTGAGTGCTAGGAACTGGGCATATGTTAATGAATAAGCCTATAATTTGAAAGTCTTTTAAAATGGTTGAATTCCTAACTAGATGCTCTGAAAAATATACCAGATACTATTGTTCAATAAGTGAACAGTCCTATTCAGCTATTTTCACATTTTTTTTCAAAGTGAGTACTGACAACCCTTTCTCTTAAAGTAAAAAGAAAATTTCCCTATACCGACCTTTCCCCCAATGTCCATCTAGCAAGGGGTGGGCATGCTGGTAGTGACTTCTACATTGAGCACACATGTACTCTCTTTAGGCCTCCTTAGCCCTTTCCCCAGTGACCGATGCCACCTTCTCTAAAAACAGGACTCTTGTGGTATCAAAGTTACTGGGAAGCAGAGTATCTGTGCTTATTTTTTTCTTTCGTACATTTTGAAAATGGTCAGAGTCTAACTGAAGCCATGATCCAGCAATGTGACTTCTTCGTTAGGCAGAGAAGGTAGAAAGACACGCTGGGAGGAAGGGAGGGAGGGAAGGAGGAAGTAAGTAAGTAAGTCAGGCAATCCAGAATCCTCTCTGTTTTCTCTTTTCTCTTCTACCCTTTGTAACGTCCCTGGGATGTCTGGGGTCATCGAACTTGAGAAAGTGTCACCTATAACCTTCCAAAGTATCTAGGGGTCAAATCCAAAGGCATTTTGCAGTATCCTGGTGCCACTGGAGGACTGTTCTGCTAAAAGTTAATAATTTGTATTATTAGCTTAGATGATGGAAATCACGATCAATATCAAAATCATTTTGTTGCCATAAGCACGTGGTGCTGTATTGGCTAGAGGCAAGTCAAATTAAACAAATATGGGTCCTGTTCTCATGAGGCCACTGGCAGTATGGTTACAAACAAGCAACTAAAGGACATCAGATGCAGCCATCAGCCAACAAGCCCATGAAGACCTTGCATTATTTGTGATCACCTGAGGCAATATACTCATTAAGTTTGCAGATGAGAGTTGGGTCAAGGTTATTGACCTTTTGACATTAAGGGATGTCAGAGTGATCTGAGCACATTATAAAATTGGAATATCAAGTTTGAATGATGGTTTGTATCTTCAACATTTATTTAAGGTGGATCAAGTCTAGTCTCAAAGACATTTCCACACTGACTCCTATCTCTGGTCAGTTCTCCTCTCTGTTGCTTTTTAATCAACACCATCTAAGTTTGCATTTGTCATTAATTGTTATCAACATCATCATCCTCATAGTTATTATTTGGGTGTCTTTTTATGCCAGGCAGGCACTTTATGTAATTATCTCTAATTCTCAGAGATGCTCTGCTGCAAGGTGTGATTTCCACTTTACGAATCAAGCAACAGGTTTAACTTTCAAAGGGGCATATGAAGCGATAGTTGAGGTTCAAACCATTTGGAATAAGCACCCCTGCCCCTCTCACTCCAGCACAGACAGGGCTCCCTATGCCTTCCTGTATTGTTCTCCCCTGGTTTTGTATTTGTTTGTGAACCTTGGCGGCGCCTCTGGGAGTTTAAAGATGATCCATTTATTCATTTAGCAGTGATTTATTGGGTTCCATTCTCAGCATTAGCAGTAGAGCAATAACTGAGGCAGAAAGCCCTGATCCCGTTGTGTTTCTACACTTTTCAGTGGATACCAGGCAACATGCAGTTAGCCACAGAAAGGCGTGGGCAACGGGACGTGGTTTAGGGTTGTCTGAATCTCTCTACTTAGATTGTTGATGAGTGAAGTTCAAGAACAAATCTGTAGTCCCTAGGCCTCTAAGAATTAAGTTCAGTGTTTCTGAAACATCAAAGCCCCTATATAAATACATGTGGGTGAAAGAACCGGAGTGTTCCCAGACAAGAATGCCATTTAAAAATGACAGGGAGCTCAACTGAAGTGTGAATCACACCAGGACTCGAGCAGAATTGTGCCTGAGAGAAGCATTCCAAATTTAGACAGGGGTCTCAGAGGGCTGCTTAATAGATGAAAAGTCTGAAAAATAGGACATTTGGGTTTCCAAGGCATTGTGGTGACTTAAAGGGTGTTTTATGAAAGATGACACATTGATGGCGGATATTGAAATTTACTATGGTATGACTTAGTGCCAGAAAATCTCTGGCTGCCACTTAGTTTTGAGTAGATGCTAGGTAACTGTATGAAATATTTGCTTGTTTGGAATATTGATGTGTTGGGCTCTCTGTCAAGCACTAAATTGAGCCAAACTGCATTCACACATCATCCCTTTATTTCTGTGTTGTATTTAAGCTAGAAACCATTTCTACCAGTGTTTCCAGATATAATATTAGCCTTATTTAGTGTCCTATGGATTGGTATACCCTACTAGAATTGTTTGTGAGTCATTCTTTAGGTGGAAGGACAGACAGGAGCTAAAGAAAATAATCCAAGTGGAAATTTGTGGAGAATTGGGACTTTAAAATGTTTTGGTTATACTTTTAGCTCTGTCAGTCATCAGAAGTAAATCCATGTGTGTGCTGTAAACAATGACTAATTTTTTAATTTCAGAAAAGAGAGTAAGCATTTGTGTTTAGTTGCCTCTTCTTATAACAAAAAGATGTGTAACATTTTTTTTTAACATGTCAGGGCTTATTCCAAGGTTGGATCATGCACTGGCCATTGATGAGAAGACATTTCAGTTCTCAGTTTAAGAAAGTCAGGGTGGGACTTGTTAGTTCTCCACTGCTTTGTATCTGCTGTTGCTGTGTGCTGGTGACCTCAGTTTTAAGAATTCTATCCAGCTGCATTACCTCATCTCCCCTTGGTCAAAAGCACTGCCATTACCAGCCCCACATACTTTCTCAAGGTCTTTTGAAAGATTTCTTATCTGAGATCTTGATTGTGTTATGATCAATCCCACATGCTTTCTTTCCCCTGTGGCCTTGTAGTTTTACACACATCGTTCCTATGCAAGTGTTACATTCATCAAAACTGGCAGAATTATTGCTCCCTTATCTAGCCGATGTACCATTTCTGTTAGTTCTTACGGTCACTGCATCCTGGGGTTTGTGGGCACCTAGGAAAATCCTCTGTGCCTCTTCCTATCTGCATTTTTGGCTGTCTGAATCATGGCTACCGCTATATAGTTCTTGATGGGCATCGTGTCTTTTCAGTTTATATTACAAATTTTGGCAGACAGATGTTGCAGTCTAGTTTTTGAACACATCCTTTTTTATTATCTTACTATTAACCATTTGATGGTTATTTTGTTGCTCCATGCACTTTCTGAGTGTAAAATTAAGTATTTTTAGAAATACTTCAGTATTTTAAGTATTTTTAGAAATCTGTGCAATCAGCTCTCTCTCTCTCTCTCTCTCTCTCTCTCTCTCTCTCTCTCTCTCTCACACACACACACATATACACACACATTTTTATAGTAGCATGTAATTCAAAATTAATAATTATATATTCTCCAACCAAGTAAAATATGGAGTATTTGTATGAACATCTAGAAGTCTGTATTTGCAGAGCGAAGGAGGGCTTAATGATGAACTGTTCTCATCATGAGGCTTGTAGAACAGGAAAAAGTGTACTTTCTGGTCATTATACCACTGAAATTGGGAAGCTGGTATTTAAAAGGGGGACAATCAACTGTGAGGTAGTGACAAAGAAACCTGGCACAGAGTGAATAGTAAATATTGAATAAATTGTTAATTACCAGAAACGCTTATAAATGTACATATACCACATGTGAACTGAATATTGGTATTCTACCACAAGAGAGAATTTAAAACATTTTAAGTCATCTTTATTATGTAAAACATTATGTGCTTCTTTGGGCTGTGGGGTGTCCTGAAATCCAGAAGGGAATACCTGGGCTAGAATGGTAGAAGCAAGACAGTTTCCTTCTTATTCTAACTACCTGTAGCCCGTATGTTAACCACTACCTGTGGTGAGTGGAGTTAAGGATGACACCGGTAAACCTGTCACAACCCACCTCTGGCTCTTCCTCCACTCTTCTGTTGTTCAAACTCTATATATTATAGAGTAAATTCCTCAGATAAAGATGAGTAGTGATCGTCTGCATTCAGGTTTCTTTCCCCTGCTGCGGGCAGCTGGCCACTGGGGTGTAGTGGAGAAAACGGTTTCCTGGAGGGATGAAGACCTTAATTTTATTTTCAGGCCCACTGTGATGATTTCACAGACTATGACTTATACACTGCGTTTGGCTTTGAGGGAAAAGGTATTATTTAAATGCCAAGTTTCTAACATTAAGATGTCTCTGTGCAGCTGTAAAGGGTGTGTTTGTATTCCTGTGTGGAGGAGGAATGGACGAGAAAGAGGAGCAGTGCTCTAGGGAGCTGGAAGGAGAAAGGGTTTCCAGTTTCCATCTTCACCTGACTTAAAGGATATTTCTATACAAATAACCCCCACCATACAGTGGCATCATTCTGGTGTATAACCCCTAATTTTATTTGGTTTCCCATCAACACTTGAAGCAGTGTGGCAATACCACCATGACTGATGGAGTTTAGTGATGGATTTTGCAAAACATGATTTGCCATCTAATTTGGAGAGGTCATTTCAATAATTCTAAACCCATAGAATGATCTTCCTATGAAAGCAGAGTTTTGGGGGTGGAAAATTGTTTTTAGAAAAGGAATGGAATCAATCAAATATTACCATTGTTTTCATGGATGCTAACTGAGAAATCGAGTAGATTTCCTAATCCTTAATAACCTATTCCTGAGAAAAATAAGGGAGACTGGGCCTCATTCCTAATATGCTCAGGAAGTCCCAGCTTTCTATCTTTGAATTAAATGTTGGCCCGGAGGTCACATTCAACATAAGCAAAATCAAATACTCAATCAAGTTCTCTCAGTGGATTTCCCTATCAGTGGGGCCCTTATTCTTTTAAATCTCAAGCCCTTGAAATTATTCTTGCTTCTTTTCTTTTTCCAAATAGTTACACAAGTACCAGACCCTTGATCTAATTTTATACTCCCCTTAAGTCTCTCCTGGCTGTCGTAAACCCATTTTAGACATTTCTTATACCTGTGGACCTCTAATATCATCACTTGGTTCTCAGCCTGTGTCTAGAATTGTTTCACTGTTCCTCCATTAATGCTTCACTGCAGGCTAATTTCTGAATTTGCCTTCTGATTATATCTCCCTCTCAGCTCTGAATCTTGATACTGCCTTTGGCACTGATTTCTGGTTTTCATCTCCTACTATAATTCATTCTTGCTCCTCACACAGCCCTGCCCTTGGTTACTCTGGGAAAAGTTCCCTTTCTCATCCTCCAGGCTCCCAGAACCCTGTTCTGGCTCAGTCCCTTGTGGCAAGTATTACAAGGAGTTTGGCCCTGTCAACTGAATGGGAAGGACTCTATTCCCCTCCACATATTCCTTCTACCCCATGTATGCTTGTCTACTCTTTTTTTTAAAACCTGGTTCCACTCTTCTTTAAAAAGTTCAAATCCCATCCGCTCCATTAAGTTTCTCAGTACTACCAGCCCACATGAATGCTTTCCTCTCTCCTCTGAATGCTTTCTAGAGCACTTAGGAACTGTCCTATTCTCTTGATATTTACTGCCATTGTTTCAGAGATATGTCTAGGCACAAGGACCAAATAACATAATTATTTATATACAGTTTGTCTTATCCCCCCAAATCTATAAGTATCTGGATGGAAGAAGCCATATTATGCATCTTCACATTCTATACAGCCTTTATCACAGGGATGTACATTTAACAGACAGATATTCATGACTGGCTGAATCTCTAAACCCTTCTCAAAGCCAAGTGGCCATAAGAAGAAAGATAAGTTTAGCCTGAATACAGAGCTTTTAAATCCCTGTTCCCCTTATGCTTTATTCTGCAAACTAAAAGTGCATGCTGGCAGAAGAGCGTGGCTTTAGTCCATTCGTGAGTTTAATATCCTGAATCTAGTCCTCATCAGAACTCTGCATGAGCTAAAATTACAAATAATTTTTGCACAGGTGTCTCACGTAAAAGAAGGCCTGAGTGAAGATTTAGATCTCTTTAAAGCAGAAAATATTGCAGCTCATTTTTCCTATCCCAAGGGCTTTACAATGGAATTTGTATTCTTTGCTTACTAGCCTGATTGAATAATTGATGCCTGCCTTAAATGTTTGCTCATTCCCAATGTGTATGGTACACATACATTTAAGTATGCAGTTGCTAATGTCAGTATTCAGTCCTCTGGAGCTTCTTTAGCTTTAACTATGTCTGAGGGTTCTTTTTGTTTTTTTGTTTTTGTTTTTTGTTTGTTTGTTTGTTTTTTAAGGAAAATACAGATTGGAGTGAAGTTACTCATTCGAAAAAATAAATCTTGAAGAATAGGAAACGGGATAGGGAGAGTCATGTTGCTGTCCATGGTTCTGATTTACAATACTACACAATAAGTCAAATTCATTTGGCAAACACACCACTGATTTGTAATTTACAGAGTGATGATGATGATGGTAAAAGATAACAAGGGAGAACTACTGTTAAACTATATTGAATTTTTAAATATTGACCAGATTTCATATTTATATCTGTCTGAGTGTGTGCGCTCCTGTGTGCCTGTCAAGGGAAGGGGTAAGCACATGGAAATTGTTCTAAAGTAGTATGTTTTGATCTCAAGGTTTGGATGATATGTTGCCATTTATGTAAAAAAGGATAACATATACACACATATGCATACCTACATATACCTGTATGTAAACATATATACACTTACTTTTATTATGTACTTTTGAGTACACTTTGATGCTTGAATGATATAACTTTATTACCTGTTTAACATTTAATTTTTAAAAGTTCATACCTTCTTACATTTTTAATATTCTTTATTTTTTAAATCCTGCAAGAAATAAGAACTATTTTAAAACAGAAATAACAGACCTCTTACCTGACCATAACCCTAGTGTGTTCTGGCAAGCTCTAAATAGGGCCGGCCTAGTGGCGCATTAGTTAGGAGTTGGCTTGGGACACCAGGTCTGAGTAGCAGGGCCCCGTTTGGGATCCCATATATGAGGGTCAGTGACACTGCACCCTCTACAGCTAAGATGGTGAACAACAACTCTACCTGGAGCTGAGTGGCCGTAAGTCGCCAGCTTCAGCGTAGGCTGCAGTGGGGCTGGCTAGCAGCTGGTGTGAGCTTTTGTGAGCTGCCATGAGCCACCATGAGCAGCTGTCCAATGGCTGGCAAGTGACTGCCTTACCCGGGAAGAGAGCAATGATAATACCAACATGGGCCAGTGAAGCGACGCCCTCCACAACTAGACTGAAGAACAAAAGGACAGCAACTTGTCTGTTCCCCTTACCCGATTCCCCAACGTTGTTCTCTCCCCTAACTCCCCAATAAAATCTTTAAAAAAATAAAATGAAGAGGCTAGAATAAAGTTAGGAAGTTCTACAGTTGACCCAAAGGGATAAAATGTGACATAGATTTATGGCAGTGTGGTGTCTTAATGTGTTATACCTAACATAAGTAAACAAGGTAAATAAAAAACCAGTAGATTTTTTTAGTGACTCATGAAAAGAAGCACAGGGAAATGATGGTCCCCGCCCCCCTTATTATTATTCAGTTCCACAGGGAAAGAAAAATGTAAAAGAAAAATCTATTAAGAAAATATAGACACTGAGTTCACTCCTCCTCAGTTCATTGAGAGAAAGGGAGCTGGCTGATTAGGAACAACCAGCATGGGGCAGTTAATCTTTTCCTCCTGGTTTTCTAATTGGGCCCAGTGGCTGGGACACAACTAGAGTTTGAAGATGATAAAAGTAGCAGTGGAGGGTGGAAGAGCAAAATCCATGTTATGTCAAATCTGAGGTAAAATGTCAAAGCCTATTCTGCTAATATAAATACATCAAGCTTAGTATGTCAAAAACCAAACCACTATTTCTCCGTTTACCCATTCTCCCTCTAGCCCAGATCCTCCTCTTTGAGCCCATTTCTGGTAACAGCCATTCTCTTGGCCATCCCAGCTCAAAGGCTCTGATTCCTCTCTAACCTCTCTTTTTCTATGTCATTCAAGTGAACCTAGCATCCAGTTTTGTGAAATCTGTCTCTCATTGTCTTTCATGTCTGCTCTTCTCATAACCTCTAGTGCATTCCCATGGTTCTGGCCCTTATTACCCATTACAGAGATGAGGAACCTCTCACCTGGTCCTCACACCAGGGAGTATAGTGTGGCAGTAGGCATGCTGGGGTTGCAATCAGATTCCTCGGTTCATAGCCCCATTCCACTACTCATTAATAAGGACAAGACCTCAGGAAGATAGAGTCTCTCCTAGCTTTAGTGTCCTCAGCTCTTAAATGACATGATAGCGGTTGCCTCATTTTTTTTCCAGGTCTCTGCTCACATTCACCTCATCAGAGAGTTTTCCCCCGACTACCCTATCAAAAATAGCATTCCTATCATTACATCCTTTTACTTTGTTTTTATTTATAACATTTATGACCAATCAGCTCTTTGTTTGCTTGATTGGTTGTCAGTGTTCTTCCCTAGAATGTGCGTTCCATGGACTCAGGAATCTTGCCTTTGATTTTGTTCATGGTTGTATCTCAACGCCTAAAGATAGTAGGTTCTCAGTAATTACATGTTGAATGAATTAATAAGTAAATAAATGTGCAGTCTGTTGTGTGGATTGAATGAAATCCTGTAACACAGTGTGAGTTTTCACCCTCATCACCATTTCCTCCCCTAGTTGATCCTAAGTCACTCCAATTTTAATCTTACCACACGCTGCTCTGCTTGAAACAGATCACAGACTTCCCATTGTCTCCTCCCAAGGTGAATGGAAGTTTTTCAGCTCATTGTGTGGCTCTCACTATGATAAGAGCCCAGCTGTTCTGTGAATGTTCTGAGACTTTACTTACAACCTAACATGTTTGCCTGCAGCACTTTCATAGGACCTGGCTGAAGACACAAGCCTTTTAGGTCAGCAAAGCGTTTTATGACTCCTGGCACAGCAGGCAGCATGGGCTTTCTGTTCACATGAGTGACCCCCACCAGTCCCATGGAGGTGATGAGGAGTGGCCCAGATGCACAATGTGCATGTAGGGGGTTGTGTCACTGCTGAAAAATCCCCAGGTTGGAAAACTCCCCAGTTGATAAAAAGGCTGCTACCAAATCTTTGCCCCAGAGAGACATTACATTTATCATCCTGGTCAGACAACAAATCTGTCCTCTGTCCCTGTAAGAGACATGACTACTATCTTCCAAGGCTATTTTGCTATGCATACATCTTTGAAAAGATAATTTAGGACAGAGCTGTCACCAGAAGAGTATAAATGCCATGGAGAACTACCCTCCAGTTCTACCTTTCTGTGCTCATCTTCCCTGAGTCTTACACTTACCCACCTCACACCTCTGTGTAGCACTGCCGTTCTCCTTTGCATCACATAGTTTCCTCACTGTGTCTCAGTGTGTGCTTCTCCTTCTAAGCTCTCCCAGGTGAAATTTTGTTTCTTCTTTCAGATCTATCTCTTCCTTTCTTCTTTCAGATCTATCTCTTCCCCTAGATATCTGCAGAGCCTGCCTATTTCCTTCCTTAAGCTCTGTGTGTAAAGGCTCCCTTCCATGTGAGGCCTTTTTCTTATCTAAGATGGAAGCCTGGCCCACCCCACACCACTACCCTCTTTATCATTATTGCTCTGTGACATGTATTCACTTGCTTATGGTTTGTCTTCCACTTCTAGGCTCTGAGCTACCTGAAAGGACAGACTGAATGTTTGATACTCTGCTCTAACCTCAGGCCCCCAAACAGTCCCTGACACATAGTAGGTGGTAAATAACTGTTGGTTGAGTCTGTGAGTTAGTTTTATATTTCACTTTATTCATAGCTCCTTCCAGGTTTGCTAAATAGAATGTGATCTCTCCATCTGCTGAACCTTGATCCTACTTTTCTTGTCCTTCTCTGTCATGATGGCCCTGGTGTGCCTCTTAATATAAATGTTGAGTTTGTTGAGTACAAAGCCTTTCTCTCAAGTACCTTCTGAGTACCTCACACAGTCTCTTTACTATAGTAGACACTCAATCAATGTCCGTCACATTTCACTGCAAGTGAAGAAACCGAGTAGACTGAAATATAGCCCTCTTTTTTGATACTAGTTTACTTACCTATGCCTCTTGAGTAATTGGAATTCACTCTCTAACAGAATTTGGAGGAAACAGCTGATGCCAACTGGTAGATGCTAAGAGAAAAGAGGTTTCAACTAAATAAAAGGAAAAAGAAATGGAATTTTCCAAAGTTAACAACTGCCCCAAAGATGGTAAGCACCCCACCTCTGAAGAAGCTCATCACAGAACTCAGGCCGGGTGGCCACTTAGCAGAAGGTTGGCAGTAGACTAACTTATAGAACAAGGTTTGGGGGGTGGGAGTGGTTCAAGGAGGTTCCCCCCACAACTTAGATTCTATTCTATGTGTGTGTACCCCAGTTTACCCACCATCATGTGAGGATATGGGCAGCATGTCTGAAGCCTAAAGGTTCAGTTTCCTTCCATCCTTTAGGGTAGGCCTTTGATTCTTCTGTCTTTTAAATCCCACCAGATTTTGAATATCTCTCATATTTCTCTCCTTTTATTTCTGTATTTGTTTATATGTCTGTCTTTCTAGGTGACTGCTTACCCCCAAAGAGTAAAAACCATATTTCATTTAACTTACTATTCCTAGTGCTTTGCCTAGCCTTAGTTGGAGGCCATTGGCTTTTCATGCAATGAATGAATAATCAATCTGAGATTAGCCGTTTCTAAACCATTGATAGTCAAGTTTGGGGGCTCATTTTTTTGCTCTGCGGATTTGCTTTCTTTCCCAAATGTTATACCCATGACTTCGCTCCTTCTAGAACCAACTCATCCTTGCATCTCTGTAGGACTATGATGTTTTGTTTGCTGCTGATAGCAGTGGCTTTTGAGGAGGACAGTTGTTTTGTCAGATCAATCAAGGAAGTTAAAAAAAAAAGGGAAGCATCTCAAAAGGCTATGAATGGTGGGGGAATATTTTTAAAACTAAAGAACAGTTCCACTGGCTATCTCTAAAGTGATAGGAATGAGCAGGTGGAATTGTATTCCAAATCACCTAGGAGGCTCAGGCTTCCTGAGAACAGCAAGCTTTAATTCTAAGGAGGTAATGGAACATTCATTAAAGGTCTTTTCCCTCTTATGTAGGATAGGGCCTCTTTTTGAACAGATTAATTCCCTTCTAAGGTTCTTTTTTTATTAATCAGTAAACATAGCCCTCTTGATGGCTATCACTATAATAAGGAAAGTATTGAAATTCAGAAAGCCGTTATTGAGGAAAAAAAGGGGCATTGTACTTTTAGTCTAAAGGAAGATGAAGGCGAACAATACTTTAGTGTTCATTCTCAGTGTTACTTTAGTTGCTTTAGTTACTACTATAAAGCAAGCTACCTTCTGCTTAAATCTGAGTAATTTTAGAAAATAAACCAGTGTTGTGTGCTAGATGAGATACAGTGAATGAATGAACTGAATGAAAAAAAAACCCAAAAAACAGAATTTCAAAAAATTGTCATGATTATTAACAAATTGAGAGTGCCTGTGAGATCAGGGGTGGAGATTAACAGACTATACAGAGATTTTATTACCTAAACTGGCAAGGATCAAGCAAGACAAATGTTCATGAATGTGGTTAAAGGAAAAACATTTCCTTGTTCACACAAGGAAGGAATCCTTTGCTACCTGAAGATGCAAATATGGTTGAGCAGTGAGGTGACCTGAGTTAGTTATCAAGTGGGATGAGTGGTGAGGTTTGGCAGCTGAGGAATCCTTGCTTTCATTCTGATGTGGTGAAGAACTCATGAGCCTCTGGAGACCTTGATGACCAGATAAGCAAAAAAAGGAATCCACAAGGATTAGGCAAATGAGAGCTGAAAGGATTAGTATTTAAGGAGAGGATATTCTCTTTACCCCATTTTCTAAAATTTTTAAATATCTATTTATTTTGTAGTAAATCATATTAAAGTAAAGAGGTTGTATTTCCTGAAATAGGTTTAGTGTTTGGGCAGAGTGAAATGTGTTTCTTCCCCTGTAGCATCATTCCTGGCTGACGAAAGCCTTACGTTGTTATTGTGGATGAGCTGTGAAATGCCAAGTCAGAGGTGTCACTTTCCATGCTTTCTTATATGATGTTACTGAGACTCCTCACTCTGACTGCCTCTTACCTGGTTCACTAGACCACCAGAGAGCGGGGTATATGTCCTCCAGCATTGTTGAATTCTCAGGATCTGACATAGCTCCCGACAGGCAGAAGACACTTGGTAAATGAAGAAATGAACCAAATTGGTTTAATCACAAGGGACACCAGTCAAGATGGTTGGTGATCACTAGTGCGAATCCCACATTTGAAGGAAACCTCAAACCTCATGCATAATGGAGGAAGGGATCAACATAATCCTCAGATACAAAGGGAGAGCATATTTAAGAAACAAATGAAATAATGGGGCCTAATCCTCACATGTCAAGACTGACTGAATGGATAGATTTTATGGCAGATAAAGGAATTGGCATTGGGATTCTTAAAGGTTGCAAACCAAATTATGATTTTGTCATCTTCTGATGTTGGTCGGTCAATACTCAATGGGTTAGAAGCAGTGTTCAAATTAAAATCCATTCTTCCTGGTTCTCACAGTTGATTTTCATTTCTGCCAAATCATTGTTGTTGTTCAAATTCTGCAAGAATTAAATATTCATCAGTGAACATCAGGTTTGTATTCTATGCCTGTGCTGAAACTTCTATGCATCATGTGCTTATTTAACTCATGTCTGCTGTCAAGTAGCTTTTTAGTGTATCAAGATATGTGAGGTTGACTAAGAAATCCTATTTTCCTTTATTGCACAAATTTAATTACTAAAAATTTATAATTAAAGAGGTAGTTATTAATGGGCAAAAAGATTCTAGTGATGACACTAGATATGAGGTGTGGTAAAAAATAAGGTGAGATGTCAGCCGAGTGGCTCAGTTGGTTAAGAGCTCACTCAAGCGTTTGAGCTCTGAGCAACAGCAGTTCGATGCCCGGCCCAAGCTGAGCTGCCACTGAGCTGCCAACAGGTGGCAGGATGGCTCAACTAAAAAAAAAAAAAAAAGGTAAATGTTTAAATTTTAAAAATTTATTACAGTAAAAGACACATCATCATTAATCTCCCTCAAAATACTCCCCCTCACTTTGAACACACTTACCCCGTCATTCTTGCCACTTTATGAAGCACTTTTGGAAGTCCTCATTCGTGGCTGTCTTTACTTCATCCTCCATCATGACAATGCTCTGTGTCACACATCACTTCAGGTACAGCAATTTCTGTCAAAAGCATTATGGTGTGTCCTCATCCATCTTATTCACTAGATCTGGCAGCGTGCAACTTCTGGCTCTTCCCCAAAGTCAAAATGACCATGAAAGGTAAATGTTTTGAATCGATTCAGGACATCGAGGCAGCCATGACAGTGCAACTAAAGACACTCAACAAAGAGGATTTCCAGAACTGCTTCAGAAAGTGACAGGAATGATGGGATAAGTGTGTTCGAAGCAAGGGGGAATATTTTGAGGGGGGTTTAATGACAATGTGTCTTTTACTGTAATAATTTTTTTTATTGAAACATTCACTATATTTTGTGATCACATGTCATATGTGGTAAATTTTTATTCAATTTTAAAGTGAAAGTTTAATAGTGCTTTAAACACAGTAATCACCCATTATGTGCTAGAACTGTACTGTACCAGCTTGCTAGAGCTGATTCTTAAAATTTCAAGAATTTCCGGAGGTAGTTATTAAATATTTGATAGCTTCAAACTAGCCAGAGATTTCATAGTGAGAGTATTTACATCATGGAAATCAGCAGTTGCTGCAAATCAACACTCCCAACCTGCTCACCCAGAGAGCCAATTGTTAAACATTTATCAACTTTCTACTGGTAGTAAGTCCTATTTTTGTTAAATGATTTTTAAATCAAGCATAACATATGAGAGCACCTTTTTTTTTATTTCCGTTATGAGAACTCTACCATTATTGCCACTTTTGCTATCTTTCCATAATAAATTTCTTAAGGGTAGGGATTATACATTTTTGGAAAAAAACTTCTTAAAAACCACAAATATAATTTTAAAGAAAATTGAATAAATTATAAAACTGGATAATTTATCAGATTTTGAGGGGGCATCTTTAACTAAGATTTTCAAAAAATGAAATCTGGTACACAATAAATAATATGAGTAATAGATGATTAAGGTAAGAAAACATGAATTTTCATTTAATTTTTTAAATAGTAATTGGCAAAGAGTTCTGTTGGATCACATGGGAGAGCCAGGCAGCTGTGTTAGAGGAGTTGGAACATTAAAAAGTAGAATGATCAAAGAATTGGAAAGTTTATTTTAGAAAATAATACTTTAATGGAAGGGGTCTAGCAACAACCAGATTCGCACAGTGCATTAAATGTCTCCTGAAAATTTGCTAGATGCTTTCAGATACTCATCTACTCTTTCAGATCACTAGGGTTTGAGGATGGATTGGCAAATTCTTAGAAAATAATCAAAATGTGCTCATGTTTCTTCAGCAGCCACACTTGCCTGAAACAGTCAAGTGCAATCAAAGCAATCTAAAATAATACACAGTCTCTTCAGCCCAGCATCTTATAGTCAGCCAGTCCAGACAACAATGGCTTCCTTTTTCTGTGGTGTTTTGTTACATTTTCTTGGGCTTGCTATTGTCTTTGGAAAGTGGTGTGCCAAAGGATAAGATGGAAAGTGCATGGAAGGTATGAGATAAAGTTTAAAGGGAAAGGGTAGAAACAGAATGGGGTAAGAGGAGGAGATAGAGTAAACAACTCTGGGTAGGAAATTATATGTGAAACTGCTCCTGCCCCCCTCCAATTCCAGCCCCCCTCCCCTCAACCACTGAATAGATTTACAAAGCCAGGGCTGTTTCCAGAGCAGGAATCCTGAGAACTTTGAAGTGATCGCCCACAGGTACTGTGACCCCTGGCTTACAAGTGCTGAGGAATAACAGTCATGAACTTGGAACGCAGTGAGGGCTCCTGAGCATCACAGGCAAGGAGAGAAGCTGACCTTCCCGAGAGCACAAAGCACAGCTCATGACCAGGAAAGCTGGAGCTGCAGCCTCTTATTTCCCAACTTAGTGCTATTTCTAGGGTCTTGTGTTTATACATCACTGAATTTAACATACATTCTCATTTTTTTATGTCTACAAATACCCTGGAAATTATTATTGAATTGTTAGACACTGTCATATAGCTCTTTTGGGGTCAGAAACTCGTGACTGTGAGAGACCCACAGGATTGAAAATATACAGTCTTTATCCACGGGGAATATTCTGAAGTCAGATAGTCAAAAGGCACTCTATATCCTATAAATATGCAAAGGGAAACATAAACAAAATTACTTCATGTAAGGTAAAATAATATTGTCTTCAAGTATGTATTAAGATATATATGCCGGCGAGTGGCTCAGTTGGTTAAGAGTTAGCTTAAGAATGCGAGCCCTGAGCAACAGGACCACCAGTTCGATTCCCACATGGGCCAGTGATGCTGCGCCTGAGCTGAGCTGCCACTGAGCTGCCAACTGGTGGCAGGATGGCTCAGCTGGTGAGAGCACGTGCTCCTAACAACAAGATTGCCTGTTCGATGGTGGGCTACGCCCTCCCGCAACTAAGACTGAACTCGGCACCTTGAACTGAGCTGCCACCCGGATGGCTCAGTGGATAGAGCGTGCGCTCTTAACAACAAGGCTGCTGGTTTGACTCCTGCATGGGATTGTGGCTATGCCCACCTGCAACTAAGATTGTAACCTTGAGTTTAGAGGACACAAGCTGCCTACTGGCAGCCAGATGACGACTGGCGCCCTCCACAACTAAGATTGAAGAACAACAACTCGGCTGGTCCCCCTCCCCTACTCCCCCCTCCAAAAAAAAAGATGTATAATAGCTGCCGATTCCCTAAGCAATATAAAAAGAATTTATAGTTTTTTTAGTTTCTTTCTTGGGCTAAAATATAAAATAGTCTCACAAACTTTACCAATAGAACTTTATCAATAGTACTTGACCAGTCTTCCCTGGTTAAGCGTTTCCAGTTTTAGCCCATATCCAAGACTTGGATGTACCAGTTGGCTCCAGCTCAGCACCATGGAATACTTAGCCAAACAAAAGCTTGTGTTTAGCAGTGGGGCATAGAGTTGAGCTGCTCATGTAAAATTGTCTGTGGTTCCTCCCTCCACAGGTAGAAGTGGCTGTCTTCTCATTTGACAACTGATTTTCATGCACATAAACTTGATTTCTTGCTTTACTCACTTTACCACCATGGCTGACTTTTTTTGTGTGTGTGCCATATTTATGGGTTTGGAGTTTCTAATTTCCATTTCCTTCTGTTGATCTGGTCTCGTTCGTCCTGGTACTTTTCCCTGAAGTTAGTTGTTTCATATATTTTAAGTCAGGATTAACTAAAAATAGGAAATGAAAAGTTATTAACATGGAAGAAATGGGGTCATCACACACTCCCCTGTGGGTTCTGAATCTTGGATTTCTCTGTTCAGAGATTTGATGCAGCCACTTTGTAGAATGTCCCACTTAATTTTTTTGGCATCACCTTTCTCTCATGTGTTCCATACTGGTTCAGCCACCAGATTTTAGAGCAAAGGGTTAACAAAATTTCAAACCACTGATTTACTTTTTGGCTTCTATGAGGATGTGATTTATGGATCTGGGCAATGCCACAAAGTCATGGAAGTATTTTAAGGAATGTGCTAGATTTAGCATTGTCTGTTAAACTAAAGTCATAAAATTATCACTGTTCAGGCACTCTTTGGCTGAGTATGTTATAATTTGCATTAATTTAGATGCCGTTGAATGATTAGAGAACCATAAAATTCCATTAAAATTACTTCAGCAATTTGCATGGTGACATTCAAGTTAGTCACATGTTTCTAACTAAATGTTAGGCCACGGAAAAATATGTGTTTGCTACTACAAGCTTCCTAGGCAAGGAGGGAAATTCTTATTAACTTGCTTGATTTTTAAATGTTTTTCTAAAACTTTATAAGTATGCTAAAGTGCTTAGGGGGAGTGAACTGTTGTCTGCAATGTACTTTGAAATGCATCAAAAAAGAAGATGGATTTTGGGTGGCTAGAGCAATGGATACATGGATAGGTATTCATGAGACCAGTATGATCAAGTGTCAATGGCAGAACTGGGGTGTTGAGTATACAACTGTTCACTCTAAAAATTCTTTCAACTTTATGCAGTCTATTTGAAAATTTCCAAATACAATTTTGGAAAAAAAATTAACCCTACTCAACTTACAAAAGAGAATATTATTCCTGCCTCTGAAGCCAGTTTAATTTTACTGTAAGGAATATATTTATACTTATTTGGAACAAAATAATAAATACATGTACTTAGAAATAAAATAGTACTAAAAGATTGATTATAAAGCAGAGGATTTACTTGTCCCACCATTCTGTGAAAGTCCTGTTCCCTAGACTTTCATTTTTTTAAAAACTATTATGGGTATTTACCTCCATATTTCTTTAAAAACATGCTTATTCTGCTATTTCTTGATTTATTTTTTACTTTTTTGATAAATGAGGATTAATCTTATTTATATTTTCCACAATTTCCCTACCTCACCCTGAGGCATTCATATGGCAAATTTTATTAAGTAAATAGCCAGCATTTACATTTTATTGCTGAGTCAAGTAGCAAACTATTATTGTTTCATTTGTTACACAATTTGCTGTTTTTGCTTGGAGTTATTTATTAACATATTTTTTAAAATTTGCTTAGTGTTCTGTGTACCTATCCAAATGCTTCTGAGATATGCTAAATACTAATCGAATGATTTTGCATATGCTTAAATGCATCAAAGTGTCTACTAATTACATTCCTTTTGGAAACCTTTCTTGGAATCTTCTATTCTTTTATTCATTAGCTCATGTTGAACTATTGGCTTTCTGCACAACCATCATTCACTCATCATTTTCTTGTGACCCACCCCTCTCCTTGACCTTTAATCTGATCTATAATGAAATGGATGTGAGACAAATTTAACTACCTAAATATTAAGTGTGGTGATGTTACTCAGTCTGATTTTTAAACTGACCACAAATTTAATTGAGTTAACGAACATATGCTTTTATGGAAGGAAATGAATAACTAATCCTAATAATTGAATATTAGACCACATTAAATGTATTTGAAAGTTTTCTCACCAGAGCTCAGAGAAAAAGTTAATGTAAATGGAATAGAATAAACAAAAAATTTCTATTGGCTTCATGACTCAAGTTCATTTGAAATGAATGACTTTGAATTTCATTATGGTCTCCTTTGTTCCTTCAAGATGCAGAATGTGTGAGGCGCAACTTATATTCATGGCCCCATTAGATGTGTACTTGAGGTCTTTTTCATGGGGGAATCAATTGAAAAGCCTCTGGCTTGGCAGTGTTGTCCTGAACATTTGGGTGTGTTTTATGAACTTGTGGCTGTTTATGCCTTTTGGTCAGCCCTGATCACAACATGGTTATTTGAACATTCTCTCTCTTCAGTGTTCTAGAGAAGTACTGGGAGTCACCCAATTGTCAATACATGTCAAAGGTAGGTACATGCTTAGAAAACCAATGGATAGGACTTCGATGGGAGGTAGAGAGTGTTCACTGAGGCTGGGTCCTGGTGACTTTCTAAGGGTAGGTGATGGTTACAAATCTGGCTTCTAGATTCTCACCCAACTTAATAAGCGAATATCTCTTATTAAGTTAAGCTCCAATAAAAAGAAAGGAAACACGAAAGTAATTTTATCAATACTTCATTTTGTGAGACATAAATAAACAGATGTGATTTAACATCCATGTTTGAGAAATTTTGGATATGCTTGGAAATGGCTGTGATGCAGTCACATAACAACTGTTTTCAATAAGTATATAAAACTAGACAAAACACCAAATGTTACACCATGTCTGACACAGGTCTGTTTTGTGTGTCACAGTCCCTTCTGGGAGTGAAGACCTAAGTCAATGAAGCAAAGCTCTGGCTTCACACTTTGTTCACAGCCCCTATCTGTTCAGTCCTCAGTTTGGATTGTTCCAGTCATAGAAGGAGTAAAGGAGTCAAGGAATTGCTTCCCTTGCTTTTATTTTTAAAAGTGGGGAAAGAAGAGGAGAGAAAATAATATAAATCTTTGTAAATGGAGTCATCATTGAAAGAGTATGTATATATCTTATATTCTTTCTAATGCATAATTCTTTACTTCAAGGTACAGTATATCTTACTAGAAGCTAAAATATGAAATATTTCAACATGTAGATTTATATAAAACCTCATAATAGTGAATGGATTCAGGTATGGGAGTGTGTGTGTGTGTGTGTGTGTGTGTGTGTGTGTGTGTGTGTGTGTGTGTGTG
>NW_017731548.1:1309165-1316848 GCF_001890085.2 Hipposideros armiger
ATTCAGGACATCGAGGCAGCCATGACAGTGCAACTAAAGACACTCAACAAAGAGGATTTCCAGAACTGCTTCAGAAAGTGACAGGAATGATGGGATAAGTGTGTTCGAAGCAAGGGGGAATATTTTGAGGGGGGTTTAATGACAATGTGTCTTTTACTGTAATAATTTTTTTTATTGAAACATTCACTATATTTTGTGATCACATGTCATATGTGGTAAATTTTTATTCAATTTTAAAGTGAAAGTTTAATAGTGCTTTAAACACAGTAATCACCCATTATGTGCTAGAACTGTACTGTACCAGCTTGCTAGAGCTGATTCTTAAAATTTCAAGAATTTCCGGAGGTAGTTATTAAATATTTGATAGCTTCAAACTAGCCAGAGATTTCATAGTGAGAGTATTTACATCATGGAAATCAGCAGTTGCTGCAAATCAACACTCCCAACCTGCTCACCCAGAGAGCCAATTGTTAAACATTTATCAACTTTCTACTGGTAGTAAGTCCTATTTTTGTTAAATGATTTTTAAATCAAGCATAACATATGAGAGCACCTTTTTTTTTATTTCCGTTATGAGAACTCTACCATTATTGCCACTTTTGCTATCTTTCCATAATAAATTTCTTAAGGGTAGGGATTATACATTTTTGGAAAAAAACTTCTTAAAAACCACAAATATAATTTTAAAGAAAATTGAATAAATTATAAAACTGGATAATTTATCAGATTTTGAGGGGGCATCTTTAACTAAGATTTTCAAAAAATGAAATCTGGTACACAATAAATAATATGAGTAATAGATGATTAAGGTAAGAAAACATGAATTTTCATTTAATTTTTTAAATAGTAATTGGCAAAGAGTTCTGTTGGATCACATGGGAGAGCCAGGCAGCTGTGTTAGAGGAGTTGGAACATTAAAAAGTAGAATGATCAAAGAATTGGAAAGTTTATTTTAGAAAATAATACTTTAATGGAAGGGGTCTAGCAACAACCAGATTCGCACAGTGCATTAAATGTCTCCTGAAAATTTGCTAGATGCTTTCAGATACTCATCTACTCTTTCAGATCACTAGGGTTTGAGGATGGATTGGCAAATTCTTAGAAAATAATCAAAATGTGCTCATGTTTCTTCAGCAGCCACACTTGCCTGAAACAGTCAAGTGCAATCAAAGCAATCTAAAATAATACACAGTCTCTTCAGCCCAGCATCTTATAGTCAGCCAGTCCAGACAACAATGGCTTCCTTTTTCTGTGGTGTTTTGTTACATTTTCTTGGGCTTGCTATTGTCTTTGGAAAGTGGTGTGCCAAAGGATAAGATGGAAAGTGCATGGAAGGTATGAGATAAAGTTTAAAGGGAAAGGGTAGAAACAGAATGGGGTAAGAGGAGGAGATAGAGTAAACAACTCTGGGTAGGAAATTATATGTGAAACTGCTCCTGCCCCCCTCCAATTCCAGCCCCCCTCCCCTCAACCACTGAATAGATTTACAAAGCCAGGGCTGTTTCCAGAGCAGGAATCCTGAGAACTTTGAAGTGATCGCCCACAGGTACTGTGACCCCTGGCTTACAAGTGCTGAGGAATAACAGTCATGAACTTGGAACGCAGTGAGGGCTCCTGAGCATCACAGGCAAGGAGAGAAGCTGACCTTCCCGAGAGCACAAAGCACAGCTCATGACCAGGAAAGCTGGAGCTGCAGCCTCTTATTTCCCAACTTAGTGCTATTTCTAGGGTCTTGTGTTTATACATCACTGAATTTAACATACATTCTCATTTTTTTATGTCTACAAATACCCTGGAAATTATTATTGAATTGTTAGACACTGTCATATAGCTCTTTTGGGGTCAGAAACTCGTGACTGTGAGAGACCCACAGGATTGAAAATATACAGTCTTTATCCACGGGGAATATTCTGAAGTCAGATAGTCAAAAGGCACTCTATATCCTATAAATATGCAAAGGGAAACATAAACAAAATTACTTCATGTAAGGTAAAATAATATTGTCTTCAAGTATGTATTAAGATATATATGCCGGCGAGTGGCTCAGTTGGTTAAGAGTTAGCTTAAGAATGCGAGCCCTGAGCAACAGGACCACCAGTTCGATTCCCACATGGGCCAGTGATGCTGCGCCTGAGCTGAGCTGCCACTGAGCTGCCAACTGGTGGCAGGATGGCTCAGCTGGTGAGAGCACGTGCTCCTAACAACAAGATTGCCTGTTCGATGGTGGGCTACGCCCTCCCGCAACTAAGACTGAACTCGGCACCTTGAACTGAGCTGCCACCCGGATGGCTCAGTGGATAGAGCGTGCGCTCTTAACAACAAGGCTGCTGGTTTGACTCCTGCATGGGATTGTGGCTATGCCCACCTGCAACTAAGATTGTAACCTTGAGTTTAGAGGACACAAGCTGCCTACTGGCAGCCAGATGACGACTGGCGCCCTCCACAACTAAGATTGAAGAACAACAACTCGGCTGGTCCCCCTCCCCTACTCCCCCCTCCAAAAAAAAAGATGTATAATAGCTGCCGATTCCCTAAGCAATATAAAAAGAATTTATAGTTTTTTTAGTTTCTTTCTTGGGCTAAAATATAAAATAGTCTCACAAACTTTACCAATAGAACTTTATCAATAGTACTTGACCAGTCTTCCCTGGTTAAGCGTTTCCAGTTTTAGCCCATATCCAAGACTTGGATGTACCAGTTGGCTCCAGCTCAGCACCATGGAATACTTAGCCAAACAAAAGCTTGTGTTTAGCAGTGGGGCATAGAGTTGAGCTGCTCATGTAAAATTGTCTGTGGTTCCTCCCTCCACAGGTAGAAGTGGCTGTCTTCTCATTTGACAACTGATTTTCATGCACATAAACTTGATTTCTTGCTTTACTCACTTTACCACCATGGCTGACTTTTTTTGTGTGTGTGCCATATTTATGGGTTTGGAGTTTCTAATTTCCATTTCCTTCTGTTGATCTGGTCTCGTTCGTCCTGGTACTTTTCCCTGAAGTTAGTTGTTTCATATATTTTAAGTCAGGATTAACTAAAAATAGGAAATGAAAAGTTATTAACATGGAAGAAATGGGGTCATCACACACTCCCCTGTGGGTTCTGAATCTTGGATTTCTCTGTTCAGAGATTTGATGCAGCCACTTTGTAGAATGTCCCACTTAATTTTTTTGGCATCACCTTTCTCTCATGTGTTCCATACTGGTTCAGCCACCAGATTTTAGAGCAAAGGGTTAACAAAATTTCAAACCACTGATTTACTTTTTGGCTTCTATGAGGATGTGATTTATGGATCTGGGCAATGCCACAAAGTCATGGAAGTATTTTAAGGAATGTGCTAGATTTAGCATTGTCTGTTAAACTAAAGTCATAAAATTATCACTGTTCAGGCACTCTTTGGCTGAGTATGTTATAATTTGCATTAATTTAGATGCCGTTGAATGATTAGAGAACCATAAAATTCCATTAAAATTACTTCAGCAATTTGCATGGTGACATTCAAGTTAGTCACATGTTTCTAACTAAATGTTAGGCCACGGAAAAATATGTGTTTGCTACTACAAGCTTCCTAGGCAAGGAGGGAAATTCTTATTAACTTGCTTGATTTTTAAATGTTTTTCTAAAACTTTATAAGTATGCTAAAGTGCTTAGGGGGAGTGAACTGTTGTCTGCAATGTACTTTGAAATGCATCAAAAAAGAAGATGGATTTTGGGTGGCTAGAGCAATGGATACATGGATAGGTATTCATGAGACCAGTATGATCAAGTGTCAATGGCAGAACTGGGGTGTTGAGTATACAACTGTTCACTCTAAAAATTCTTTCAACTTTATGCAGTCTATTTGAAAATTTCCAAATACAATTTTGGAAAAAAAATTAACCCTACTCAACTTACAAAAGAGAATATTATTCCTGCCTCTGAAGCCAGTTTAATTTTACTGTAAGGAATATATTTATACTTATTTGGAACAAAATAATAAATACATGTACTTAGAAATAAAATAGTACTAAAAGATTGATTATAAAGCAGAGGATTTACTTGTCCCACCATTCTGTGAAAGTCCTGTTCCCTAGACTTTCATTTTTTTAAAAACTATTATGGGTATTTACCTCCATATTTCTTTAAAAACATGCTTATTCTGCTATTTCTTGATTTATTTTTTACTTTTTTGATAAATGAGGATTAATCTTATTTATATTTTCCACAATTTCCCTACCTCACCCTGAGGCATTCATATGGCAAATTTTATTAAGTAAATAGCCAGCATTTACATTTTATTGCTGAGTCAAGTAGCAAACTATTATTGTTTCATTTGTTACACAATTTGCTGTTTTTGCTTGGAGTTATTTATTAACATATTTTTTAAAATTTGCTTAGTGTTCTGTGTACCTATCCAAATGCTTCTGAGATATGCTAAATACTAATCGAATGATTTTGCATATGCTTAAATGCATCAAAGTGTCTACTAATTACATTCCTTTTGGAAACCTTTCTTGGAATCTTCTATTCTTTTATTCATTAGCTCATGTTGAACTATTGGCTTTCTGCACAACCATCATTCACTCATCATTTTCTTGTGACCCACCCCTCTCCTTGACCTTTAATCTGATCTATAATGAAATGGATGTGAGACAAATTTAACTACCTAAATATTAAGTGTGGTGATGTTACTCAGTCTGATTTTTAAACTGACCACAAATTTAATTGAGTTAACGAACATATGCTTTTATGGAAGGAAATGAATAACTAATCCTAATAATTGAATATTAGACCACATTAAATGTATTTGAAAGTTTTCTCACCAGAGCTCAGAGAAAAAGTTAATGTAAATGGAATAGAATAAACAAAAAATTTCTATTGGCTTCATGACTCAAGTTCATTTGAAATGAATGACTTTGAATTTCATTATGGTCTCCTTTGTTCCTTCAAGATGCAGAATGTGTGAGGCGCAACTTATATTCATGGCCCCATTAGATGTGTACTTGAGGTCTTTTTCATGGGGGAATCAATTGAAAAGCCTCTGGCTTGGCAGTGTTGTCCTGAACATTTGGGTGTGTTTTATGAACTTGTGGCTGTTTATGCCTTTTGGTCAGCCCTGATCACAACATGGTTATTTGAACATTCTCTCTCTTCAGTGTTCTAGAGAAGTACTGGGAGTCACCCAATTGTCAATACATGTCAAAGGTAGGTACATGCTTAGAAAACCAATGGATAGGACTTCGATGGGAGGTAGAGAGTGTTCACTGAGGCTGGGTCCTGGTGACTTTCTAAGGGTAGGTGATGGTTACAAATCTGGCTTCTAGATTCTCACCCAACTTAATAAGCGAATATCTCTTATTAAGTTAAGCTCCAATAAAAAGAAAGGAAACACGAAAGTAATTTTATCAATACTTCATTTTGTGAGACATAAATAAACAGATGTGATTTAACATCCATGTTTGAGAAATTTTGGATATGCTTGGAAATGGCTGTGATGCAGTCACATAACAACTGTTTTCAATAAGTATATAAAACTAGACAAAACACCAAATGTTACACCATGTCTGACACAGGTCTGTTTTGTGTGTCACAGTCCCTTCTGGGAGTGAAGACCTAAGTCAATGAAGCAAAGCTCTGGCTTCACACTTTGTTCACAGCCCCTATCTGTTCAGTCCTCAGTTTGGATTGTTCCAGTCATAGAAGGAGTAAAGGAGTCAAGGAATTGCTTCCCTTGCTTTTATTTTTAAAAGTGGGGAAAGAAGAGGAGAGAAAATAATATAAATCTTTGTAAATGGAGTCATCATTGAAAGAGTATGTATATATCTTATATTCTTTCTAATGCATAATTCTTTACTTCAAGGTACAGTATATCTTACTAGAAGCTAAAATATGAAATATTTCAACATGTAGATTTATATAACCTCATAATAGTGAATGGATTCAGGTATGGGAGTGTGTGTGTGTGTGTGTGTGTGTGTGTGTGTGTGTGTGTGTGTGTGTGTGTGATAAGCACCATGAATACACTCAATGGCCACAGAGATTAAACATAGTGTTCAAAATACTTGGGAACCTAGAATAAAATATAATACTATTTTAAATATTCTGACATCTATAAAAAAATAAAACAGCTTAATATATTTAACTTCCTTTTTAAACTACAATGGACATGACAAAGCAATCTAACTGTGTTACAAATATCTGAAACAGCCTCACTGAAGGAGGTGGGCGATAAAGTGCTGACCTAAGTGACTTTGGAAGTGAGTGGAGTCTGTAAGATTGAAGGCAAACGAGACTGTACATAAGCATTGTCCTGCAGTGGATAAAGTTGTTTCTCAGGGGGATGTGGTTTAGCAATTCTGATAGAGCTGCACATATATATTAGAATTAAACAATTAGGTAAATGGATGGCAAATGATGGGAGCCAGGTTTCTCACTGTTGGAGTGGAATTTTACAGACAAGCAAGGGACAAGGCAAAAGTGACCCACGTGGTTATAGAGTTGGAGACATCAATATAACTCATGTTGAGCTTAATATAGATGCAATTGGTTACACATAGAAATATTTATAGGTATATACATATATATAGTGTACACATATGTATTTCCTTGACCTACCAACTGAGAAGGCCTAGAAGCAGCAACACTCTAGCAGCAAGTATATCTAGAACTTAGGTCTTGTTTTTTAATACCATTCTCCAATAAAACCAAGGATCCATGGAGAAATGGCTGATTCTAGGACTGGAGCAAGAAATACACAAGATGAGCCTGGAGTACCTTGTAATGCCAGAAAGTAAGGAAGTGCTCAAAAAAGGCCAGCCAATCAAACAAACAAACCCACAGTGATGGAAATAACTCGAAGGAACACAGGAGCAAATGGAAAGCGCTCCCATGGCCAAATTGAAACAATTTGAGCAACGTATTAAAGGAAGTTATATTGGATTATAACCCAAGGTATAAAATAAATACCTGTGAGTCCACACTGATATAAATGATTGATTGAATATATAAGTAAATGGGGGAGAAGAGACAAATCTGCCATGCAAAATAATTTTTAAAAACTTATGTATTTTGCCCTCAAGGAGATGGAGCATAACTCCTTACTCCTTGAGTGTAGGCTGCACATAGGGACTTTCTTCTAAACAGGGACAGCATGGAAAGGAGAATAAAACATTAACTTTATTATTAGAAAACTGGCAAACGCTACCTTGCCAGGTGATCAAGGTCAACAGCAAAAGTGATAAATCATGTTGATATTATGCCCTCGATATACTGTGATAAGAATGGCACTTTACCTGTGTGGTCTTCCTCCCCCAAACCCATAGCCACAGTCTAATGATGAGAAAATCCCAATTGAAGGGTAGTCTACAAATATCTGGCCGTACACCTCAAAAAAATCAAGGTCATCAAAAACAAGGACAATCTAAGACACTACCATAGTTAAGAGAAGCCTAAAGAGACATGACAGCCAAAGATAGTGCAGAATCATGGATGAGATCTTGGAGGAAAAAAAAAAAAACGTAAGGTAAGAACTGAGGAAATCTGAATAAAACATATGGACTTTAGTTAAAAACATTGGCTCGGGCCGGCCGAGTGGCGCGATGGTTAAGAACTCGCTTGGGATGCCAGAGGGCCCCGGTTCGGATCCCACATATGACGGCCAGTGACACTGCCCTCCACAGCTAAGATGCTGAACAACAGCTCAACCTG
>NW_017731548.1:1317023-1444684 GCF_001890085.2 Hipposideros armiger
TCCTCCACAACTAGATTGAAGAACAAAACGACAGCAACTTGTCTGTTCCCCTTCCCCCAATTCCCCAGCACTGTTTCCATCCCCCCAATTCCCCAATAAAAAAAAATTAAAAAAAAATCTTTAAAAAAACAAACAAACATTGGCTCATTTATTGTAATACTAATGCAAGACATTATACTAATACTAATGTAATACTAATAGAAGATAGTAATAATAGGGAGCTGGGAGTGGGGTATATAGGAACTCTGTGTTCTATCTTTGCATTATTTTCTGTAAATCTAAAACAGTTCTAAAGATGAAGTTTTTTGTTTTGTTTTCAAAAGTTAGGTGCTTGGACATTCATAGCAAAAATCAAACTATTAAGCAATGGATATACATGTTTAGTTTACATGTGAGACTCCTTTCACTTAAAACTAAAAAAAGCTGTTAAAGAATATTGGGGGAATTCCGTCTAGAAAATTCCATAGATTCCAATAGATGGAAATCCATTCTAGATATTCACCTTTCCTAAGATACTGTCGGTACAATAGATGAAGTGATGTAAATATTGTCATTTTGCCAAACCAAGGGGCTAGAGGAGTCTTGAGGTTTATGAAATTAACTTTGGTATCTGAATCTAATTGATAAGATAAACTTAAAGTTACAATGCTATGTAAGCATCTGCTACTTAGTAGAGTCATCTCAATTTTAAATTAAGGGCAAATAATATATGCATTATTAGGCACTTCAGAAGCATTTTGCTACTAAATGATTCATTTATGTAGCAATATATTTATAGCCCTTGGGCATACCTTTAGGATTTTGTGATAATATCAGGCCTTCGTTTAACTAAGTCAAAGGTCATTTTTTGGCCTTGTAGCTTGTTTTAAAGCTGGAAGGGCAGTACATTTGTGTGCGTACAGGCTTACATGCTAACCTTGACTATGCAACACTGTAAACCAAGAATATTGACAGAAATTTTAATTTGAAAGGAATTTTTATGTATTTATTTATTTTTTCTATTAGTTTCAGGTGTTCAAAACAACATAATGATTAGACATTTACACCCCTCACAAAGTGATAACCCCAACAAGTCTACTACTCATCCGACACCGTACATGCTATTCTCATACCATTGATTATATTCCCTGTATTGTACTTTATATCCTATGACTATATATATATATATATATATATATGTATATATATATAATATTGATATTAAATATTACTTTATATTAGTTTCAGCGAACAGCACTGTGGTTAGGCATTTATATAATCTGTGAAGTGATTTCCCCCAATAAGTCCAGTACCCATTAAACAGGAACTTTTAAAAGACAGTATTTGTCTCACTGGTTTAGCTTTAAAAGAAAGCATTGCTGAAAAAATCACCAATGTTCGCACATTTTCAAGAGTGTGAGTTTTATTCACCAATTGCTTTTTATACCAGAGGCCAGCTGCTGCCTTTTGCAAGAGTGAAACATTTCAACCAGAATTGTCTGCAGCCCAGTATAGCTCTAATGGCAGAAGGAATTTTTACCAGATTATGTCCTTTGATTTTCACAGATTTTGTTGAGAAGATCTGGCAATGGGTTGCAATTTCACACTTCAGAAATACATGGTTGGCCAAGAATTATTTCTGGAGTTTTCTTTTAAAGCCTTATCTGT
Source organism: Hipposideros armiger (assembly GCF_001890085.2). Taxonomy (NCBI): domain Eukaryota; kingdom Metazoa; phylum Chordata; class Mammalia; order Chiroptera; family Hipposideridae; genus Hipposideros; species Hipposideros armiger. Next base: position 1,318,671 of record NW_017731548.1, read on the forward strand.
TTTTGAGATTCTCTGTGTTCCTAAATCAAATTCCGTGGCCATTCCTTACCTGAAGTGAGATATGTATATATTTTTAAATTAAGCATTTTGAAGGTTGAAAACGGCATTTTCTAGAATAGCGAAAACCCCAAAGCCAGTTGAATGTCTGAAAGGGTTCTCTATCAGTAGGCACCTTGACTAATGACTTCTGTGTCATGTAAATTACTTGCTTTCTTCATGGAATATGGTGATGTGAATCACAAAATGTTAGACATCATTTCTGCCCACAGGGGATTCCTTTCTGAAATGGATGCCTGAGATGCTTGCCTCTGGAGTCAGGGAAACTTCATAGCTGTGTGAACCTGGGCACGTTCCCCTTAAACTTAGCACATCTCAGGTCCTTACCTGCAGAGTGAAAAGGAAAAATAGTGTCTAACGCATGGAGCTGTTGTTGGGGTGAAATGAGGTAGCTTTGTACTGAGTTTCTCATAGCCCAAAGTAAAAATTAAGTAAATATTAGCTATATTCACTATCATGCTGGCATTTCTGGAAAACATGTCAGGACCTACCTGAATTGTTCCACCAAGTATAAGGCTTCTAAAAGATCAATTGTGCATGAGTTGCTGAGGAAAGCTTTCTGGAAAAGCCTCTGAGATTGTGTTTCGTTAAAAGAAAAAAACTGTATATGCCAAGAAATATCAGTGCTTCTTTGGATCTTGATTTCCCAGAAAGCTCTGTCCCATAGGCCCTCAGTGTGCCATTTCTTGCTTTTCTTCTCCAGCCAGAGCTAGACTCTAAAGCTCTTGCCGCTGTGTTTGGATGTTGGGATTCTGTGCCTCGTGCCAAGGAGGCTCTCATTTCTTTCACCACTTAGCAAACATTTTGGAGGACTCAACCATCCCATGGCCCTGGAGCTGGCCTTGGGGGGCCAAGATAGACCCATGGCATGCTGCCCACCACCTCGCTCTTGCTCTGTCATGCATGGAGACCTCCTCTACCTCTCTGGGCCACGCCTGTCACTAGGAACCAGCTTAGCAAGGTAAATGCAGGCAAGCCACTGAGCTCTTCTGGGACCCGGCTCTCTCCTTTGTAAGATGAGAAAGCGGCGAAAGATCATGCTGATGGCCTCTTGCCTCTCTGTCATTCTCTCAGAGCCAGTAAAACGTTAGATTTACAGTAAGTGACGATAAATGACATAGTCAACTACCTTCAAGAGACTTTCTATCTCGAAACCTTACTTTTTCTGCCACTTCAGGCGATAGGTCGCTCTATCTGAAAACTCTTAGTGTATCTATGATACAATTTTGTACTTTCAGTATATTTCAGTTCTCTTGCTGTTTCATGAGGATAAGCCATATTTTCTCAAAAATACTGGGAGGTCTTTAAGAGTGTAGGGGCAGCACTTTTTACCACCCTGAGGAGGCTTACCAAAAATGATATTCAAAATGAACATAATTATAATATCATAACATAATTTTCATATAATATAATACCGATAATTAAACTTACAATTCTCTCTGTAATAGTGTTTAAAATATATAAAATCTGATAACTTAACATGTAAATGAAATATGATTCTATACACACACACACACACACACACACACACACACACACACAAACACAAACACACAAACACCCTTTTGGTTTGAAAGCACAGAAAAACATAAAGTGTCATTGTTATTAAGATCTGTAGCAGATGGTGGTTATGTAGAAAATCAAGATATTATTGGATTTACCACTCAAGTGTCCCAAGAAACAACATATCATACCCATGTAAATTGTATCACTTTAAAAGTGCTTGCATGTGGCCAAGGAGAGAAATGGTCCATATTCTCTCTATACCACTTTAAAGTGATACATAACTCAAATTGCCCTAAAATCCATACTGAGTATAACTGACCACTGCTTTTCTAGGAATTAAAAGGTTACAAAAAATAGTAGCATAAATAACAACTTGATCTCCTTTTACAACAAAATGATACAGGCACAGACTGAATATTGGATAAATAATTAGATTCAAGCTTTAAATTATTTGGAGCCCTAATACTACTTAATAGCCTGTCAATGAAAAATGCTGGGAGAGACAGAACAGGATAATTAAAAAGAAGCTAGTTATCAAGTGTTTCATGTGTGGTTACAGTGTGGGTAATAAGACTCAGGTTTCTGTTCTAAGTTAAAATTTCAGTCTTGAGGAGCCAAGACAGACCTGACAAGATGACTCAAAATATGACTATAAACATTGTCAAGAAGATGTCATAGGAAAGAAGTGAGGGGGCAGAGATATGGGGGTATGTATGTGGGTAGAGAGACAGGGAAAAGGAAGAGAAGAACAGAAACACACACACACGCAGAGAAGGAGAGGATGAGGGAGAGGCAAAGATGGTCAGATGGATGGAGAAAGAGCAACAGAGACACAGTGATGGACAAAGAGATAGAGATGGGGGCAGCTGGCTGTGGGGGGCAGAGAGGTTGAAGACGGCAAGGTTTTGCACTGCCCGTTGACATTCGGCTGATAGTTTCATGTCCAAAAAGAGAAGGGATTTCAGCAAAGATGAACACACAGTGTTCTGATACCCAGCTAAATATATGCTGTACTTGTGATGTTCCTTACATATCTGGGCTTTTTTTTTTTAATTTTTATTGGGGAATTGGGGGATGGGAACAGTGCTGGGGAATTGGGGGAAGGGGAACAGACAAGTTTGCTGTCGTTTTTTTTTGTTCTTCAGTGTAGCTGTGGAGGACGCTGCCTCACCGGCCCAAGCCGACACCATCACCGCGCTCCTCCCGGGCGAGGCAGATCAGTCGCCGGCCCCTGGACGGCCGCTCACTGCGGCTGCTGGCCGCTGGCTACACATGGTAGCCCACGCCAACCCACTGCCACAGGGGCTGCAGCCTACGCCGTCGCTGGCGACCCACGGCAGCCCAGCTCCAGGCTGAGCCGCTGCCCAGCCTCTTAGCTGCAGAGGGCAGCGTCACTGGCCCCCACACGCGGGATCCGAACCGGGGCCCTCTGGCGTCCCAAGGCAGCCCCCAACCATCGCGCCACTCGGCCGGCCCCTGGGCTTTTTTGCTTTTATAACTGGCTCCGTCCCTGTCCCCCTCTTCCTAAACTTGCACCTTACTAACTAAAATCTTTTAGTTTGAAAAGTAAGTGGCAGTGGTGTACTGGAACTCACTCTCCCTGGCTCATGGTAAATATATAGGAAGTTTGTGAGCTGGTTGTTAACTGTTGGTAGCTTGAAATCAGCCATGTGGGAGTATTTACACTTGGGAAATTGGCAAAAGAGAGCTTCCCCCACCTCAGGGCATTTACTAATGTACTAATGAGAGAGGATGTGGCTGGATAAAATTGGCATGAAACTCATTTTGTTTTCTTGCCCATTCTTATATGTGACTGATGTCTTGACTTCTTTCAAAATTTAGTGCATAGAGTTGAGGTCCAAGTTTACAAGTTAAAACATTATGCAACTCCAAGGGCCAAGCACCTGCATTTAGGACTTAACCTTAAAAGCGCACTTCCAGGAGATCGTCTATAAGAAAACTGGATAAATTGAGGAGACTGACTTCTGTTGTTTCAGAAATAAAAATCAAAGGTACAGGAAAAATATATCACACAGGAGTTATTCATATTTATTGAGATGTCAGATATGTTTAGTACCTTGGTCGTAGTGATGGTATCACAGATGTGCTTATGTCCAACCTCATCAAGATAATACACATTAAATGTGTGCAATTTTCTGTATGTCAATTATACCTCAATAAAGCTAAATAGAGACTTCTTCATATTTAAATCTACCTCAGAATGCTAATTTTAATAGGCAGTGACTTAAACATTCTGATTTAATTACTGTTGATTCCATTTTGGGTAAAAACAACCAAGAAATTTCTATTATCCTTACTTCCATTTGTTTCTTCTCATTCTTACAATTGCATTAATATACATAATACTTCTTTGTGTCATGGAGTTTAATTGTTTTAAATTTTTGATATTCATGACTTCAATGTTAACATTTTGAATTGAGTTTAAACTAACTCTCTTTTTCACTGGTGGCCATTCCTGGACCAAAGCCTCTCTGCTTTTTCCATGATGTCTCACATAGATGTAAAACATGGTCAGCTGCTCATTTATGTACTAAGCTTATATTATTTTCAGGAAATGCTAAAAATACTTTATGTTTGACAAAGGTGATCACATATGACTTAATGTGAAACTTTAGGAAGACATTATTTAAAACTCATAAAAACTTCTGGGCTAAATACAACTGTGTATAAATGTCTTTAAGTGGTTCATATTTCAAGAGCAAGAGTGTAGGCCAAGAAAGAACTCTTGTCACTGCGCCTGCTCCAACCAGAATATGCTTGGCACAGTGTGTTGTCTTCATTGACCCTGTTGTTTATGGGAAATACCCAGTTCTCATCCATGCACCTGTTACTGGGGCCCAGCTACTGCCTTAGGAAAAAGGGGCTGTTTCATTTTTGTTTGTTTGTTTTTGTTACAATGAATTATTTTTAGAGACTTGAAAAGAATTCTCTCTAACCCAAGGAACTTTAAGCCACCCAAGTTTACACCTTGCATTTGTAGTCAATGGAAGTAGGAAAGTGGAGAAGAGGCAAAATGCAAAAGACATCAAAAGAGCATTTGCGGAGAGTGTCAGGTGGGGAGGGGTGGGAGGGGAGGGGCAGAACTGAGAAGGGACCCACCCCGCTTTCCTTTCCTGGTGTGTTTCAGTGGATCACTGGAAAGGGGCCTGCGGGCCTGAGGAGGCCATTTGGCCTATACTCCTTCCAAACCGCCCAGCCAATGGAAGGTTTGGATGAGAAAAGCAGTTATGAGAGCCACACTGCCTGTCATAGTATGAATTTCAAATATTCTTCTTTTGGACTGTAAAAGTAGTAGTAGGTGCTTAACTTAAGAGGAAAACTGATTTTTAGAAACATGGTACCTAATTTCCAGTTGACAACTCACTGTGGGGTTCTGAAACAGCCAGAGCAGTGGGAGAAAGATTAATTAATGGTTTAGAAGGGACCTGCCCCCACAGACCTGCCGCTTCCCTTTGTTGTCTTCCACTGCTTCCTGTCATGTGGGGCTGTGCATCCCACCTGATCCTCAGCTCCCCACCCTCCCATCTAACAGGCAGGCCCAGCAGGGAGGGAGCAGGGGGCTGTTCTGACAGAGGGAAGAGCGGCCAGATTGTGCTGAAGCCACGTGCAAAGCTGCTTATGACACCAGGTGAGATGACAGCCACAAATTTCAACAACAACAAGAGATTACAGGGGAAACCAGACCTTGATGCTATGCGGTTTTATACTACCCAGTTAACAGCACCCGCCATTAAATGATCATCTATTTATGTCATTATCAATAAGACCATTGTGACAAAATTCATCTTTACAACTTAACAAGTCATAAGTGTCTAATAAGAATGAGGAGCTGCCTTATATTATCAAATTTCTTATCAGGAAATAATTTAGGGCTTAGTAGCAATAACATCATAGAACTGATCTTTTAAAAACAAATTTGATAACACACACACACACACACACACACAATACGTATTCTATATATGTGTAATTTATATGTATTCTAAGTGAGCCCGGATCCCTTTGAAACCATTGCCACTGCAGCGTTCAAGCTTCTTGCAGCCACACTGTAGAAAAGCAAAACATTTTCAAAGCTCCTCTTTTCTGTGGTTGATGTTGGAGCCAGTCCATGAGCCTCACAAGGAAATTACTCTTTTGTATTTTAATTTTTTAGCCTAAATGGAATTACCCAGTTTGATCGCACACAGTATTTGCTAGCTTGATTTTGGCTATTTTCCAAAGTCAAATCCAGATTCAAAGGATGATGACTCACCACTATTTCGGGTTTTGAGGCTAAAAGCCTGGGCTGTAAAGGCCTAAAACTCCAGAGGTGGGGCTGAGACACAACCATAGCAAAAGGGAAAACATAAGAGAGTCAGATTGAGTGAGAGCTGTTAGGAAGCCCCAGCCTTAGATGGGGGCACCATATTTTGGTCATAAGTTTATCTTCATTGTATATTGGAAACCAAGAGTTGCTAAATACAATTTGCATTTCAGATCCCACTTTTAGGCATTCATGCGTTTAGTGATAGCTATGTTCCATTTTCTTATTGAGGATATATTGCCTGAGCATTCATGCCAGGCAATGTCATGTGCTGACACAAATTGTTCAGTTTCCTATCATCCCTACACAACCTGGGCAACAAAAATGATTAGCCTGGTTTTATAGATGTGGTTCAGAAAGGTTAAGTAGCTTGCCCAAGATAACACAGCTAGTACGCCATTGAACTAGGCATTGACCTAGATCTATAAATGCAGAGGCCAGGAACTCTTTCATTGAGTTATATGTGCTTGGAAACCGAGTACATCCAAAGAAGCTTCACCCATTCAAAATCTTGCAAATGTTGACTGGAGCTGAGTGTTAAACAACCACTAGATTTTACATTATTTAACATCTCTTCCAAATCAAAAGAATACTTGTCTGAACCATACTGTCAAGCTATGACTTCATATTCAAATATTTAAGAGTTATTAAGTAACCAAGAGTCTTTTGCTTTATTTCTTTTTCTTCTTTCAGACAAACTGAATCAAGATAGGACTTAACCATTAGGGGACTGGTATCTTATATTTAGGGGAAATTACCTCTCCTAAAGTAAATATTCAACTCCAAAGCTACCTTTTTCAGCAGAGAAAAGCTTCCCTTTTTTCCACTCTAAACCTTTTCCATTTCTCAGTCTGCCTTTGAGTTTCTGCTGAAACACAAGAGACGATGGCCTGACTCCCTTTCTCCAGCAAGCCTAGAATAATCATCTTTCTTTTCTCATTTGATTGGTCTTCCCTTAGTCCCACACCAGACTCTGCAGCTGTGGCGCAAATCGTTTGGGGAAAACAGACTTTATTAAATAGCTGCACAAAGAAATGCACAACTGCCATGGTGACTGATGTTATAAAGGAAATGTACCTGGCACTGTCAGAATGTAGAACAGAGAACTGTGGCCTGGCCAGGAGGTCAGGGAAGTGATGCCTGAGCTGAGGACTGAAGAAAGGGTAGATGTCAGCTGGGTGAAGAGAAGGTGAGAGTTTCTCAGGCTGAGCGTGCACCATGTAAATGTTTGGGAGGCAGCAAGGCAAGTTGAGGAAACAGGGTTGAGTGTGGGGGGAGCTGAGTGAGCAGGTGGCCTGCACAGGAAGCTGGGAGGTCACAGAGGCTGACCCTAAGGAGGCCCTGAGAAGGAGCAAAGGGAAACCATGGATCATTAGAGCCCAGGAGTGATGAGGTCAGATTAGCATTTCAGAAGACCAGCCTGGAGTTTCCACTAGGGCAGTTGGGAGAATCATAGCAAATTATGTGCTTTGAATTTAACCAAACATTGGATCATGACTGTGATTTTAGAGAAATGAAATTGCATGGGGTTTACTCATTACAAATAGCTAGTAAGCTGCTTTTTCTATAGTCAGTAGGTAACTCCACAAGAAAGGCAAAATACATCTCATAATAATTTAAGAACACTTGGAAAACTGAAAGAAAAGTCTTTAAAAATATCAACTTCATTAACTTAAAAATCAAATATGATCCATATCACCACAATCATCAATAGAAGATAGGTAGTTGATTGCCCCAGCCAACATATTAGGTAAAGAAATATATATGTCACATAGAGAAATTCGTGGCACTTTAAATACTTAATTCACCTGTTCTGTGTGTCCCCAGAGCTGCAGTAATTATCTTGGAGGGTCAGAAGTTGACACATTCATCCCAAATAGGCACATGTTGAAGCTATGAAATTTATTCATTCTTCCAAAGCTCTGTAATATTTCCGAGGTCACGTCTCAGCAAGACATGTCCAATTTCATTGCATTTAATGTTATCACAGAGAATAATGTAGTGAAAATCTCACTATGTGAAAATAATTGGAAACTTTAGATATTGACCCTATTATTTTGAAGTTAGAAAGCCAATAAAAGAATATTAATACCTTTTAAAGTTTTTTAATAAGTAGATTTAATTTTGGTATCCCAAGAATCTGTATATAGACATACCTTATTTTGGGTCAATGAAACAAGCTAATATATTTTCTCTAACATTATATTAATATCTTATAAGGTAATATATTATTTCTAACAATCAAGTAAATTATCCTAGCTCATTATAACAGTGCCTGAGAAGGTGTTGACTAAAGATATTCCTGCTCATATTGAATTTTAGCAGTTTTGTTTCCAAGGAAACTAGTTTGTTGTCAGCAAAAGATGTACCCAAAGCAGTGCAAAATTATTTTCCCAAAATAGCTGAATCTTATTATAAAATGTGAATTGAAATGCTTCCCACACTCCTAAAGCAACAATGAAAAGAGGTTTACATTTCTTGCAGAATTGACTTCATTTAATAAACTCATCATAAAATGCTTTTCAAACAAACATTTATGTGGTTTAAAGTAAATGATTCATCTTTAGGATGTCGCCACCCTTTTGAAAGTTAACATATTAGGTGTAGTATAGATCTGCTAAGGAAGAATTGATTAGACTTTTGGTTTCTCTATTAATAAATATATTATGTATTTGTATGTATTGAAATTTCATTTGCCTCAAATTTGTGGAATTGAATGTAGGCTGAGTTATAATTTGTTTTGCATTATCTATGAAGAAAGTATTGGTTAATGTAAAGTTCTTAACACAATTTGAAGACTTTTTTTGCATAGCCAGTATTCAATATTCACTGCTCTAGGCATATTAAAAAATAAAAAAAGGCGGACAAGGTTAATTTCCAACTTGGATAATGCCCAACTAGCATACTATTTCCAGCCCAATGTTAAAATCATGAAAGAAAACCTCAAAACACCTAACTCACAAGTATAATCAAATAGGCTTCATATTTTACTTGTGATCATATATGTAATATGAACAGATATATAGGTTAACATGGCAGTTTCATTTATGTGTGCTTAATTTAGGTAAATTTACCAACTGACTTGGTGGGAGTTTACAAAAGGAAAATTGTATCTCCTAATTCATCCCTTTCCCTCTGCCCTCTCATCTCATGCTCAGGTCCTGATCATCTCTGACTTAGATTTTTAAATTGTAACATTGTCTCCATTTCCCTCTATTTTGCTGGCAGAATATTTTGGAAACACAGATTACATCATGTCAGTTTTGACTTTTTTAAAAACTTAAAAAAATATTTTCATTCTTCAGAATAATATTGAAAGTCCTTAATCATAGTATTTAAAACTTGTGCTCACCTATCTTTCCCATACTACTCCCTTTGTCATCCTTAGTAGGTGCTATGCTATAGTGCTGACCTTGCCCAAACATGTCTTAGACTTTTGCCTGGTCTGGACAGATCATATAAATGGAACTATGCAATATGTGGCCTTTCAGGTTCTTAGTAGAGTATTTTCATAGTTTGTTCATGTTGTAGCCTACATCTGTACAGCATTCCTTCTTATGGCTGAATAAAAAATATTCTGTTGAATAAATTTGTCTCATTTTGTTTGGACATTTGGATTGATTCTACATTTTGGCTGTTAGGAATTATGTTATCATGAACATTCATGTACATGTTTTTGTATGGCCACAGGTTTTTAATTCTCTTTGGAATATACCTTTATTCTTCTGTATGTGGATGTTCAGGTGTCCCAAAATCATTTGTTGAAAAGACTATTCTTTCCCCCATTGAACTGGGTCAGCACCCTTAGTGAAAATCAATTGACCATAAATGCATGAGTTTATTTCTGGACTCTCTAGTCTATCCCATTGATCTATATGTCTCTCCTTGTGACTATACTTTACTGTCCTTATTGCTGTAGTTTTGTAGTAAGTTTTAAAATTGAGAAGTGTGTTTCCGCTTTTATTCTCATTTTCAATATTGTTTTGGCCATTTTAGGTTCCTTGCATTTCCATAAGAATTTTAGAATCGATTTGAGATTTCTGCAAAAAAAGAGAGAAAGAGAGACAGCTTTATGGATGTTGTGTTCAATCTATAGATCAATTTTAGGGAGTGTAGCTATCCTAACAAAACAATATGAAGTCTTCAAATCCGTGAACACAGGATGTCTTTCCACTTATTTTAGTCTTTTGAAATTTCTTTTGGTAATGCTTTATAGTTTTCATTGTACAAGTCTTACACTTCTTTGGTTAAATTTATTCCAAAGTATTTTATTCTTTTTAATATTGTAACTGAAATTGTTTCCCTAAATTCATTTTTAGATTGTTTATTGCTAGTTTAGAGAAATACAGTTGATTTTTTATTTAGGATTTTCTATATGTTACACAAAATCATGTCATCTATGAATAGAGAAAGTTTTCTTTCTCCCTTTCTAACCTGAATGCCCATCAGATCTTTTTGTTACCTAACTGTCCTGGCTAGTACCTCCAGTCCAACACTGAACAGAAATGGCAAGAGCGGATATCTTTGTCATGTTCCTGATCTTTTAAAAGGAAAGCTTTTAGTCTTTTACTAATAAGTATGATATTCTCAGTAGTTTTATATTCTCAGATGCTCTTTGATCAGGATGTGGAAAGTCCTTTCTAATCCTATGTTGTTTTTGGACCATATTTATCATGAAAAAGTGTTGGATTTTGTCAAATGCTTTTTTCCTATATATATTGAGATGTGCAGTTAGTTTTTTTCCTTTATTCTATTAATAGAGTATTACACTGATTGATATTTGGATATTCAACCAACCTTGCATTCCTGGGTGTAGTTCCACTTAGTCATGTTGTATAATCCTTTTTATATGATGCTGGATTCAGTTCGTTAGTATTTTGTTGAACATTATTATATCTATATAGGTGGTCCTCAAATAAACTTATTTAATTCAACGTCATTTCATGGTAGCATTGATGAGATGTTGTAGGAACTATACAGTAAGTGAGGATTTACAGTAGTCACAAAGGATATTAGCCTGTAGTTTTCTTTTCCTGTGATATTGATGTTTTGTTTTGATATCAGAAATATTAACCTCATAGAATGAGCTGGGAAGTGTTCCCTTATCTTCTGTTTTTTTTTAAAGAGTTTTTGTAATATTGGTATTAATTATTTAAATGTTTGGTAGAATTCACCAATTAAGCTATCTGGTCCTGAGATTTCCAGATAGGAGTTTTTTGATTACTAACTCATTCTCTTTAGTTATAGGTCTAATAAGATTTTCTATTTCTTTGGTAGTGTGGGTTCTTTAGGAATGTGTGCACTTCTAGTTTATCTAATTTAGTTGTGTATAACTGTCCTTAGTAGTCTCTTATAATGCTTTTTATTTCTGCAAATTTGGAAGTGATAGCTTCTCTTTCATTCCTGAATTTTAGAAATTTGAGACTACTCTCTGTTTTTTCTTGATAGGACTAGCTAGATGTTTGTCGGCTGTATTGATCTTCTCAAAGAACCGACTTGGTTTCATTGATTTTTTTCCATTTAAAAGCATTTTTTCATTTATGCCCACCCTGATTTTTGTTATTGCTTCCCTTCTTTTTGCTTGGAGTTTGGTTTGCTCTTTGTTCCATTTTCTTTAAGCAGAAGGTTATTGGTTTGAGATCTTTCTTTTTTTTCACGTATAGGCTTTTACAGCTGTGTTTTTTCCCCCTAAGTACTGATTTAGTTCTATCCCATAGGTTTGTGTTGTTTTTTTATTTTCAGTTTTCTCAAACTATTTTTGTATTTTCATTATGATTTTTTTGACCCATTGGTTATTTAGGAGTGTATTGTTTAATTTCCACATATGTGGACATTCCCTAAATTTCCTTCATTATTAATTCCCAAAGTTCTTTCCGTGTAATCAAAGAATATATTTTGTATGATTGCAGTTCTTGTATACCTGTTGAGGATTGTTTTATGGCCTAGAATGTGGTCTATCCTAGAGAAAATTCCATGTCCACATTGAGGAGAATATTTATTCTGCTTTGGTTGGGTGGAATGTACCATATAGGCCTGTCAAGCCTTCCATATCCTTTTTTATTTTCCGCCTAGTTGTTCTATCCATTATTGACAGTGGGGTATTGAAATATTCAATTGTTGTTGAACTGTCTTTTTATCCCTTCAATTCTATTTGTTTTTTTGTTTGTTTGTTTTGTTTTTCATGTGGTTTTGGGCTGTAGTCTTAGGTGCATATATGTTTTTAAGCATCATGTCTTCTTGGTGGATTGACTCTCTTACCAATATAAAATGTCTTTTTTTGGCTCTAAGACCAATTTTTGTCTTAAAGTTTATTTTGTTGGATATTTGCATAGCAACTCCAGTTCTCTTTGGGTGACTATTGGCATCTTATATATTTTGTCATCTTTACTTTCAAACTATTTGTGTTTTTTAATCTAAAATGTGTCCCTAATAGATAGTATATAGTTGGATCATGGCTTTTTAAATTCATTCTGCCAATCTCTGCTTTTGAATGGGAGTATTTAGTTCATTTATATTTAATATAATACTGGTCAAGTAGAATTTGAATCTGCCATTTTGCTATTTTTAGTATATATTTAAAGTCTTATTTTCATTCCATTAATCCATTACTGCCTTCTTTTATTTAAAATATTTTTAATATAACATTTTACATTTCTTGTTTTGTTTTTTTTTACAATATTTTTAAGTTATTTTTATAGTGGCTGCCCTGAGGAATACAATTATTATCTTAACTTAAAACAATCTAATGGGATACTGCCCAACTTAATTTCAATTCTGTATAGAAACTTTGCTTCAAATACAACAGCTATTTTTCCCTGTCCCTCCTGTTGTCATAGAAATTGCACCTTTTCACATATTTAGCCCATCAAGACAGTTTTATAATTATTGCATATGCAGTTGCATTTTGAGTTTGAGAAAATAAAAGTGTTACAAACAAAAATGCATTTATGCTGTCACTTATATTTCTATACTTTTCTATTTACCTTGGTACCTAGTTACCTTTGCTTATGCTCCTTATTTCTTCATGTGGATTTGAGCTAATGGCTTATGTCCTTTCAGTTTAGCCTGAAGGATTCCTTTAGTTTTTCTTATAGGGCATAACTGCTAGTGACAAATTCTCTCAATTTTTGCCTCTCTCTCTCTCTTTCTTTCTTTCTTTCTTTCTTTCTTTCTCTCTCTCTCTCTCTCTCTCTCTCTCTCTCTCTCTCTCTCTCTCTCTCTCTCTCTCTCTCTCAGATAGTATTGCTGAATATAGAATTCTTAGTTGACAGTTTTTTCCAGCACTTTGAATATGTCATCCCACTATCTTCTGGTCTCCTTTGTTTCTGATGAGAACTCAGATGTTGATCTTAAATAAGATTGAAAAAGTCACTTTTGCTGATTTCAAGAGTCTCTCTTTGTGTTTTGCTCTTGACATTTTGACTATGATATTTCAGGATATTGAGCTCCTGATTTTATCCTCGTTGGGATTTATTGAGTTTCTTGGCTGTGCAGATCAAGTGTTTTAAAATCAATTTTGAGAAAATTTCACTTGTTATTTCTTCAAATATTCTTTCTGCCCCTATTTCTCTCTACTCTCCTTCTTGGACTCCTATTAAGTGCATGTTGATATGCTTGCTATGTCCCACTGGCCACTGAAGCTCTCTTCATTTTTCTTCATTATTTTTTCCTATCTATATTTCAGACTGGATAATGGGAGAAATGGATGGGAATAGGGCAAGAAAAATGCCACAAAGCTAAGTTCTTATTTAGCATCAATTGTTTTCTTTAATAAATTCTCCTCAGTCCTGTAAGTATTTGGTTAATTTCCAGACTTCTGAAAAAAAAAGCTGATTTTGATAATTTGTGTTACTGGGTTTTTGTTTGTTTTTACGGAAGAGCCATTCCATAAGTGCTTCCCCACCATTTACTTTTTGAACTCAGTGCTTCTTCTGATGAATTTTATCAACCTAAAGATTGTGGTCATTCTTTATGAAAGTTATTCAATAGTTAGTTAATGAGCAATACTATGAGCCATACATTGGGTGCTGAAGATTTCAACATGCCTTTCACTGGATTTTACAGCTAGGTACTTGTGTGTGAGTGTGTGCTTTTTATTTAGGGGTTAGGGTTAGGGTTAGGGTTAAGGGTAGGGTTCAGGTTAGGGTTAGGGGTTAGGGTTCACAACTGGGTACTTTTTACCTTAGTCCTTTTCACAGGTGTGCTTGTATATTATAAAGAATGAGTTAGGAGGCACCAAATAAGAACCATATAAAGAAACAAGTAGAAGGAGGAAATCTCTAGGGTAATATAGACCCAATTTATATATGAAACTTCATTAACCATGTTTGAACTTTTGAAAAGTGTTGCCAAATTCTTGAGTGTTTTAGAGATGAACAAAGATACAATGTGAACAAAGAAGTGAGGTCATTATTACATAAGTGTGAACATACATACATACATACATTAGTGATATATACAGAACCCTCTGTATATGCATACACATTTTAAGAACGGAAAAAATTGTATTAAAGTTACACCGATGGTAACCACTTTGAGCACCCCTTGTAATTGCAGAAGTCAAACGAGACTTGTAGTCATCTTTTGTTATCAGTATATATTGAGTATTACAATTTTAATACAGTTTTTTTCCTTTCTTAAAATATGTATACATTTTTTTGGCACCCTCTGTATATATAGTAATAAAGAAATAGGTCGCCTTAAAACTTGAATAGTCTCAAGATAAGTAATTTTCTGTTGATCTATCAGTTACACTTTTTCAGGCCTGGCACTTGAAGCTATAAAGGTATATTTCAGTAAGAAGGTTCAAAGCTTAAGATGACAGTGGCCAAGATATTTGAAAACTGAGTTCTATTTACTACGTGGGCCTGGATCTTAGCAGTTCCTATGGTAACTAAAAGAACATAAGCTGAAAAGGTAAAGAAGCAGCTTAATTAATATTTTGGAGAAACTGAGAAAGAAATTAATTCAGAGACATTTTGACATTAATCATGGAAAAAATGTAGCTCATTTTGGTGCAGTATTTAGAAAAAGCAAATTGAAAATAAATTTGCATACCAGTTAGATAAGAAGATAACATATTGACCTTAAGAGAAACTTAAAATCCAGAAACAAGCAATTGGGTTTGTAATGTTTTACGGTATATCCATTTGGGTATGTGTTATTTGCATTTTTAGTGGAAGGAAATGCATTCATTCAGTCAAGGGCCATATGGAAACTGTTATCAACAATATTCTAAGTACTAAACTGAACTTGGAGAAGATAGTGCAAGTTCACTTATAATTTATATGAGAGCAAATTAGGCATGAATAAACAGGAAACTATTGTATAGGAAAGAGATAAAAGTTTTGTTCAATATTTTATGATTCTTGACAGCTTATTTTTTCTCTTTAAAAAATTCTATTCTTCCATACATAATTCCACATGGGAAAACTTTTACAAATAGCATTATAAAAATTTCTGTAGTAAATTACCTTATTTGAAATCAAAATTTAAAAGATCTGGTCGTGTACTAAAGGAAAATGTAAATTTTGATTCATGAAATTTGTTCAATTGAGCAACCATGTAAAAAATAATTACATAAGCCTTTGACAGACTCAAATTGAGATGATTAAAATATGATTGATAATTTTTAGTCATAGCAAATATTTTTAGCTGATTTCTTAGGAATTCTTAAAATAATTATTAGCTAATTTCAAGTTATATACTCTACAAGAAAATGAATTATAAATTTTAAGCCATGAATCAAATTTATTCTCTTAAGAGAGAAAATTTTTATTTATATTTAATCAAAGGAAAATACAGAATCATCAGAAAGGTTACGTTTAACATGTGATTTATATGTAGGATATATGTACATACTCAACCCATAGGGCATCCACAACAATTAGCTGTAATTTTACAATCATAATTGTGTAGTCTAGACAAATCACTGGAATGGAAGAACTACCCTGAAATATCCAAATACTTGTTCAAATACAAGAATTTCTCCTGTTGAATAACAGAATTTTGAAAGTTTTAAGTGTCAGGAGACATTGTGATGTTTTCCTGGCAATGGCAGAAGTAATGACCAGAGAAAAGCGTGCACTTCCATTATCAGTGGCAAACAGAATAAAAATTGCCAATATCCTACAGTTGACCTAGTGTACCTGGGAAACTGTATCTTCTAGTAACAAATGGTTCTCAAAAGTCAGGGAGGTGATGCTAACAAGGGGTCAGTGTTTAAATTATTTTCTCATGACAAAGATTTTTAAGTGTGTTTGTGTGTGTGAGTGGAGATACATTTACCGGGAGCTCCAACTTTGTATTAAAAATTGCTATGACCAGTTTCAGAGTTTGAGAATACAAATAAATAATTTTAATTAATAATCACTTCTTTTTTTGTTATTTCTAAAACTTTACCTTTGCAAAAGAAGATTTCTTTGCTTTCACATGGCATTCATATTATTTTATCAAGCTGCCTACTATTTACCTTCTTAGGGTATTATGCAGTTGCTTGTATTTTTCTGTAAGGACAAAAAAGCAACCTTTCTCATTTTGCTGGATGTTTTGGTTTAGAGCTCTGTCTAATGTGGTAGCCACTAGCCACATGTGGCTGTTGAACACAGACTGCGGCTAATCTGAATTGAAACGTGCTGAAAGTGTAAAATATACACCAGATATCAAAGGCTTCAGACAAAATAAAAGGATATAAAATATTTTCATAATTTTTCTGTTGATTACATGTTATAATGATAAAATTTTAGATCTATTGGGTTAAGAAAGATACATGATCCAAATTGATTTCATCAATTTCTTTTTACATTTTTATGTGGCTACTAGAAAATTTAAAATCACACATGTAGCATGCATTGTGTTTCTTTGGAATAACTCTGGTTTAGAGGAGAAGCAAAATGTGTTCAGGTTATCAATCAAGGAAACCATGATAAAACCCATGGATTCACCTCCTTAATGCAGAGCATTTCCACTGGCTGCCTTCTTTGGTGAGACAAATGGTAAGGAAGAGGAAGTCCTGATAAAGAAGGTCATGTGTTTGATTATTATTGATCATGCCTTTCTTTTCTACTATAATGTGTGTGTTCGTTCACTCAGCTTGATTTGCTTTGTTTAATTACTGGATTGGGAAGACCGCTTGACAGAGGAGGGAATGGAATTGCGGGGCTCGTTAGGGCTGCTTGGAGCTACTTTTAATGATGACTCTGACTCTTTGAACATTAGTAGTTGACTTAGTGACTTTGGGAAGCATGATGGCAGAAGAGAAATACAGAAGGTTAGCATAAAATATGGCTAAATCAAATAAAAATATGCTATGTTTTAACGTACTAGAGGTTAAATTTGTAAACTTATTTATAGAGTAGGCATGTATGTTGGCATCTTTGAGATTGAGAATATGTCTGTGAAATAATAGTTTGATTAGATCAGTAGTTTTAAGCATTTTAACGTGACTTTTACTCATAATTGGTCTGGTTCTTATATTAGTATCTGTTGGTGAGGCATCTGAAAGAAGTAAATTGCCCATGCTAGTCTACTGGTTGCTATGTATTGGGTCGTTGGAAAAGTCATGATGCATTTTTGCACTGAAAACATAGAAAAATACATCATGACTTTTCCAACGACCCGATAGATATTACCCAAATAAATATATGAAAAGTATTCAGTGTCGTGGCTACTGAGTGATTTGCTGGTTCACTGAACATTTTGATTTCTAAACCCATTTATATTTAGATTTTCAGAAGTGTGACAGAATTTATATGGTCATGTAGGGCAGACTTCTAAACAATTGATATTTTTCATCTCTAGTCTGAATAAATACAATGAAAGCCTGAACTAGTACATGATAGAGATGGAGAAAGCAGTTGGATCAAAAAACATTTAGAAAGTAAACTCAGCCACCTTTGGAATAATGAGTTGTGGATGCGTGAGAGAAAGGACTAAATCCCAGGTAAATCCCAGATCCCAGCCAGGGCTAAAGGGTGAATGCTGGTGCCTTATAGGGTGGGAGCTGCCTTCAGAGAAGCAGGATTCAGGGAAGATCCGTGACAGTCTCAGCCACGTTGCGATCATAAAATCACAGAAGCTCTCCGTTGGAAGAATACTTAAAGTTCATCGAGTCTGATAACTTAGGTCATATTGGTAGTTTAACATAATAAATAAGAAATGCCTTCTGTTTCCAAAGCTCTGTGCTAGGCACTGGAATTCGCCATTGGGAAAAAATTAAACAGCTGTCTAATTTGAGAGTTTGATTTAGTCAAGTGCTATTATTGACCGAGGCTCTATTGTAAAATAACTTTGGATGACTCCTCCTTCCTTCAGCACTGAGACTTGTCAGTAAGAAAGGACAATGAAGTTTGTGAACTTGTTGCAATGATGTTGCTAATCTTTTTTTGATATCAGAGCTATTATTCATTATGAATGTGTACCAACTGTACAAACAGTTAACTGAGTTTACTATTTGGAAGTGCTCAAAAGGCTGCATGAAAAAGTTAGACGACCTGAACTTTTTGTCAACAATTTATGGCTCTTGCATCATGACAATGCACCAGCTCACGCTGCACTGTCTGTGAGGGAATTTTTAGCCAGTAAATATATAACTGTATTGGAACACCCTCCCTACTCATCTACTGATCTGGCCCCCAATGACTTCTTTCTTTACCCGAAGATAAATAGAATATTGAAAGGAAAACATTTTGATGACATTCAGGACATCAAGGGTAATACGATGACAGCTCTGATGGCCATTCCAGAAAAAGAGTTCCAAAATTGCTTTGAAAGGTGGACTAGGTGCTGGCATTGGTGCATAGCTTCCCAAGGGGAATACGTCAAAGGTGACTGTAGTCAGCAATGAGCTCTGTAGCACTTTTTCTAGGATGAGTTCATGAACTTAAATGTCTGACCTCATATTGGGGAAGTCATTAACCCTCCAGCTAACCCAGAAACCTTCAGAAAACACAGGCTTCAAATGTACTGCTGATGAGAGGGTGGAACTTCACATTCCCAAAGAGATTTGGAGGATGTTGCACAATTAATCTACATTAACATATTGGGTATCTGTTATATGCCAAGAGCTGGGAATATATTGGTGAATGAAGCAGACATGATCACTGCCCCATGGAGCAGACACAAAATTTTTTTAAAAAGTATGTGTGGTTGGGGGAGAGAGAAGAATATGGAGAGCGGATATTAGAGTATGGCAAGGAGAAGTGAAGTTTGAGTTAAGATTTGAAGGATGAGAAGGAGCCACACACAGAACATTCTTCTATGTGTGAGCATTCATGTGTGGAACATTCTTCTATGGGCTACTGGAAAGGGACAAGGGTGAAAACACGTGAGTCTTACTGAAAAGAGCCTTTCTGATAAGTCTGTAGTTTAAATTTAAATATCTGTTTCGTTTTTAAAATATAAATAATCTAAACATGCTATTATATTGAATAATTTGATTATTTTTTCTCAATAATACTTGTTCTTACTGGAATTAGTCTTAATTTTTTCCAGGATAATAAAAAGATTGAGAATTATGATCAATTTATACATACATGACTAACCTGTTGCTTTCCACCCCCACCCCCCAACAATTTCAAGAGATTGCAAAGGCTTTGATAACTTTTCTCCTATGGGTAAATTTTCTGAAAACAGTCATTAGGAATGGCTTTTCATCTATTATTAGATTCATTGGTCATTCACAGGTTATTAGCTTACAGCTCTGGGTTTCAAACATTTCAGGTGTGACAAAATAAGGTAAACAGCTTATCAGCTGTAATTTCAAGTTGTAAATGCAGCAAAAATAGTAGCTCTCTGCAATACCACTCTGAAGAAGAATGCAACATGAATTTTATTTGAATTGAGAAGTCCTTTGAATAGCAAAAATTAAAACCTGTTGTTCTTTCACACATGCATTTTGTTTATATGATTTTCAACTCTATAAAATATTGGGGAGATGATTGGTGTTAAAAATAGTATCCTGTAGTAGTTAGGTGATTGGAAAGGGTCAGAATTGCAAATAGGAATCATTATAAATATTTTTAGTTCATAAGAAAGGACCTAAATATACTTGTGGATTTTCATAAAATGATGATTTTATTAATTAGTAATAAGGGATTGCCTTCGTAGTCTGGATGATTGAGGTTTATAAATGACACTCAAAATAATTATTCCTAACTTCTTGGAAATCAAAGATAAAAATACATGGAATATGGCATAGTTAACTATTTTATAGAATTTTTTCATATGCCAAAAGTGATTGGATACACACGCTATTTAGAAGAAATCTTTTTCATTCGTACTTTGAAGGTAGTAGTAATTGCTTATAATTTTGTTTTAATAGTTTTTTTTTCCTTTTGTCTTACTCTCTTTAAGAGTTTCTTTGCACTTGAATAGTATGGATTTGGAAAGTATTCTAAAGGAAATATTGTTTTAGAGTATAGGATACATGTGGTACCCTTCCAATACAGAATATATTCCAGGTCCCTTTTTTCTTGTTTGAGACTGAGGTCCTTTCCAGTATGAATGTTCTTCTTTACCTACAACCCCATGACATTCCCAGGATTCACTGAAAGAATATAGCTAGGAATTTGCTGGGAACATAGAGGGCTTGGACAAAGGTTTTGCAAATTCAAGACTGAATAATTCTACCTTCAAGTGTATGTTAATACAGCCTGGTAGCCCATTAATAATACTCTAGAACACTCAAATTGCATTGGCTGGCTCATGCTTCTGTGTGAAATAATAAAAATCTCCACTACTTTTTATTGATAAGAAGTACTCTTGGCATTCATGAACTTGATATTCATGATCTCAGGTGTTCAAGCCTGTTCCCAAAAGTACATGATATATAGTAATTTGAAATCTTGGTGAGGTGCAACTGGAATCGTGAGCAGTCATTCCATGATTTTGCTAGGCCAACGCCCTACACACAGTGGACAAGTTAGTCCTGTTGGACGCCAGGCATCATTCTCTTCTCAGACATGCTGAATAGGGAGAGCTTGATTCCTTTGTGCTAACTTTTTATCAAGTGAGATAAAAATCACTGTGAACGTTGAAAAGAATTATGGATCTAAACATAGGAAACAGCAATTCAGACATTTCCATATTTCCAAGTATTTAAATTTAAAAGGCACTGAGACACATTCTTTCAAATATACACAATCTTATCTGATTCTTGTAGTATTATCATTATTCCACTTTACAACTGGAGAAACTTAAGCTAAGAGACTGTAAATTACTTGACTGGGGTCAGCTAGCTTTGTGCACCAAACCCGGGTCTGCTGGCTCCAAAATTCCCACTCTTTTATCTTTCACAGTTGCTCCTGATCCAGGACATATCAAATAAAAGGTTCTTTGCCCAAAAGGATGCAAGTTAATTTCTCAGACAACGAAGAGATTTTTTTTTTCTCATCTAAAGTGTCTGTTTTCAGGGCTGTGGCCTTTCCTTTGCCCTCTCCTTGGGGGGGGCCTGCAAACTGGGAAGCTGCAAAGCAGTTTTTGCACAGCAGGCAAAATTGGTTTCCCTGGAGGGCCATGAATTGTTAAAATATAAATGGAAATGGCTATACAAATTTGGTAATGTTGTGGTATAGTGTATCATGTTTCTTGCTTTATTTGATATAGTTTCAGATGTAGATATGGCTTTTGTGGTCTTTCCCTTTCCCAGTTTAAAACAGAGGTCCCCATAGAGTTTCTGTAAACTGAGTGTCCATCCCCTTGCCCCCATATACCCACTCCCTAACTGCCACATTTACTAGACCCCCAGCTCCTTGGTACTGCTCCCTGGAAAATGTGCTTGTCTCTGGGCTTTCTTCCTTTTTCTTTACCCATGGTTTCTCTCAAAGTTTCTGTGTAATCCAAACTTCCTTGACCTCTTCCCACAATTCAAGTGTGCTGCTATGCTGTAGGATCTTTCTACTCTTTGCTGTCACTTAGCTGGTGACAGTTATAGCTTTTGCCATTGGAGGGCATATTTTTTTGCATCCTTTAATAAGGTATTCAAAAGGTACCTACAAAGTGTTAATAGATATCCTTATAAAGCACTTTGCCATCTTTTTAGAGTTTTATTATTGTTTTGGCTTTGACCTTTAAAAAAAGAAGTTAATAATAGTTTGACACATGCTTTTTGTAATGCAAGATTATTATGTATTGAATTTTCTTTGTGTGGTATTATCACTATCTCACAGTTTACTGGCCTCTGAAATGGGAGGGATAATGTGTGATAACCACTTTTTGTGACTTTTCTATTTGCGCATACATTTGTATTTGTTATTCTTTACATTCAGAATAGATCTCCTTTATCAGAGTTTTCAGTTACCCCCTCCACACACTTAGTCTTAGCCAGCACTTTTAAATTATATTCTATTAAAATCAGCTACCATTCAAATTTCTTGCTTAAGGTTTTATGACACATATGAAACTTATCTTACTTAGAGTCTCTAAATTAGTATAGCTTTTGAAATTTATATCCTGTTTTTCTATTGAAAGAATTGCATATGGGGTATTTCACTTAAATTTTGTTGGATTTACCGGTCTCTGTATCAGTTTTATGTTGGTTTTCAGTATTTCAATATCAGAGTTTTCTTCATCTGTAAAGACATTGCTACTTAACAGAGTTGTTGTGACTATTAAATAGATAAAATAAATCAACACCTGGCATACAGTAGATAATAAATTGTAACCATTATTAGTATTTTAATACTTATTAGCAATTTTGTTCCTCTGACTGTATTCTATATTCTCTTTAAGAAAACATGAAATTTATTGGTTTTCTTAGTATATCTTTTCTTCATCTTCTATTTCTCTTCTCCCCCCGCTTTATTCCTTCATTTGTTTATTCAAGAAATATTTATTGAGCTCCTACTATGTGCCAGTTCCTGTTTTAGGCTGTGGAGATTCGGCAATGAATGATAAAAGCCTCTGCTTTCATAGAGCTGATTTTCTAGAAACAGTATATGCAATTTTTTGTCTTTGTAATTTATATATATTTGTATGATGTGCTGGCAACTATATTCTTAAGGAGTCTATGGAAGACCAAAGATAATGGGGTAATTTTGTGACCATATGTTGAGTTATTAGAACCAGTTCAGAGAATGATTTTGCTTTTTGAAAGATCAGATGACACGGAGTCACTGGAAATAATCAAGGAAGGGCTTATATTAAGGCAGAACAACAGAGAAATGCACTGTTTCTGTTATTGTCAATTACATGATTTTCATAGTTAAACCTTGTTTCTTTGCTTGCTTTTAGAACCATTAACATTATTTTTAAAACTTTATTAAGGATAAATGGGAACTAATATTGTTTTTTAGAACAAAGAAAGTATTCTATAATAAAGTTAACACAAACACATAAAATTTGATTACTCATTGCTTTTTAATAAGAAGACTAATTGCAAAAGCAATATGTGGTCGTTATTAGAAAAAAAGAAACATTAGAAAATGCAGATAATTAAATTTTTAAAAATCATAACTACTTACAGAAAGTCTTTATTATATCCTTTCAAACTTTCAATGCACCCACTTATCTTTTTTAAAAATAGAATCATAGTGTACATATTGTTTTGTAAGTTTTTCATTTACCAATGTATTGTGAAATTTTTTGTGCTAACAATCAAAACTCTTGAACAATTTTTTTTTAAAGTTTTTTTTTTATTATTGGGGAATTGGGGGGATGGGAACAGTGCTGGGGAATTGGGGGAAGGGGAACAGACAAGTTGCTGTCGTTTTGTTCTTCAGTCTAGTTGTGGAGGATGTTGCTTCACTGGCCCAAGTTGGCACCATCATTGCGCTCTTCCCTGGCAAGGCAGATCAGTCACCGGCTTCTGGACGGCCGCTCACTGCGGCTGCTGGCCGCTCACGCTGGCTGCTGGCTACACACGGTAGCCCATGGCAATCCACTGCCACAGGGACTGCAGTCCACGCCGTCGCCGACGACTCATGGCAGGCCAGCTCCAGGTTGAGCTGTTGTTCAGCATCTTAGCTGTAGAGGGCAGTGTCACTGGCCCTCATATGTGGGATCCGAACCGGGGCCCTCTGGCGTCCCAAGCGAGTTCTTAACCATCGCGCCACTCGGCCGGCCCTCTTGAACAATTTTAATAGCCTTTATATTTTTTGTATGGGTCTAACGTAATTTAGTTTCTCAATACCCTATTGTTACCTATTTAATTTATTTACAGTTTTTCTTTCATTCTCATAAGCAATCTTGTCATGAATTCTAGTCTTATAACAAATATTTTGTAAATCCTGGGATATTTCCTTCTGATAAATTGTTATTAGTTAAATTGGATAAACTTGTATGGTTCTTGTTATCGATCATAAAATTGCTTTCCACAGAGATTCTTAAAATTTACATTTCTCCAGCAACGTATGAGACTATGTTTCTCCAAACTCTTAATAATTTGGGGGATGGCAAATTATATATACACACACAGAATTGGAAATTGCAGTTCTCGTCATCTCCTTTCTAGTCCTGTGATTCTTTCTTCATCGATGTCTGTGGCAGAATACAAGTCTTCAAGGTCATTTTCTCCTCCTTGGTCTCCAAGGTTGAGCTCTGGAAACATTCAGACCCTGAAAAATGTAGTTCTTACTCACTAAAGTCACATGAGATTGACTGGAATTAGTTTGGCATCAGAAAGTTCCTTCAGTGGTTTATACAGCTGGTTTTCTGATATCAGATAAGATTGGATTGTTTAGAAAATCTGGACAGGTAGATGAGCAGAGAACACAGTGCGAGCTAGGCGGGGCTCCCTGGACCACGCCCACCAGGGAGGAGACAGCAGAGGAGCAGAGGCCAGAGCAGGGTCTGTCATGGTGAAGCTTCTGCTACCCCTCAAGATACAGCTAAAACTTTCCTTAGATTTGGATTTGTTTCTTTTTTGATTTCTTAAGAACTGTAGATCTTTTAGAATGTATAATGTATTCAGTTAATTTCCTACAAAATTTAAAACAATAGATAATGAAATCGTGTGCTTAGTTGCCACTAACTAATATAGTGGATGTTAGGCTGGTGGATTCTTGAGAGAAGCAACAATCCTGGAAGAACACATATGCGTGCACACACACGTGCACACACATGTGCACACAAACATACACATGCGTGCATACACACACACACACACACACTGCAAATTAACCAAAATATAGCATTTTCCCACTAGCCTCAATATTTATTTTGTAATTCTTGGTCATGCAGGAAGTATAATTTTCCCTGTGCACCCCAATATAAAACTACACTTGAATTTTTCTTATTTTTTATTGCTTAAAATTCTTTATAAGAAAAAAATGTAATGTAGTATTAGCATCTCCATAACTTTTCAAATCTTGAAAAAAAATTGTAATCTCTTCAGAAGAATATGTTGGTACTTAACTTTGAAGAGTAAGCTTAGCTCTATGGAATATTTGAATGTGTTTCAAAACTTATTTTATTCTCTAGCACATAGTCTAGCAAATATTTGTGGTTAGGTTTTACTAAAGAAATCCTTTGGCTGAAATTAGATGATACCAAATTAAAACCCAAAACTATTTTTAAAATGTAAACGTTTTCAGTGTGTTTAATTGACTGTATTGTACTTGTTTTAGAAAAAAAGTATTTGTCACCTCAGTTGCTAAAGAAAGGACAAATCTTGAAAAGACTGAAAAGTCTGTGCTTATATATATTAATATATTTTGGTTCTTAACTAAACTAAGTCTTGAGTTGGCCATTGCCAAGAATAAAAATTGGATATTTTTCTTCACACATTATACCTGGCCTTGTGAGTACAGCTATTGTTTTTAAAAGAGAGTTTTTTCCTCTAGATTAATCTCATCATACTTCTAAAAGGGGATAAGGTGAATAATCAAAGCTAAACTGGTTCTTTGTACAACAAAAAGGCAAGAGTGCATCCAAGCTACATCTTGCTGATACTGGAAAAAAAAAAACAAGCAAAGCTTCCAATTAGCTTGACCTGTACAATGATGTGCTTTCTTTCCCAGTTAATTAAGAGGGACTCAATAAGATCCAGACCATGGGTTCTGACCTTTCCTCTTCCAAGAAAAAAAAAAAATTACCTCGCCAAATCAAAACAAACTCAAAGGAAAGCTTTGTTTAGAGACCACCCCCCCCCCCAGAGTGATGAGTCTTATATTTTTTACCTTGTTTTCTCAAAACAGACCTGTGTCTGTAACTTTGGCATTTGTAGAGTGCGCAGCATAATCCAAGCCACACTTCTTTTCCACTTAAAACCCAGGGTCAATAAGATGTCTTCAAGCAAACAAGGAATGTGTTGTCTGTTCCATGCTGAAGGAGCCATCCAGTCTTAGGCATGTCAGACATGGAGCATACCTGAACGGTCATCTGGTCTCAGTGTTCTATTTTACAGATAAGGAGAGTGAGGCCCAGGAAAGTGAAATGACCTGCCCAAGGTCACATAAACCAAGAAAGTTCTGGAACTCTATCTCCTTTTTTTTTTAATTATTATTGTTTAGGAACTCCATCTCCTGATTCATACATAGGACAGCCAGTCCTTTCCACTAAAGTCTATTGCTTTGATGGTACTAAAAGAATTATTGTCTGTTCAAAAAGGTAGCATTATTTTTTGTTAGTAGATATATCATTCAACAATTTTTTTTTTACTGCTACAAAGGTATCAGTTATGTATACCTTTACTTTCATAGCAATATATAGGTTACATACTTAATGTATTGAAAATAAGGGTTATGTGGATATGTAGGAAAAACATACCCAAGGATTTTTTTTTTGCTTTTTGTTTCCTACAAAATAATAATAATAATAATAATAATAATAATAATAATAATATGGCTAACATGATTATTCTAGATGGCTTCCTATTATTTATGATGTCTAAATTCCTCAATAACATATTTCAAATGACCTTTTAAAGACTTTGAAATTAGGTCACTTCCAATAATTTCACTAACGGTATATGATGGTATATAAATGGAATGTAATGCTAATTTATACAATGATATTTTAAAAAGAGTTCTTTTTAGATATCAAAATATGACATTCTGTTCTTAATGCAGCTTTGCAAATGAGAGTTCTTACAAATAAAACAGCCATCAGGTTATGGTGGTTGTCCCATGCAGTGTCTAGTAGCTGCCAACGATGGCTCAGTCAGACCCGGCCAGCCTGGAGGCCTAGCTTCCTTCATCCTTACCCTAGGACCACCGTCAACTGGGACATGCCAGAGTTTGTGCAAGGAGCTTGGGATCCAAAGAAGGATGACTTGTTTCAACCTTCAAGTTATGAAACTTTAGGGTTCCCAGGCAAAAAATATAAAATAAAATGACAGTAGAGAGTAAGTGCCCAATGAGGGCTATTGGAGGAGAAAGTCTCATCACTGGGTTGGGGAGCAGGAGGTTGTTAATATGGCCTCTTGGACTATGTGGTGTTTAAGATTTGCCTTGAGGATTAAATGGAAAAACTGAGGGAATAGGGTGGGCCAGATACTTAGAATGGAGGGATGGTGGTCAAGGTTAAGAGTCAAGTGGGGAAGGACATTGCTTGAGGCTTGAGGAGGACTACCTAGTTGCTTTCTTGCTTCAGCCACATCAAGTACAGTTGCTCCTTGAATAAGGGTTTGAACTGTGTGGGTCCAATTATACACAAACTTTTTCAATAAATACTATAAATGTATTTTCTCTTATGATTTTCTTAATTTTTTCTGTAGCTTACTTTATTGTAAAAATACAGAATATAATACATACAGCATACAAGATATGTGTTAATTGACTGTTTATGTTATCAGTAAGCCCTCTGGCCAACAGTAGGCTGTTAGTTAAATTTGGGGGGAGTCAGAAGTTACACATGGATTTGTGACTGCGTGGGGTGTTGGTGTCCCTAACCTCAAAGGTGTTCAAGGGTCAACTGTAATTAGCCACTCTTCTCAGCATCACTGTCCCAGACACAAAAGCTTTGCTCCTAGAAGCTTAGGAAATTTGGGAGTAGATTGGAGATTTCAGCAATTATTGTTATGTTTGTATAAAAATCAGTAGTTTTATAAAACTATAGGAATTAGGTCTGACTGGAGGCCCCAGAACCCTAACTTATATCATCATTCTAGACCACCTCTCAAGAGGTCGTCTTTTATCAATTCCTCACAGAAGAGTTTGCTATGAGGGCATAATAAGACATTTAAGTATCAGTAACAAGAAGAAGGAGATTTAGTTTATTTTAATATACTGTTTTTAAATTCCAGCCCCATAAGGCTCTCTGTTTATGACAAGAAAAACAAAGCCAGAGAGAAGGAAGCTCAGAGGCCTAAGGGTGAAGGTCCTTCTCCCTGACAGCAGGAGGGAGACCTTGCTCAGTCAAGTGGAAGAAGGCATTTGGTGCTGGGCCTGAGATTAAATGGCAGTGTTTTCCAATTTCAAAATGTCCTTGAAAGGAGAAAGGCAAAAGAAGAGAAGGAGAAAAGGTTGAGGTCACTGATAGTACCACTGATTTTCACCTCAAGAAATCGTGTTTGCAACTTCTGGGAGACTTGATGAGGTTTGGGTTCACCCCACCACAGATGCGGGTGTAGCAAGACTCTCAGTTGTGTCGAGTGAATGCAGTGTCCTTGTACAAATCTGATTTGGGTAGCAGAGTCTTATTTGGGGAATTTTAAAAATCATACCTGAAAGGCAAAGTCAAAATCAAAATCACCATAAAGTCAAAATCCTTTATCACCATTAAAATCAGCACTCCTCTTATTCCCATATATCTTATATTCACTACCTAGAAACTAGTACATGTTCAATACATTTTAGTTGTAAGACCTTTAGTAATTCCAGCTGTGTTTACTGCAGCTCTATCTGCACTGCACATTTGCATTCCATCTGGAAATATTTTTGCAGTGTGTACCTTTTCTTTTAAAGCAATACCACATTACCATTATCTTGTGTAAAATTTAATAGTAGCCTCTCAATTGTGCACTGTACCTTTAATAAAAATAGTAATGATTTAAAAAAATGCTTATGAGAGATTTTCTTCTAAAGCAAGCTTGATAATGTGTAATTCATTTTACTAGCAATCAGTCATTAAGTGCAGGCACTGTCAAGGCCCTGTTCTGAATAACTGGGTGCAAAGGAGAAGCCTTTGATTGTTCAATCACCAAGTTGTGAGAGAGCGCTGAATTTCTTAAATCCTCTTTGATACTATCCTATCATCATTTTTCATGTTCATAATTTTATAAAAGCCCCACAGATGCTTAACATAATAAAAATACTCATGTTTGCTTCAGTTTAGAAAATACAGAGGGTGCCAAAAAATGTATACACATTTTAAGAAAGGAAGAAACTATTAAAATTGTAATACTCAAATGTACCAACAACAAAAGATGAATACAAGTCACATTTGACTTCTGCAATTACAAGAGGTGCTGAAAGTGGTTACCATCAGCATCAAGACCCTTTTGATTACGGCAAACTACTGCTTGAGCAACATTGACCAAAGTGTCCACTTATATCACCGCACATGCTGTTTCAATTTCTTCACACAGTACCATGCATCCCAAACTTATGAACACGTGCAATTGTTAGCGTGTTGTAGGTTCTGTTCCATACTCACACCTCCACTGTCGTTGTACTTCCACAACATTCTCAAATTTCAAATACCACTTCAAAATGGTCTTGAGCTCCTCGAACGACAACCGTGCTTCCACCATTTTCTTTGACTGTCTTGCCTGTCGCATGGTGACACTAGCATTCATTTGATTAATGCTATCTTTTGAGCGAGAATCATAGTACACATTGCTACTGTACTTCAATTCAACTTCAAAAAATGATACATAGATAATATCTCTTAAAATGTGTAAACATTTTTTTGGCACCCCCGGTGTTTATTTACTGAATGAATATGAAGTACATGGCACTAAGCTACTTTCTGCGGAGGAAAAAAAACAACCTAAAGGATAAGGAGACAGGGAAGAAGTTCTTGGTTGCCCAGAAAGGAAGAGAGGGGTGGAGGTGAGGTGGAGCACATGAAATGTCCCTTCCTTGACCCCCAAATGTTCAGTAAAATCTCTAATGATCACAAAATTCTTGGTGAGAAAACAGTACAGGAGCAGACACAATCCCCTACAGGCACAAAGAATGCTAAGTAGAAGCCTAAGAGAAGTTCTGGGATGACATGGAGCAGGGAGCACTTTAGAGTGTCACCTGGAGGGGAATTGAGTTCAGTTAAATTCAAGTAGGTCCTTGAAGGTAAGACTCCTAGCTGATGAGAGAGCAGAAGGGGTGCAGAAGGAAGGCAGGTTTTCAGAGGTAGGGAGGGAGGTTGTGTGAGTGGAATGGACTGTGTGCTCTGAAGGCTTAGGCTAAAATGGAAGGGAGGTTGAGGGTAGGTGGGTTGAAGGGAGAGTTCTTTTTTTGGGATAAGGAAGATGTAAGCAAGTTCATTGTCTGAGGAAGAGAAAAAAGAGAAAGGACTCCTAATGAGTAGTGAAGGGACATCTAGGGCACAGATTGAGGATTTCACCTGAGGAAGGTGAGGGACATGTCATGTTCCAAAGAGCAGGAGGACGGAGAAGTGGATAAATAACAATTCAAGGAAATTCTAGGAGGATGAAAAGCAAGTTTGTAAAGATTAAGCTGAAGCTTTACAATGGTGTTGTATATAGGTAAGAGCTGCTGAAAAGTAATTTGTTGTCACCAAGAAACAAAGATGATTGGGGCCCAGCTGAGATACAGTTTGGTTCATGGATTTACAGGAGAGAGAGTTGATCCAATTTGGGCTTCTCTGATAAAAATTTTTCCAGCTCAGAATTCAAGCTGATGGCATTTACCTGGAGCTAGAGGTTATGAAAAAAAGTTAAGTAGATAAGGGATTCCCTGGCTGCTATGGAAGATATGATTAAAATGGCCAATTAAGGGGTCCAAACAGAAGCCATGATGAAGCTCTGATAAGGATGAAGAACCAGTGGGCAGAGTGAAGAAAGAAGGTTGGGGGGAGGAAATATGGACACCTGCGGTCAGAGAGGATTCAGTTTCTTATCTAAGAAGTATGATGATTCTGAGTGGTTGAAATGGAGTGAAAAGAAAAGGACTGGAGAAGTAGGACACGAGGAGGTAGAAGAGCCATTGATAGGGGCATGAGGTGGCCTGCAGTCATGTCAGCCAATAAGTGGAGAGGAGGGCTGGCCACTTACTGAACTTCAGTCTGGTCAAAAGCACTTCCACTATCACAATTATTTATCAATTGTTATTTTATGATGGTAGGAATATATTGTGTTATATTTTTCGACTATCTTAAGGACATTTTTAGCCAATTTTTCTCCTAAGACTGCTACAATTGCATACAATTTAAAATTTTATTTTATTTATTTATTTTTAACCTTAGAGCACTTGAATGGATACAAAAACACTGAAAAAAAAGTCAGTAGCTAAAGTTACTGAGGAAGGTGAGGGGGAGAGGATACTATGTCAAAAGAATTTATTGAGTGATTCTACCAAAGCAGTTGTCTAAATCAAAGAATGGGACAAGAGAAAGCGTTGACTGTACTTAGCAGGAAAATAGACTGGTTGTATTTTGGATACATTTTCATTAATAAAGCTTGAAGCAAAAATGCTAAATTTCAGATTCGACCTGTGCTTTTGATTATCTGAGATATTTCTGCATATTGGAACAGAGCAATTGACAATAGTTAATTCATGAGAAGTGGATTTTGGTTTTTTTTTGTTTATTTTGCCTTTTAAAAAATCTGATTTAAAGACCATTTTATTGCAAGCCTCATGATTTATAACCTTATTTGGAACTTTCTGAATGAGAAAGAATGTTTTCAACTACAAAACCCAGTCATTTTCAATCTAGTCAAAGAACCTAATCAGGCCAACACTACCTCATGACCATTGGTATTAAAAACTATTGATAGATGTAAACATGTGATTGGCTGTTGAACTGTGTTCCTTTGTCAGGATGAAATCAGTCCTTGAAATTAGAGCATGTTTGTTGCATTTACAATGGAAAAAGCCAGGAATGTGAACATGTCCTTTGCCCTAAATCAAGCTTTCAACCGTCTGCTCTACCATGAGTTTTCTCTCTTAAAATGGGAGATGAGAGAATAGATTAGAGATAATCATATCTGCACAGGTTTGGGTTGGATTGAGGCCTATCTTCATCAATAATTTTTCTCATATTTCCTCATCATTAAAAAGAACTTGATTCAGACAGTATGTTTTGTATTCAGTGGAGATCATGAGATCATCCAAAATAAGCTATAGGCTTTACGTTTCTATGTGGATGGGTCTGATCTTGGAATTCATTTCAAATCACAGATGTGGCCCCAGGAGAAAGAATGCATTCTGGACACTGATGAATGTTTTCCATCCTACCTTTTACTCAGAGCTTCAGTAAACTCTTTTCTTAGCTTGGAGACGACTATTCTCCCTCATTCAAATGCAGGGGAGTGGTTAAGGGGCTTTCAAGGACTCAACTGCATGCAAAATATACAGCACAGGAATCAAAGTATTTTTTAAAAGCTCTAAGTAAATAGCTATATAACTTTGTGGCCGAGAGCGTGAATACTCACTCTCAGAATTAAATGTGCAAAAAAAAAATTATGCTATTCATATAGATGAAAGCAAGGTGTGTACAGAGGACGTTGTAAAGTTGATAATAACCCTTCAAATAAGTGGTGTATTAATCAGGGTTCCCTAGAGAAACGCAGCCTATAAGACGGGTAAATATATAGAAGGAGATTTATTTTAAGGCATTGACTCACTTGATTACGGAGGCTGGTAAGTCAAAAATCTTCAGGATGGGCCTGCAGGCTGGAGACCCAGGGAAAAGCAGATGCTGCACTTCATGTCTGAAGGCTGTCTGCTGGCAGAATTCTCATTGCTGAGGGGGAGGTCAGTCTTTTGTCCTATTGAAGCCTTCGACTGACCAGGTGGGGCACACCTGCAAATGGAGGACAGTCAGTTACCGATTTTAATGTTAATCTCATCCAAAAACACCCTCACAGAAACGTACAGAATAGAGTGTGACCACATATCTGGGCACCATGGTCTGGCCAAGGTGACACATAAAACTGCCCCATCACAAGTGGGCATGAATGCTATTCATTGCGCGTGTGCTCTACACAGTACTCGCACACCTGAGTGAGGTCTAAGGCAGAGAAGACTTCCTCTGTTCCTCCTACTTAGAGCATTGATGACTTCACTTAAAATTAAAGTCAATTGAAGCACTGTTGGCCTTAATCAAAGTCTAAATTAGAAGATATTTTAAGCACACTGTTTTAATCTGGTTGCTCATGTTGAAAACATTTTTGCTAGGTTTGCATTTACAATATCAGCAAAACAAAGGCTTGTGGAAGATATGATCTCCTATACTTGTGTTAATTTGTACTCTGTCAGGTTGTCTGTCACAGCTTGCCACTTAAAAATCAGCAATCTTCTTCTATTATCTGGATGTAGTTAGAAAAGCCCGTGTATTCTGTCTAATGATTGAGGAAGAGGGGACATTTTCCCTGCAAATGATAATTTCCTGTTAATCACTGATGAATTTAAAGAGCCTTCCAGGTTGTTCCTTAACCTTTGATTTGGTCTCAGTAAAAATAAAGGAAGAGAAAGGAACGTTTATATAAAAGTAAAAATGTTCTTATTCATTCTGGTATTGCTAATAAAGTTACCAGATTGCTTTCCTTTGTTCCCTGAATTCTTTCCATTCCTTTAATTATATTTTGGTGGGCGTCTCATTAAAAAGATTGCCCATATTAAACAGAACATTGAAAATGTATAGCATTAGATTAAGCAGTAACACAAACTTATTTCACTCAAACATAAAACAATTTCCCTCCTTTTGAATTATTTTAGACGTAGGCATTTAGATTTTAGCTTTTTAATATAATATTGGAAAAAATGCAAATATTGGTAATTTGATGTAAAAAAGAAAACTCTTATAATTGAATGTAGCTTTGTCTATTTTCTTGGTCTTATTCTATTGAAGCAAAGGTTTAAAAAGAAAAAGAAGAAATTCTGTAACTACCAAGCTACCTTTGAAAATACTTGGAAAAAAATTGCTCAGAGCACATGCTATTTGATGAAAATTCACCAATTGCTTTTTATAGCTTTCTGGATTTGTGGCATATCTGCGTTTTCAAATTGAATGCCCTACAGTTACAACCTGTATGCTTTGGACTGGATCCTGAAGATGAACTCCTTCTTACTGTGTGCCTTTCTTTCTTTTCTGATTTATGTCAGCAAATTGCCTTTAAATGTATTGTGGTATTTGGGCAGTGGGTAAGATAGTAATACCATCACATGCTGTTTGCTTAATGATGCAATTGCTTGAAAATTTTAAAGCCCATAATAATAGCTTCAGGTCAGGTTCAGAAGTTCATGTACAGTGCCAGACATTTGAAGATTGAATCAGAGCCTGAGCTCTGCCAAAATAATGCCACATTTGTCAAGCCTGGTCTTGGGCAAAAGCTGCTGGAAGCCTCTATTTATCTAAGCCAATCATTGATAATAAAGCTGGAAGGAATATGAAATATCTTTTCTACAGGAACCGACAACATTGCCAGTTGACTGCCTTCTTTTATTTTTAGTATAATTACCAGGGGCAAACTGACTTGCAAAATTGGTACCTTATAGTATTAGTTTAGAGTCTGTCTCCTTGCAAGCTGATTCAAGGGTGTTTTATTAGTTAAGAATATGTGGCTTGAAGTCAGTTGAGTATTATCCTTTTAAGATTTTTCTTGTGGGCTGTAATGTGATTGATGATTCTGTGGTGTGGGAAACTTACAGAAAGAAAAGCAGCTTCAGAAGAACCACTTTCCTGCTTTCACGCTTGCATTTTACCTAATTCATTTGACTCCTGCCACAAACATCCATCAATGCACAGATTGTTGCTACGTGGAAAGTTCCAGAAGAGCTATGTAGCTGGAATACCTCACTCAAGCATGGAGGTGAAATTGTACCGTGTGGTTTATTCCAAAATCACTGTGCCCTTAAGCCACCCCCACTAAATGGCTTAGGGGCTTTTTTTCCAGGTGTTTTTATTGGGGGGGGGTGCTGCATGTTCTCTTCCTTCTTTTCGAAGGGTTCATAGTACTGGTTCTAACGTCTCAGAAGAATGTTTTGCAGATGAGAGAAAAGGACTTGAAAGCAGTGTGAAATGCGAGAAGAGCTACACAGGTTAGCTGGTCCATGCCCCCCATTCTTCCTGCTTTTCATATTCCACTGTCAGCTCTTAAACAACTTCAGCATAGAAAAAGGGAAATGAAATATGGTCACCTTAAGACCAACACATTTCCTACTGCCTTGTTTCATGAGTATTCAGAGCAAGCAATTGAATGTGAGTCCTGTGATACCTGCCCAGGATGTAGTCCGCTCAGGTCCGAATGAAGTGTTTCTGAAGCATCTATGATATGACTTCAGATTAGGTTGTGGCTAGATATCATTATTATTATATATCATATATTAATCAAAAATTTTTTGTTAATGTGTATAGGACTTCGTAATTTTTAATGGATTCCCTTTACCTGCTCCTCACAACAAGGTGGTGATGAAGGCAAGGTGGGTATTACCATCATCATCATCACTCCCATTGTATAGAAGTGGAAACTGAGGATGAAAGGCTAAGCCCCTTTCCTGAGACAAACCAGGCTAGGTCCTGTGCTTGTCCTGTATGTCAGGTGCCTCCTGCCTGCTGTGAGCAGACGTTGGCGGCTGTTGAAGAAACAGAAAATTATTAGAAAAGGTCCATGTTCTTGGTGAGCTTAAGGTCTCCTTGGAGAGACAGAATAGAGATGTGAAAGACAGAAAAGCATATTAGGTGGGCTATGCTAACTGCGAAATGAGTGGTTTAGAGCATACTTGCTGCAGGAATGTCACCTACGTGAGGTGACTGAAGGCAAGGGATGAGTGAGCTGGAAAGCTTTAGGGAGGAAGTGAGACTTGAGTTGGGTCTTCAAAAGAGAATAGGTTTAAACAAGAGAGCAGGAGCAGCATGAGCAGAGGGATCACAGAAGCAAATGCAGAGATGGTCAGTTGAAAGCTGAGCAAGCAATTTTGTTGGCCTCACATGTGATGTAAGGAAGTGACTGGAAACAAGGCTGGAAAAGCAGCCTACGGGTCAGAATGTGAAAGCTTTTGAATGCCCGAATTTGCACTTTATCCATTAAATAATACAAAGATATCGAGGATTTTAGAGCTGCAGATTCATGTGTATAATTGATTAGAGACTGGAGATCACAGATGGAGGACCATTATTCAGTGTAGTTCAGAAAGACGGGGAGTTGAAATGACCGAGTGGATGACCAAGTATTGTGAAGGAAAAAAATCAATATGGGGTGTGTGTGTCTGTGTGTGTGTGTGTGTCGGGGTGAGACGAAAACAGAGTGATCATATAATTTATTATCTAACTTGGGACTTTTTCCAGGACAAAATGCTAAACTGGTCAGGATACTAAGAAACAGGCATGAACTGGGATCACCCCAGACAAACTGGACAAATGATCACACTGGTCACAAATGATGCTAAGTTTTTGAGAGAAGGACAATTGTGGTGTCACTGAAAAGAGAAAGAAAGCCAGCAAGGAAGCTTAGTTTCTGGAAAGGCCAATGGTCTTGGATTTTAAGCTTTGACATGACAGTAGGATGTCAGGTGTAGATAATATACAGTGAAAAGTTAGAAATGCCCCAAAGTTGTCTGTATGTCCCTGTGATTTCGCCTTTCCGTTCCTCCTTGACCCCACTCTTAAAAGAGTATATTTGTCTTAAGAAAAGCAAGAGAGGTAAGAAATGGTAGCTTCTTCCTGGTGTTGCCAACGTGCTGCACCATACTTCTTCATTTTAGAAACTTGGTCCAGATATACTGTCAGGAATTCATCTATGTGAGTCTGTGTTGCTGAAGCCAGGCCTACACGTTTCCCCACATCAAAAGGGATTCTTTGTCTCCTAAGTGGATTCAGACTGCTTTGAGTTTCAAAACATCAGAATTGAATGTTGGCTGTCACCAGTTAACAGCTGAGGTTTTTAAGAGGAAGACATGAACTAGAAAGGTGGGAGTGTGGGAAAGAGGTTCTTACCGGTGCTTTAGTTGTAGATCAGAAAGGATTTGGTCATTTGTTATAGGTGGTCTTGGAACTTCTCAGAGTAGCCATTAAACCAAAATATTTATATCCAGGCCAGTGTTATTCTAAAACATAATTTTCATGATTAGAAACACCATTTAGGTTTTTACTTGACATTTTAGTTGATTTATGTGGCACTGCACAGGCATTTTAAAAAAGCTTTATCAATGCCATGTTTAAGATCTTCCTAGCATTCTTTCCGAAAAGATGAGTGCCTGTGACAGGAGGTTTTGGCAGGTCAGGCAGTTTCAAGCCCACACAGTTTTTTTGAACCGGACCTGGATTTGCCAAGGAGAGGGCTTGTCTTTTCGCCCCTTGGGGAACCTAGTTCGTGAGGAAAATGGAAGCAGTCACTGCACATTGCAAGAATTGGAAAATGCCATCTTTTATTGTCTAGGTCTACTGTAGACATTATGTATGAGAGACATTATGTAGACATTAAGTATGAAAGACTCCATGCGATTCCAAACAATTTAGTTGAAATATTCAGAAATGCCTCCTTTAAAAAAATTTCCAGTGTTCGTTATCTGTTTAAAAACCAACAAACCCCAGTAATGTCTGAAGCCTTACTTGGAGTTTACAATGAGCTTAGAAACCATCTGCCCTGACTTAACCAGGATGGCCAGGTAGTGCAGACAGCTTTCCCCAGGTACTGTGAGGAACCCAGAGATTTCCAGGCCTGATGTAAGGTAATATACATTTACTGGAGACTACAGACCTGTATTTAGGAACCAGAGGAAGAAAAGGTGTCTGCTACTCTGAGAGCCACTGTCTAGGACTGCAAGACAAGTTCTGAGAAGGGAAAATCATGGGCCTGGAATGGCCAAGAGGGGCCTGGGGTGGAGATGAAACCTGGAGGCCTGGCAGGAGATGGACAGAGGGACTCGAGAGGTCCTCCAGACAGAGCACAGAGCAGGGGCCAAGGAGCCCACTGTGATTGATGTTCAAGGACACTGAAGAGCATCCCCTCTGTTCCAGATGATGTGTTCCCACGTCCTGGGAAATATGATTGTACTCTGATAGTAAACCAATTTTTATATCCTTGGGGACAACTAACAAATGTTTTTAAAAGGGAGACATTGTTGGGAACTAGGGCCTAGGATCGTGAATGTCTTTTCTGTACTTATTATATTCTCGTCACAAGTGTGCTGCCTTCAGATATAATGTTCACTTTTTATTAGACGTATATAAAAGAATGTAATTAAGACTGGCTACCCCAGAGTTGTGCTTTAAGAAACAAAAGGTAATTTATGATATAAGCATTCCTCTTTTCCTAGTGCAATGGTTATATTTGGTGCCTATCAACTTCTAGTTGATCGCATGACAGTCATTTTTTAAGATTAAAGACTATTTTCTCCAAATATGAAAAAGCCTCTATAAGGGTTATGTTTTGAACTTCCAAAGTGTGTAACTTCTACAAAAATTGAAGTCACCTAAACTTTTGCGATGCATATGTATTGTAAGGGGGTGGGGGTGGGGGGAAGCGTCTGCTCCGATGAGAACAACAAGCGCCCAGACTCCCTGATGTGGGTCTCCTGAAGTGTTCTGGGCTGCAGCCATTTCCTTACTGCAGATGAATAATGAATGAGCTGTGGGTGGAAGCTAATGGCTCAAGATAAAATCAGAAGCTCACTGCAACATGGGTAATGTTCCTTTGTCATCTCCATGGAAACTGCTATTTATCAAGAGACACTAGTATTTCAGAAGACAGTGAGGAGTCACCCGTTTCTGGAACTTTGGGGTCAGCTGTTGAAAAAGGCTTAGGGACCACAGATGGAGACAGAATGAGTAAAGAGAAAGCCATCTGTGTGCCGTGGGGAAGCTCTGTTAAGCCATTCTTTTGGACTTTTGTAATCGGTAAAGAAATATTAAGCTGTAAGATGTGAATCAGAAAATGAGTGAATACTCCCCCGCACCCTCCAAAAAAACCCCACTATGACTTGCATCTGAGTGGCCACCTAGTAAATGAGCACTCAGACATTTCCAGGTGGCTTTCTTGGGATGCCCAGGGAGGGTTGGCACCGGTGTCAGGAATGCTGAGAGCAGCTGGCTGCACAGCACTGGTACAAAACGGCCTCCAGCCTCATGCAGGAGTGACACGCATTGCCTACAGCCTGGGAGCGTTGTCCCCACGGCAGGCGCTGATGTAAGCATGCTACCCTCACACTAGGGGGCTGACCCTACACTGAGACTCAGGCTGCATGCTGGCAGCTGGTCTCCAGAGTCCTGAGGATAGTGGTGACCTAGTCACTGAGAGATGGGAGGAGGAAATACAGGGGCTGGCTGAGTGGGAGGTGCCAGGGGAAAGAGGAGAAGTGATGAGAAGGAGCAGGGAAAGCCCAAAAGTGGGGCTCCGGAGCAGGTCCAGTGGGGGGCTGGACCTGCCATCACTAGCTCAGTATGCAGTCGCCTGGGCAGAGCCCGGGACCCCAGAGGATGGGGGCACTCCTCGGCGCTAGTGAAAAGAAGTGGGAAACAGTGAGGAGACAATATAAGAAAAGCTCTAGAAATGTTCAGACACAAGTGATATATTAGAAAAGTAACTTTTCACACTGTAAGCTTTTGCCTTTGAAGCATATAGTAGTATTTATTGGGTTGCCTAAATTCTGAGGGAAAAAAGAGCAAGTTTTATAGACCTGGATTCCATCTTGGCTCCGGGTTTATGGCCACATCGCTGAGGGCGGGTTAAGTGTCTTCTCTCAGCTTCTTTCCACTTCATCTGTAAAAAGTCTGGGCAGCGACCCCTCCTCAGGGTCATTTTAAGTATGAAATGAGACCATGTGTGAGGAAAGATTAAGCCCAGTGTCAAGCATCTCATTGCTATGAGTAAAACAGAAAAGCATTTCTCTTGGCTAACACTGCCTGCAAAAGTCTGCCCCTCCCCCCCAAAAAGGTCCCTGCAGGAGGCCCAGGACCTAACAGATCGCACAGGAACTCACTTTCGGAAGAAGGACTGGGCCTGGCTTCTGGCAGACTGCTCCATGGGCTGGCCCTAGTTTTCAGTGACTCACCAGAGACCTTCTGGGGTTTTGACCCAGCTGCCTGAGGTGCAGGTACCTGGAGACTTGTGTCTTCTGTGGGCGTGAGAGACTGCTGGTTCGCCGCCTGCATGTGTGTCACCGCCTTCATTCTGAGCCAGTTTCCAGCTCTAATGTGGCACATGTCCCACGCTTTCTCTGCTCAGTATTGAGAGCAGTGCAGGGAAGGGCAAGTCATTTAAGATTTTTCTACACCAAATATCGTTAGCAAAATGGAGCTTTCATAAAACATTAAACTTTCTCGGTGCAAACATAAATGACTTTTTAAAAATTATCATCTTGACTTCCTTGAGGCGTGACAGAACTCACCTTCTTGCTGTGTTCCCCTGGACTCTGTGCCCCCTCCATGACCACATGTCCTGTACTCGGTATACATCAAGCCCCTGATAATGGCCAGTTTACATACTGACAAACCAAGGGGTAGGTCTGCTTGCAAATGTCTGTTGCTTAGGGAAGGATCTTGGGTCTCTGCCTGTTAAGATCACAGGGGTCACATCACTGTCTGTATTTCTCCACACTTCTCTCCCTGCTCTCTCCCCCTCCCCCCAGTCATTTACTTAGACAAGGACAGTAGATGCAGAAAGCTGCCAGTGATCCACACAAAAACCCATCCCAAGAAGCCAGTTTCGGCCAAATTATGAAAATGGCTGTTTTACGAAAGACGTGATTAATTCTCCAGCCCCAGTATGTGCTTTTGATTTTGGCTGCTGTTCAGGTCTGACTAAAAGTATGTATACAAACTGATCTACAGCAATGAAAACCAAACAACCAGCCATGAGAAGGTGTAATGGGGATAAACTATACTACGATTTAAAGGGTCACTGGCTGGCTGAGTTCAGAATTAAATCCCCAACTTCCTGGCCCTCTCTTGCCTCTTGTTAAGCAGGGATAATGTGCTCATCTTCTAATTGTGGCTGGACCTTATAAACTCTTGATTATCTTCTCCAGTTTTCTTATTATGAGCGTTCAGTTTTTTTTACTTCTTAAATCTGGGAACACACAGAAATAGTAATACTTCTCTGCTGAGGATGTGCATTTCTTTCTGACAAAATTTCTATTTCAGGCAAATATAAATTTTAGAATGAACCCTAATGTTCTGCTAGTTGTTCTTACCACCTAGCCAGAGGTGAGGAAGGTTCTGGAAAGGAAGATTAGAGGATCTAGAGAGGCAGCATGGATTGGGTGGCCCATCAGAGCCTCTCCCTGGGCCCGCAGGACCCCCAGGCTGCCAGAGCCCTTTCCTTGCAGAAACCAAAAGAAGGGAACTTGAGGAAACCACGTGACAGTGCCACCAGAAGCACTGTCAATTATCCTTGAGTCACTTACCCACTTTGCTAATTGCAAAATAAACACCCCTACAGCTTGCTTGCTTGCTTTCACAGCCTCCTTTTCTTTCCTGGTAGTTGTATTTTAACTTCTTTTGAATTGCATATTAGTTTTTATTTCCTAAATATGATCTCTTTGCCTGTTTTATATTTTAAGTATTCCAATTATTTATGTATTTATGTATTTATTTATTTAGAAGCGGAGAACAGGGGTCAGTGTCAGAGCTTCTAAAGGGACTGCCAGTGCCACACCTGCTATTGTTAATCCTCAAACCCTAAAAATCCCCAAGGAAGCCTAATCCCCCTGGCAGGGGGCATTGTTT
Organism: Hipposideros armiger; assembly: GCF_001890085.2. Classification (NCBI taxonomy): domain Eukaryota; kingdom Metazoa; phylum Chordata; class Mammalia; order Chiroptera; family Hipposideridae; genus Hipposideros; species Hipposideros armiger. Next base: position 1,360,282 of record NW_017731548.1, read on the forward strand.
CCAGGGAGAGCAGGCTTATTGGCTTTCCACACCTCTGTTAGGAACAAGATGGAGAAAAGATGATGTGAAAGGGAAGTCAGCTGGCAGCGGGTTAAATGAATCCGTATTCAGAAAGATTTCCAGATTTCCCTAATTGCTGTTTTTATTCGCAGAACTTCTATTTTAAGCACACACGCTCACATGTGGATTGACAGGCACTAGCCCCAGAAATGGCTGTGTCTGTCTGTAGAGCCTGCAAACGCTCGTTTCCATGGTGATGGAAGGCACCGCAGAGACAGGATTATGGTGCTGCTGGGATCAGGACGCTGACATACAGGGAGGCTTCTCTCTCTCTCTCTCTCTCTCTCTCTCTCTCTCTCTCTCTCTCTCTCTCTCTCGTGTGTGTATGTGTGTGTGTGTGTGTGTGTGTGTGTGTGTGTGTGTGTGGTGTGTTTGGAGCTGTAGAAAGCTGGGGGGTTGGGGGGGCTAGGCAGGTGGGAAAGGTGTGCAGGGGCATTAACTGATAGAAAAGACTGGGGGAGATGAAGAAAGGTGAAACTTGGATCAGGGGAACTGTAGAAAATCGAAGAAGAAAGCAAAAACAATTGTAAAAAGGAAAATGGCAAACAGAGAATTTCTCTCTGCAAAGCATCTCCCCCTTCCTTTGCAAGGTTTATGGCGGCAGAATTATCCCACATAAAGATGAAAAAGAGAGAATGACTTTAGCCAGTAGAGGCAGACGGTGCAGCTGTTTGAGTGTCCGTGTTTGTGGGACACCAGAGTTCCTGGTTTGCTGCCCCCAGCCCCCCAGCCTATCAGGAGAGAAGAGGAACTGCCTCTGGAACCCAGGGCAGGGTTTGCAGGACATGAAGTCAGGACTTCTCCCCTGCAACGCAGCAGCAGCAGAAATGGCACCCAGGGCTGTCTCACTCTGGTCTGAATAAATGACATGAGGCAGGTGATGGCTTCATCTAGTCTCACAGAAGGAACAGCTGTTTATCAGGGACCTTGAAAGGATGTCCAAGGAGTTCCATTATATTAGCGTTTACTTTGTGAACATGTTCTGAAAGCCATACCCTAAGCTAAAATACAGACACCCACCCATGGAGTCAGCGACCAAAAGGGGACTTTCTGGGATTATTCTGCTAGTCTCTGGTTGTAAAAATCAATGATTCTTGAGCATTTATTGACCGCTTATTGTATGCCAGCAGTTTTCATGTACTAAGCAGCACCGCCAGTGCTAAGTGATATCTGCCCCTTTACAGTTGAGAATATGGGGCTCAAAGCCACTGAGCAGTTCACCCACAGTCAAGGAGGCAAATTAAAACCAGATTTCCACATTGCAGCTCAATGCTGCGTCCTGTATTTGCTATTCTTCTTCCCTGCAAATTCTTAGCTTCCTGATGGAAGGATTGAGGCTCAGGAATGTCCACTGAACTAGGCTCTGCTCATGAGCTTGGCAATGACCAGGCCCATCATGAGCTGACCATGTCTGGCTCCTTGGAAGATACTTTCCAGAGGTTAACTCTCAACCAGCCTTAGAAAAGAAACTTGAGAGATAAAACAGATGGAAAAGTCTTTCACCCTAATGAATAGATTTTTGAAACCAATCACATGTTTCTTCCCCCAGTAGGTGACTTAGCAATTCAGTTTTTGAAAAATCACATTGTAAATCTGAAGACTGATGGAGAGGCATTCATTTGTGTTGTTAGTTATAATTTTTGTTTTGTTCTGTGAATGTTCAGATTGTGCTCTCACCGTCGGCCCATTCTGGGTTTAGAAATTAGTGGAGCGTTATGAATTCTGACTTTGCTAAGTTGGAATTCACTTAAATTGGTTGTCCTCACAGAGATGGCCAGATTCCTGGTTCCTTTCTCTCTTGTGAAAAGCCAACCAGGCGCTGGGACCCCACCCTAAGCTTCTCCATTCTGACCCAGCAGCCTGCTGTCCAGACAGTAAGTGATTTAAGTCTTAAATGTGTGATGCATGTCTGTAACCATTAAGTACTACTGCAGTGTTTTGTAATTAGGGCTTTTTCATAAAATTTCAATCTTGGAGAGAGTTTTAAAAATACACCAAAGAGGGGTCTATCCACTTCACACCCACATGCATGGCTACGATCCCCCCCCAAAAAAAATTAAAACACAAAACCAACAAATAATAAGTGTTGGTGAGAACAGGGAGAAATTGGAACCCTTCCGCACTGTTAGTGGAAAGGTAAAATGATGCAGCTGTTATGTAAAACAGTATGGCAATTACTCAGAAAATTTAAAATAGATTTACCATGTGATCCAGCAATTTCACTTCTGGATATACACCCAAAAGAATTGAAAGCAGAGTCTCAGAGAGCTATTTGCACACCCATGTTCATAACAGCATTGTTTACATTAGATGAAAAGTAGAAGCGACTCAAGTGTCCATCAGCAAATGAATGAAGAGAATGTGATACACACACACACACACACACACACACACACACACACACACTGGAATATTATTCAGCTTCAAAAAGTAAGGAAATTCTGACATATGCTTCAATATGGAACCTTGAGGACACTATGCTAAGTGAAATTAGTCAGTCACAAAAAGATAAATACTGTTTTTCCACTCATAAGAGGTAACTAGTGTAGTCAAATTCCTAGAGACAAAGTAGAATGGTGGTTGCCAGGAGCTGGGGGAGGGAGAGAATGAGGATTTATTATTTAATGGGCAGAGAGTGTCAGATGAAAAGAGTTCTGGAGACGGATGGTGGTGATGGTTGTGCAACAGTGTGAATGTATTTAACACTACTGAACTGTACACTTGAAACAGGTTAAGCTGGTAAATTTTATCTGTATTTTACCAGAATTAAAAAAAAATACATGAAAGGGTTTCTCCTATTAGTCCCAAGTAAATGAGATTTCATTGTATTTCCAGTAGCAAACTTCAGGTTGTGATATGGTTTACCCAGCATGACAAAAGAACCAGTGTGCTCGGGTCCAGCTGACTTGATGCCAGAGTTGCCCGAGAGTCCTCCATGCCTCCTGGAAGATGGACTGGCCGCCTGCATGTGGTTGCCTCTGTGGAGACAAAGGTCATTTTCAGCCCGACTGCAGGGTAACATGTTGCAAAAACTCACTGCTCTCCAGCTGTTAAGATTTGAATGAAGTAAATAACCATGATTGGCCTTTCACCACAAGGATTTGTTCCCAATGAATCACCATCATTTGACTGAGGAGTCAACTCAGCATCTTTTGAAAAGAAAAAGAAAATCAAGTCCATTCCCTTAAGCCCCAAATGCTGTGAGTCAGTACTTTGGCACTGGGAGTGGAAAGCAGTGAGAAATGGGTGGGCCTTTCGGGGTCTAACGGGAAAGGATAACTCCAGGAACAACATCACTTATGCGTTGGCTGTTAGGCATCTGCCAGGCACAGGCAGCCACTGTTTAGAGCTTTCTGCCTCTGGGCCATTGGCATGTTCCCTTTCTGGTTGTTTTAGTTCTGAATCCCCTGCGGTTCCTTGTCTTCCAGGAAGCCTCAGTGATTAGCCTCAGGTCTTCTGGATCACAGGCTGTGTTGTCTGGCCTTTAACAGTCACTGGACAGAACTTGGCAATGAGTGTACAGCCCTAGGGCTCCTGCTTTTACATGGGTGAGGCTTGTCTCCCAGCTGAACTGTAGTCCTTCAGGACAGCGACGTGGCCTCCCCCTCTTTGTGGCCTCCCCCTCTTTGTGGCCTCATGGCTTAGCAGAGTTTGGGCACTGGGGACAGTTTGGTAAATTAGTAAACTCTGGAGGGCTCAGAGTCCTCATTTTAAAAACAAACAGGTATGATGACCATGCAAAGAAAATAGTGTCATAAGGCTTAGATGAGACAATAGGTAACAAGCATGTAGCACTGTGGCTTGCACGCAATAAATGATAGTTATTATTCTTCCTGGTGATTATACGTCATAGGTGTTTATGGTGTTTGGGAGTTAACCTGAGTTTACAGCCATTTTAGAAGATAAATCCATTTTTCTGATAATTCATGCCATTCTTATTTTGTAATATTTTTGCATGAAATGAGAGCGTTGAAAGGAGAAAAAAAGCTGTGGAGGGCTGATGTAATCTCTCAAGCCAAGAGTGTTGGATTTTCCTGGAGTTCTAGTGACACCATGTGGATAAATATATTATTACATGTTGGCTGTTCCTGTGAGAGTTTTCAAATTCTATTGCATGTTAAAATGGCAAACTATTCTGCTATGTATCATTTCTGAGTCCCCCCACCGTCATTATAATCTTGTTTTAAGGATGAAGATTAAATCATGGAAAGCTGTTTATAAATAGTACGTGTAGACTTATTGACTAGAGAAAGGAAATTACACAAAACAGAAAATCAATTATCCTTGAATGGGCAAGTGTTTTCTTTATGTATTCTTGATAGCATGTCACTACAGTGATACATTTGAAATTGACACCAGTTTATAATGAGTCGTTAGTAACAAGCCATGAAGATTTCATTCAGGGCCAATGTCATTTTGCTTTATGTAATCTACCCTTGTCTGCAATGAGGCTGGCATTTGAGCACTTACAGAATTGTAGCCACGGCAACTGGCCCACTGTGTAGAGTAGGTTAGTCCTATTCCCGGAGTCATTTCCAAATTCTTTCTGCCCACCTTCACCTTCCTCATGGGAGAGAAGTAAATACCTCTTCACCGTTTTCTGCCCTGCTGGGATGACATCAGGGCATGGAGTTTCTCCCTGAGCACAGAACTGTACACGTGGGTTTGTTACTACCCTAGTTACTGAAGAGCAGACCCGTACTGGTGAGCAGGAAATTTACTAAACCGAGTCACTTGTTCTCAGCCTCTCTCTCCTCGTCACTGCCAACACCTGTCTCTGTCTGTGTTCCGACCTCATGGGTGTTTCCTCACTTTTGTTGTGCAAGGTACCCTGGGGAATAAGAGACCTAGGGCATCAGAAACACCTGGTGATTGGTGTTAAATGAGTTTCTATACTTTAATCAGCAAATATTTAAATGGGGGGGCAGTTTAGAAAAATATGCTCACATCCTAAGTGCTTTGCAACACTCAGCCATCAAAGTGCAGCTCATCAGAAAGAAGTTCTCGTTTTCATGAAAACTTTGCTTGCTCTTAGGGGAACTTATCTGGGGGTCAGCTGTGAATGGCTCACACTCTTTTCTTCCTTCCACACAAACCAGAAAGGACTATAGAAACCGTGCGGTGGAAATGCACAGGCACTTCCAGGGGGATCAGAGTCAACTGGCTTTTGTGAAGAACAGTTTTGCGCCCAGTTCCCTGACATGTGTACCTTTGGAACATACATTTAGAACAGCAAGTATAATTTGAATTCATATATATTTTTGAGATACAGCATCTTATTTTTGTTGTTTTTGTAACATCTGGAGAAGATGTGAGCTTCACTAATGGAGCTCTTTGAATGTTAACCCAGGCAACTTCTTAAACAGCAAATTCCAGATTCTACTTGGGCGTGAACTCTCTGGGTCCCTCCTCAGGCTTTGTGAATTGTGTTAGCCCATTGTATTGATGGTTATTGATGTCCTGGTCTGCTTGGTGGAGTTGACTGACAGAGTCATTTGCTGCAGTCTCCAACAAAGCCTCATTTAAAAACTAAGAGAAGTTGAAGTGCTGGGAGAACCTTTCTCATGGTCTCACAGAATTTTGCCTCAAGCTCATGGCTAAAGGTTCACCCACAACACTCCACAGAAGTGTGGCTGAGGTTATGAGGGAAAGCAGGTGAGGACTGTGTCAGCCTGGGCATGATGCTGGATTGGAGAGGCATCTCAGGGCTTCCTTTTGGGCGGTGCCTACATCACCGCCACCACCCTGTCCTGTTCTGCATGTCTGTGTTGTCCTTCTTTACCAGGCCAGGCCCCTCCTGTCATCCCAGACTGACCAAAGCTGTCGGGACTGAGTTCCTCCTTCCAAACCCCCTACCCCCAAACCCTCTCTGCATGCTGCTCTGAAAAACAACCTTTTCCATGTCTCATCCTTTGGGGACCTAGCTCAGAACCTCTAGAGAAACAATTACCTTAACTGGACAAATAATTCATGTCATAGGATGCTACATGGGTTCCCTGGTAGGCTGTCTCTCCTCTGTGTCATTAACGAGACAGTATCCTAGTTAAGGCACTGGCGCCACCCTGATTGGGGAAACTCAGTCTGGAGGATATGATCCCCTCACATGTTGCACTCAGGCTTGAGGCTGGTGGTCCATTGTGAAAGTTTCCACACCACATCAGGCAAAGGGCCACTTCTTTTCAGAGTAGGCAGGGCGTCCTACCCGGTGAGTTGGCACAAGAAGGGCTGAGAACAGTTGGCCCAAATGGTATTAGACATTAGGTTTCCCCGGAGCCCTTATGTGAAATCCATAAGGTGATTTCAGGTGAGTTTAGGGCGGACCAGTGGAGGGAACTAGAGAAGAAACATGAACAGGTCTATAGGATGTGCAAACTCAAGATTTCAGAAAGCAAACTGGTCCTCTTGCTCAAGGGATACAGAAACCCCCACCTTTTCTTTCCAGTTTCAGAGACATTTTAAGTTGACAGTGTCAGAACTCTGGTAGAAAATAGGGTAGAGGGTGGCGTGGCGCCCAGCTCAGGAGGTCCAATGGCTTCACCTTTGAGCTTGTTGACACCCCTTCACACACTGCGTGGAGTGGGGCTTGTCCAGAATGCTGAGTAGACCTCTGGATGTCGTCTGCCTTTGCCTATGTGCCCTCGCGTTTCTGGCCCAGCTGTGACAAGCTGGATGGCATAGCACAGTGAGGTCTCCAGTCCTGAGCCAGTCAGGGCCCTGCTTCCTCTTCTCAGTCACCAGCGGCTCCACTGTGGCTCATAGGTGTTCTTTCCCGCATGTGCCCCTTGCTCACTCTGGCCCCTCACACCTCTGTCCTGTGCCTGGTCCACACCACAAGCCCCACCTGCCTTCTGTGTTCTGGTCCTTGGCAGCTCGGTGATGCTGGAGAAATGGTTAGTGCTGGGAACCAATGCCTTTCAAAGCTGTGGTTTTCATTCACAGTCGGACTGAGGCAAACCCTTACCTACTTACCTAGTCTTCAGTCATGGAATACTTAGGACTGTGGCCTCTGGAGCCAGACTGATGGGTTGTATGCAGGTTCCGTGTCCTTGCAGACGTTATACAGTCTCTCCCTCACTTTGCTCACTGAAAATTGAGAATAGCAGTGTACCTGACTCAGAGGGCCATTGATTTAAACGAAGTAATTGAGCTAAAATTCTTAGCACCGCGCCTGGTGTATGAGTGAGTTCGGGCAAAGTACTAGAGACTGATGGCTTAAACAGCAGAAATTTATTTTCTCACAGTTTTGAAGGCTAGAAGTCCAAGATCAAGATGTTGACAGGTTTGGTTCCTTCTGAGGCCTCGCTGCTTGGTTAATAGTTGGTCCTCTCCCTGTGTCTTCCTATGGTCTACTCTCTGTTTGTGTCTAAATTGCCTCTTCTTATAAGGGCACCAATCAGATTGGATGAAGGCCTACCTGACCTCATTTTAACTTCATTACCTCTGTAAAACTCTATCTTCAAATACAGTCATATTCTGAGGTGCTAGGAGGTTAGGGCTTCAACATACAAACTTGGGGGGCGGGATACAATTTGACCCATAAAACCTACCACATACCAGGTGCTCAATAAAATGTTAGTTATTTTCTCCTGGGCAATCATTGTAAACCTTTGTCACCTATTCTACTTCCTTTTTTTAAAATTTGTATTTTTCAGTGTTTCAATTTGCTATATTATCTTTCCTCCAATTTTGCTCATAAAAATGAGGTAGAGGGTATAAACTCATTCCATGTCTAGATTGTTCCCCGCTCTCTAGTCCCTCAAAACTTTACCTAGATCTCCTCCTTTCCTTACGGTCTCAGAAAGTGAGGTCTCTCTCTCCCCGCCCCAGGCTGGCTCCTACTCCTGTGTGACCTTGGTCCCCTCTCCTCCGGGACCATGAGCCGGCTATTGTGCCCTCTATCTTGTATCTTCACCCTCTTGACATCTTCCTCTTCACTTTAGGCTTTGAGTGCATTACTCCTGCTTCCTTGGCCCTGCCTCCTCCTATCTGCTGAGCTCTCTCCTCCTCTTCTCATCTAAGCCTTTGAAGGAAGAGCCTACCTTCTGTTTTCTCCTTTTCTGCCTTCATTTATCTGTTTGTGGAGGACCTGCTATTTGCCAGGTGCTGGGCCAGGTGTTGGGGATAAAAGATGCTTATTCACAGTGCCAAGACAGGGAAGGAAACAGATTGTCACAACATCAAGAGCATGGACCCTGGTAGCAAAGAGCTCAGTGAGCCCTATTGGAGGACACGGGAATGTCCTGCAAGTCAGCGAGTGGCCACTGGCATAGGGGAGAACTTTCCAGAAGAAGAGGACCCTGAGTTCTGGAGGATTAGATGGGCATCAGCATATGGGGAGGTCCTCTCTGCAAGTAGGAAGACCTGGGCTCCTCTGGGTGGGTAGAGTTTTCTTTCCTTCCATTTAGTCCTTGACTCGCTGGCCTCCACGTGCCACTCACTCCACTGGACTCCCACCTGCGTAATCCAGAGGAGTTACTGCATTTTTATCTTACTTGTCCTAACAGCTCTCCCCGCCTGGCCCCACCCTTATCTGGTTGTCCTCATCTTTTCCCATCTTTCTCTGTCTTCTTCATGGATGCCCCTCTGCTGTCAACCCCAGAATGTTCTGGGAACTGACTTGAGCAAATGGGTTAGTAGGGATATCACCAAAACACAGGAGGAAGGGTGAGCCTTGGGAGGTGGGAATAAAGATGCATTTGTTCAGTTTGGTGATGTTCACTGCATAGAGGAGAGAAGGGAGAGGGGTCAGGGCTGCACCAGAAGGTGGGGGGTCATCAGCACATGGGGAGGGTGCTTGAGCCAGCACTTGGCCTCCCTTTTCCTTATCCATCATTCCTAACTGAACTCAGAGTACCGTCATTTTTGCACTCTGGACACCCTTCGAATCTGCCTTCTCATTTCCATCTTCATGCACTATAGTATTCACCATTATTGATTTCCCAGTTTGTTTCAGTGGTGCCCCCAAGGCTCCCTGGCACTTTTCTAAAATGCCACCTGCTTCTCGTCACTTCTGTGTGTTTGGCAACCTACAGTGACCCCACCACATCAAGGCAGAATGCCTCTGCTGGACTTTTAAGAACCTTTGTGTTCTGGCCTCATCCTAATAATTCATTTGTAAATTCATTAGAAGATATTTATTGAGCTACTGTGTGTGTAGCTCTGAGGATAGGGAGTTTCTCTCCCTCCCTCCCTGTCTGTACTGCACACACATGGGAGCTGAGCACTTAGTAGGCAGTCAGTGCCACATGTCCAGTGGTTGATAGACTTGCATGATTGAGAATCTACCTGGGGGAAGAATTTGCTGAAAGATGTTGGGAAGCACGTAAAGGTCCGAAGAGAAAGAGAGGAGAGGAACGTGGTGAGGTTGTGGGCAGGATTGGGTTAGAGGTATGCTGGTGCTGAACCAAATGGAGGGAGGGCAAGGATGTAGAAACATTTGAGCAGTGGAAGGAGATAGGCATTGAAGTCTGTGGTAAACAATCTATTGCCAAGAACTTTAATTTTGCGGTTGGAAAAGAAATCCCTGGCAGTGCCATCAATGAAGAACTCTAAAGATTTAGTCTAGAGTCTAGACTAAATAATAGTCCAAGGTAGGACTATTATTAGTTGTTAGGGGATAGGAGTAAGTTGTTCCTTGATCCCTGTGTTGGTGCCAAATGCAAACAAAGGACAAGGATGGGATCTTATCCCAGGGCTGTCTTGGCAGCTCCAGAGCCCAGTGCGGGGCCCCTGGGAGGGTCCCTCTATTATGGACTCTCTCGAAGCATGCACCCTCTCACATCTAATCACCTCTCATAGGAGCTTCCTCAGCCCTGAGCCTCCACTTCAATGGCATGTCATTCAGACTAAAATCAGAGCAAGGATACTGGTGGTGTTCCTGATGGTAGAGCTCCCACCTGGGTTCCTGGCCCCCCTTTGTGTTCTCTCTCTCTCTCAGTGCTCCAGATTCATTGCAGTCAGTCCATCACTGTGCCTACCTCATGGCCAAGACATGCTGATATAGCACAAGTTAGGGGAGAACGGAAATCTTATCACTTCTATTGTTTGGTGGAGCTACATGATGCTGAACAATTGGATTTGATCCACTTTTCTTTTTAACTCAACTGAGTGTATCCTGGGGCCTTTGTACTTCTTTATCAAGTATGTTGCCTTACTAAGAAGGTAACTTGTTTCTCCATTGCTCTGAGAGCTCTTTCTTATAGTGCCACTTCCATGGCCTTGGAAGTCCCCATGCTGCCCAACCTCATCTCTGCCCCAGGTGAGGCCTGTCAGTCAGGAACACTTAGGGCACTGAAATGAGGCTACCCTTTCTGCATCCCAGTTCTCCCCTAGCCAATGCATCTATGAAATTAACTGTTTCTATTCTTTTGGCAAAATATTAGAAGCAGGGTTGTCTAGGAAAATTCTATCTTTCAAAAAATGCAAATACCATTAGAGGCCTGATACATTAAAACAAAATAAATGGTCTCAAATGTGGGTGAGTGGGTCATTTTAATCTGATATTGCTCTCAACAATTGAATTCTGGCTCGGGCCATGTGTGAAACAAAATTTAATTGCTGGGAAGATTAGCAAAACCTAGGAAAGCTAAACAGTTTCTAAAAAATGAAGGGCTTGGTTCCCCGAAGGCAAAGAGAAGGGGGGGGGGCTTTAGATGGTGAGCAAGGCCTCCAGCAGCTACGGCAGCACCGATTTTGCTCATTTCACAGTGAGTGAGTGGGTGTGGGGTGGAGATGAGCAAAGAGGAACCCCAGGGAAGATATGTACCATCTCTGGGGAGCTGTATTAGCTTCCTAGGCCTGCCGCAATAAATGGCCGCAAACCTGGCTTGAAACAACAGAAATTTATCCTCTCATAGATCTGGAGGCCGGAGTCTGAAATCAAGGTGTCAGCAGGGCCACACTTTCTCCAGAGGCTCTAGCAGAGAATTCTTCTTGCCTCTTCAGCGTTGGCTGACTTCAGGCATTCCTTGGCTCGTGGCTTTATTACTCCAGTCTCTGCATCCATCTTCACGTGGACTTCTCCTGTCTGTCTCCTCTTCTGTCTCTTGTGAGGACACTTGTCACTGGATTTCGGGTCCACCCAGTTAACCCTGGTGATCTCAACTCAAGATCCTTAGTGTTTTCCAAATAGTGTTACATTCACAATACCAGGGGTTAGGACTTGGAGATATTTTTTTCGGGGCCACCATTCAATCTACTATGCACATAAGCCGAATCATGAGTTCAGACACTCAGGGTACGTGTGTCCTGACTACTGATTCCAAAACCGTGCTTCTTGTAGGTACAGGAGAAGTGAAAATGCCTGGAGGCACTTCTCGCCTGCTACAACGTGTGGTGATTTCCTCGATTTTACTTTCTTCTAACTTGTATAATAGCATTTTACTCTAGAGCCAGAAAGATTAAAACAAGAGGTTTTGCTTTGTTTTGACCTGGAGAAGAACGTTTTGTTTTCTTGTGTTGGCCAGTTGGTTAGGGTTGTAGGTAAGAGAATATGGGGGGTTTGGAAGGCCTGTACTGTCCGAGAAAAGACTCTTTTTCTGCAATGTACCCGAAAAGGCAACTTGTAGAGATGTCCTCTGTGCTTGATCTGGATAAAGTGGGTTCATGTTCCCTTCCTGTTTTGCTCCTTTGTTTTTGTTTTCTCTTTGAAAGTGAGACTAATAATCTATAATCTACTAAAATAATACCTTGTGAATCAGAAACTTGGTGTGGTAGTACCCAAGTTGCAACCCACCTTTGTGAGAGAAGAATTTCAGCTGTCCCCTTATAATTGAGTTTCAGAGATGTTCCAGTATATCGACAGCCATGTGGACCATAATAGAATGCTATCATTTTATTTTCAATGTGGCAAACTGTTCCTGCTGACTGGACTTTTTACCAAATACCGTAGACAGCCATGGCCGCAAATGGAAGCAGTGTCCGCTGGTGTTCAGGAAGGGGGAGCAGAGGGAAATTCTGCTGGAGGAGGCAGTGGACGGAGAGCCCTCTGCACAGGCTCAGGGCCCCAAGCCCCCGCTGGACGCCACTGCTCCTGCTCCATCCAGCTTGTCCCCACTTCTTGCCCTTGAAACTGACCCTTTCCAGACCAGTGGGGACGCTTCCTTGGGAACTATGGGAGGGGTTCATCAAATCCATTTCCTGATGGCTTTCAAAAAAAGGATGCTTTCAATTTTGAGATTTAAACAGAAATGTTTCATTCCCCCAATGTATTTTGTTAAAATCCCACAAAACCTTAAACAATGATGTCATATGCTTTTTTTTCTTAGGACTTAGTCCTTGATTTTGACTATAATCTGGAATTGCTTTTGAGGTCCAGATTTTACATTCTTTGGAGCTTTGTTGTCCATATCTTACAACATGTTATCACCCAAATTTCATATCGTTTGGTATTTATTCCAGTTGTATCATTTAGACCTGTGGAGGCCATAAGCGTCTGTTTACCTTATTTTTCAGACTTATTTTTTAATATAAGATGACTGTCATCTTTCAGGGAACCATAGAGAGGTATAAACCAAGTTACCACGTAGCCCCAGGCCTAGACCAGAGATTAGATGGTTTAGCAAACTTCCAAGGCAGTACATAGGCACACAGATGCCAGGCTCTGTTCGTTAGAGGGCATACTTGAAAAAACTACTCACACTGTTATTCATGTCTTAATGATTTTGAAATGAAAGTATAGATTATAGATTCAGGAATGTGCACACCAAATTTCACCTTTTATGGGTCTCTGATGGCAGGGCTGAAAGACAGTGTGGCTAAAAGTGAGACAAAACAATGTAATATAAAAAAATTACATATGAGAGAGAAAATAGTGAGTGCAGAGAAGGGGCTGGGGGACAGGAAGAACCTGTCTCAAAGTGGACCCAATGATTATGTCCGATATTCAAGCAGTGCTGGTTACCTTCAGTGGCCCACTGTACACATAACCCTGAGGAGAAGCCCCCGAGCCCATCCCAGGGCCAGCGGCTTTCCCTGCTGGAGCCCCTTCCCTCAGAGCAGCGGCTGGTGTTCTTTGTGCCTAAGAACCTCTTGGACAGCTGGTTGACCAGCTGATTCCCAGGCCCCACTCTACACAGTGACTTGGCAGCACAGTGCACAGGAAACCAACATCGTGCAGGAGTCCACAGAACACCCTGATATACATTTTAGAGATTCTGTGACAGGGAGAAGCTGTGCAATTTCATGGCCTTGGAGAGCCGGTCTGGAGTGAACTCAAGGGCGGCCAGAGTTGGCCCCTGACCAAGAAGTGTCTTCTCACCTCTTTCCAGATTGTCCTTACTTCACCTTGTTGCCTGGGAAGATTTCACAGTAAAATATGTACTTAGCTTAATAAGCTTCCTCTTGCAAAAGTGCTGACACCTGAGGGGATGGAGGGAGCATGCACATTTAGGGTGGATAATCGCAGTCGATTTTCTTCCTTCGCTTCCTGATGGAGAGGTGCCTGAAGGGAACCCTGGGGGACATCACATGGGCCAGGCCAGGGCAATGGACGAGTGCCAGAGGGACAGGCACTGGAGGTGAGGGATGTCCAGGGTTGGCTGAGCTTACAAATGACATACCGTATCTGGTATATATGTCAAAGCTTTGAAAGCCCCCATTCCAGGAAATGTGGACATTTCCGTGGGCTTCTGCGCTCCTGTCATATAGGACTGCTTTCCTATTCCCAGAGCACAGATCAGCACTTGGGGTGTATTCACAGGCCTGGAGTCTAAGGGGTTTTGAGGTGACATGTTGGTGAGCTGGGCTGCACCTGTAGTCAAGGTCATCATGGCATGCCTGGTGTTGACCAAACTGGCTAATATTGCAGGCCCCTGGAGCAGGGACCCACACACACTAGCTCAAGTCACATGGAACTTATTAAGACACAGAATCCTCGGAACCCAAGTGTAGGAGGTGAAAGCTGGCATACAAATCCCACTCCATGTTTTCCCTCTGCTCCCCTCTCCTCCTCCTCCTCCTCCCCCACCCCACACACTCTGTCCCCACCCCACACCCCTGGCCTCACTTCCCCCTCCTCCCCTTCCCCTCCCCTCCTCCTTCCTCACTGCCCTCATTCTTTCCTTCTCTCATCCCACCCCTCCCCGCCAATTATTTACCTCTCCCCACACTGGTCCTCACTTTCCTCCTTCCCATCCTCCATCCTTCTGTTACAGCTCTGCTATTCGTCAGTTGTGACCTAGTGTCCCCAAGCCTCATTGTCTCATTCTCTGGTAAGGAGATGCTGACAGCTGGGTTGGGAAGTTGTGAGAATTAAATGAAACAACGCAGTGCCTTTGATCATGTGGATGCTCAACCAGCACTACTTCCTTTCCTTCGTTTTCTTAAGACCTTCAGGGGATGAAAGCCCGGTAGTGATTAAAGCCATTTTATTAATTATGTTTATTTTTCATTTCACTTCCTGGAGACAAACCATCCAGGTTTGCTTGGGACACAAGGGTTTCCTGGAATATGGTGGTTTCAGTGCTTAAACCGGTAACATCCTGCTCTCCCAGACAACCTGGGACAAGCAGGTCATATATATGTATATGTGTGTGTGTGTGTGTGTGTGTGTGTGTGTGTGTATATATATATATATCATAACAAACATAATTTTCCAATTTTTTGTTTGCTTTCCTCAATACATAAATCAATCAAATGAAACTTTTCCTTATGTTTATACTGCTTCCGAACATAGCCATTATTTTGTCTGAGAGTTGGGCATACCAATGCTTTCTTGGAGGACAATTTTAGGGTTTTCTTTTTTTTTATTGTGGTAAAATATAAATAACATAAAATATACTGGTTTAATCATCTTAAGTGTACAGTTCAGTGACATTCAGATTACATACACACATTATTGTACACCATCATCACCATCATCCCTTTCCACGATATTTTCATCTTCTCCAACTGCAACTCTGTCCCTATTAAATAATAGATCTCCATTTTCCCTCCCCATCCCCTGGCACCCACCTTTCTACTTTCTGTCTCTAGGAATTTGATTATTCTAGGTACCCCATACAAGTAGAATCATAGGATTTTTTTTTAATAACTGGCTTATTTTACTTAGCATAATGTCTTCAAGGTTCATTCCTGTTACAGCACATATCAGAATTTTCTTCCTTTTTAAGGTTGAATAATATTCCATTGTATGGATATACCACATTTGTTCATCGACTCTTGTGTTCATTGCCACTTGGGTTGCTTCCACCTCTTAGCTACTGTGAATAAAGCTTCAATGAACATAGGTGTACAAATATCTTGTCAAGTCCTTGCTTTCACTTCTTTTGAGCATATCACCAGCAGTGGAATTGCTGAATCAAATGATAATTCTATATTTAATTTTTTGAGCACCTATCACCCTATTTTCCACTGTGGCTGCACCATTTTACACATTCCACCAGCAGCGCACAGGATTCCAATTTCCCTACATCCTCACCAGCACTTAGTATTTTCTGTTTTTTTTTTTAAATAATGGCCACCCTAATGAGTATGAACCAATTTCAGTTTTTACATGAATTGTATTTTCAGAAAGTTCTTACATTTGTTTTTAAATTGTTCCTTCACTTTGAGCTCACTATTCCTCACATTCATTCAGAAAAGCAAAGTTTTCCTTAATTTCCATGATATCATTTCAAACCTCTATTAATTCACCCTATAACCTTCTTCTCTTTGGGATGAGAGGTTCAAATCTCTTACAGTTTCTTATTGTCCTTGTTTTTTAATCTGTTAGTTGTTCTTATTTTTATATAGCCCCAAACGATATTTATTTTTATATAGCCCCAAATGATATTATAGCCACAACACAGAAGAAAACAATTTTTTTAAAAAAGAGAAAGAAAATAAAAAGAAAGCAAGTACCCTACCCTATACCCTGTGAGTGGATGGAGCTGGGAAAACAGAGGAATTCAGTATGGATTGATTCTCAGTGTCTTACAGTCAGTGCTTCTGAAAAAGGAGAGAGAACAGTGTGGTTTCTTAACTAGTCCTTAGCTGCTTTTGAATGACCTTTCCTTCAAGGAAAGACATTTCAGGGTTTCATTGAACAGGGATTTTTCCCTTTCTGTGCTTTGCAGGCAACTGGTAAAATGAGGTCCCTAAGAAAAAAAAAGTAAATACAGTTGACCCTTGAACAATGTGGGGGTTTGAACTGCACAGGTCCAGGTATATACATGGATTTTTCAGTTGATCTGTCTGGTTCAAACCTGAGTTGTTCAAGGGTCAACCATATTTTTAAATGTGGCAACATCATAACCAAATGAATAAAATTTGGCCTAAAAAGAGCATGTTGCTCTCAGATGGAACTGGAGCTATGTGTATCCAGTACAAGAGCTCCAGATGCTGGTGTTAATTCAGTTAAATTCGAGTCAGAGCAAAGAATCGTTGGAGGTGCTCCTTTGGTCTGACTGGTCTTATGGATACAGATGGCGAGCGCACGCCAAACCTGTGGCCTCGTCTGATCGCAGTAGCCAGGTATTGGCATATAGGGGAACATTCTTATGATGCTCACTTGACAGTTGCATGTATTTATTTTTTTTAATTATTAGCATTGTGAATGACACATTCATGAAGTAAATACCCACCCTATGCTTAGGAGACGGCTAGGTTTAGAAGGGTTAGCCAAATGCATTGATGCTCTAAGAACGGTGTCTTCTAGTGCGTGATATAAAGGAACTTGCTGATTTCATGTCAAAGCAGCTGAAGCTTTGACTTAAGGCAGAGATCAGCAAGCTTTTACTGAAGAGGGTCAGATAGGAAATATTTTAGGCTTTGTGAGCCATACGTTCTCTGTTGCAGCTCTTCAACTGTTGTAGCACAAAAGCCACCATAGACAACATGGAAACAAATGAGAGTGGCTGTGTCCCAATAAAACTTTATTCATGGACGCTGAATTTGAATTTCATATTGGTTTCACCTGACACAAATTGTTATTCTTCTTTTGATTTTTTCAATCATTTTAAAATGTGAAAAACATTTTTAGCTCACGGACTATACAAAAACAGGCAGCAGGGCCAGATTTGGCCCATGAATCTTAGTTTACGGACCCTGTGGAAGTCATAGCTTCCAGGAATGTTTATTTTTGATGC
This sequence comes from Hipposideros armiger, assembly GCF_001890085.2. Lineage (NCBI taxonomy): Eukaryota > Metazoa > Chordata > Mammalia > Chiroptera > Hipposideridae > Hipposideros > Hipposideros armiger. The sequence goes on from NW_017731548.1 coordinate 1,377,408, forward strand.
TGAGATTTTCACGTGTGTGGAAAAACTTGACGCAGGCAAATTGAAAGTATGTTCTAGCAAGTCATTTATGAATATTTGAATTTATGAGATGAAAATAAATATTTCCGGCCACATGCCTCTGTGTAATGTGGTTAGCTGCATTTAATGGCTTCAAGAAGGTAGAGATTTAGGTAGGTAGTAAAGTGAGCCTGCCAAACAGGAGAGGATGATGGAGGGTTTTAAAACCCTGGCACTGTTGATGAATCCTTAAACCATACGTTCATGCAATTTGCATCTTCATTTCCTCCTTTACAAATTGTTTGCTCCTGGAATTCTTAGAGTTTCATTGTTAGTGAAAATTGTTTCTTTTTTTTTTTTCTCATAACCTTATGTTATAAATTCTCAAAACCTGGCACTAAACACCACATTCCTTTTGAATATCTTTAATTCTGCAATTTTATACACCCCCTTATCTTCTAAATTTAATTCTTTTTCAAAAGTTCTGCACAGAAAAGGAGCTATAATAATTCTTGATTATTCTCAAGTTTCTTCCTGTAATTTAATACAAGAGGGTTTTACTGCATTTTAAAAAGTACTTTCAATCTAAAAATGGCCGTTTTCACCAAGTTTAACTTTATGATATGAAGTATGATGAAAAAATATGGTGATTTTTTACATTTAAAAATTTATTACTGTAATAGACACATTGCCATTAATTCCCCTCAAAATGCTCCCCCTTGCCTTGAACACACTTATCCCATTGTTCTTGCGACTTGAAGCAGTTCTGGAAGTCCTCTTTTGTGAGTGTCTTCAGTTACACTGTCGTGACTGCCTTGATGTCCTGAATCAATTCAAAACATTTACCTTTCGTGGTCATTTTGACTTTGGAGAAGAGCCAGAAGTTGCACGGTGCCAGGTCTGGTAAATAAGGTGGATGAAGACACACCGTGATGTTTTTATTTAATAGAAATGGCCATATCAGAAGTGATATGTGACATGGAGTGTTGTCATGATGGAGGATGAACTGAAGACACTCACGAAAGGAGGACTTCCAGAACTGCTTCAGAAAGTGGCAAGAACAATGGTATAAATGTGTTTGAAGTGAGGAGGAGTATTTTGAGGGGGATTAATGGCAATGTGTCTTTTACTATAATGAATTTTTTTTAATTTAAACATTCACCATATTTTTCGTTCACTCCTCACACAGTAGTAATAATTTAACTACTTGTATTATGTCCTGGTTCTAGAAGTATTTTTCCATCTAAAATAAATGATTTTTCCCAAGTTGTTATAGTACTGCAGTAATAGTTTAACTATTTCATGGTTTTAGAAACACCGAGAACATTGAAGTTTTATAGTTACCATTGGCAAGAACATGTCAAAAATTTAACAATAACTTTAATCTCTCAGCATAAATTCAATTCTTGACAATTCCAGTCTCCATATTCACAAAACATGACAAAAACAAAGCTTTTTGTTGGTGACCTGCCCTACCAAAAGAGTCAATAAGAGCATCTAATAACTTGTAGAATCAATTACATTTTCATTTTTTTCCACTGTCCTAACTTTAGAAAAAGCTCCTTGATATGGTGATAAAGATCCATTTTATCTTTAGGACCTCAGGCATTCTAGGCTTGCAATAAACCTTTGCCTTAGTTTGTATATTGCATGTGTTTCTTTGTAAAACATGAAAGCAAAGAGCTAGACGAGGCCACTGGACATTTCGTATAATCCCTCATTTTAGGGAAGACAAAACTGGCACTCAGAGACATTAGGGTCTCACTGTGAGCGAGTTACAGTCAAGGTTACAAGAGTCCAGTTTTACTGATTCACTGCTTCCAAGGCCGTGCACAGAACCCACTTGTTCTGGGGGCATCGTCATGCCTAACACTCTCCTGGTTTCTATCTTAGAAGTCCCATAAAGGTGATGCTGTTCTTAATAATCTGTCCTGTGTATATCATGTAAAACAGCTAGCTACCAATGAAAAAAGCAGAAAAGATAGGGAGGCAATAAGAAAGTCTTGATAGTCCATCACCTGTACAAACAACCTTCATACAAGCAAGAATTGGTCATTGTGGCATGAGTGATAACTCCCATAAATGAATAAAAACCATGTGGTTGCCTTTCTTTCATGTTAGCGCAACATCTATATTGTTTTAATAGAATGTCCTAGGCTTTAGAACTTGTCTCTAAAACCCTCTAAGCTTAAGTGAAGTCAATAGAAAAACAAAGCCATTAACAGCTGAGGTTACTAAAAAAATATCCAAGTTTAACAATAATCTGTTATGTTTTGAGCCTTCCTTCTTATCCTTTTAGTCAAATGAAGACGAGTGTGTTCCATGAGAAATTTTTGTGTTATTCTATATTTTTGTGTGCATGAAAAATACACACCTGTATTAGTTTGTTAGGTCTGCCATAACTGGGTGGCTTAAACAACAGAAATGTATTGCCTCACAGCTCTGGAGGCTGGAAGTCTGAGATCAAGGTGTCAGCAGGGTTGGTTCCTTCTGAGGGCTCTGAGAGAGAATCCATTCCATGCCTCTCTCCTGACTTCCCGTGGTTGGCTGGCAACCTTTAGCGTTCCTTGGCTTATAGAGGCATCACCCTGATCTGTGCCATCATCTTCACATGGCAGTCTTTCCATGTGCATGTCTGCATCCATGTTTCCCCTTGTTATAAGGCCAACAGTCATATTGGACTAGGGTCCCACTCTATACCAGCGTGATCGCCTCTTAACTAATTGTATCTTAAATTACCCTGTTTTCAAATAAGGTCACATTCTGAGGTCCTAGAAATTAGAATTTCAATGTATGAATTTGGGGGTAGGGCGGCACAGTTCAAGCCATAGCAACACCCTTCACTGAGATATTGCAAAAAATGATAACTATTTTGTTTACTGCAAAGGTTCTTAGAAAGACATTTCTTGAGCTCAGAAAATTGTGTTAACAGTTCACGTGTTTGGACACTGAAGGGCAGTATAACACTGTAAATTAATGCAAAAAAGAAGTTGCTAGCTCAATTACTTTAGAAATTGCCATTGTTATGATGGTTTTATTTAAATGCATTTTATAAGCATAGCTGTTGTGTCTGGTGATTGTAAGCCTATTTTTATCTGATGGGACCTAATATTAGAGACAGACTTAAAACTTGAAGTTGTCTAAATGACAAACAAGGAGAGAACGCAGTATTGAGATCTACGTTGAATGATTATGCCTTTTTTATGGTTTTAAAGCTTTGAATGGCACTCATTGTGGCAGTTCATGCTTAGATTTCCTTTAACATCCAGGAAGTTATGATTGGCGTGGACAAATGTTTCACATGTTCAGTCGTCTACTTGACAGGTATTTGAAAAGAATGTGATTTTCAGGGGATGTAAGGAGATAGCTTACAATATTGCACTATGTTCTTCACATATGAAAGAGAAAAAGGATACTATTCAGAGGGAAAGAAAACGTCATTGTTATGGGCTATGGTTGTGCCAATTGTCGTTCTAATACCTTACAGTTGTCTAAAGTCACTAGATGGGATCATTTTCAGTATAAACACAGTACGAGCGAAAGACGAACTGGAAACTGCCGACTTATTTTGCCTTCTATTCCGTGATCATTGACTTCTCTGAGAGTAGCCTTGGAAGTTTACACTTCACCAACATTAACTGAAGGGCTACATACTATTATTTACTGAACACTTGCTCCATGTCTGACACATGTCTATGCATTCATTATCTTATTGAATTCTTTCTACCACCTGGGAGGTAAATGAAGAAAAGAAAATTTCTGAATGCTGAATAATTGGCCCAAGTCACCCAGCTCGTCAATAATGGAATGGAGTTTTAAACCTGATTTTCTGTGACTCCAGAGCTACTCAAAGCTACTCAAAGCTACTCTACTCGTTCAAAGCGACTACAGTCTGCTATTCCACATTGGTGCACTGGGAAGTGAGAATTGGAGCATAAACATATGCCAACATGATCGTGTTCCCATCCAAACATTAAGAGCCCCTCTCTGTACTGGGTAGGTAGATGTTCCCCATATAAAGGGACCTTTATAAGCCATTAGAGCCATTCACAGCTAATCAAGACATTTTGAGAGAAGGTCATCAATAATAGGACAAGTTTGTGAAAGAAAAGAGGAATCATGTCACCTTGCTCCTGACTTTTGAGAAACCTAATAAATAAAAATCAACCATTAGAAAGTATTTGTAAGAAGCCTTGACTTTTATCCTTTCACTTTGATGTCTTAGGCCCCACATCTATTTTCCCAGATGGCTGAGTTTTATTTACTCTGCTTCCTTACAACAAGAGCTAACATTTCTAATAGTTTTTAATGATCCTGGTGATTTTTCACATTTTGGGCAGAACAGATGTGACCAAAAGGAAAATGGCTGCGTTTGATTGATTTTTAATTTTTTAAGAGGGATCTTCCCCTTTTAAGATGAAGCTGGTAGCTTTTCAAATCACAATTAGCCCTTGTAGCCAGGGGATGACTTAAGGGGTGGGAGAGTGAAGTGGAAAAGTGTGTGCAGTGTTTACTGGAGGGGTTTAATTTTGTTCCATCTCTGCTGAGCTGGTAACATTTGCTCTGAAATTGTTACAGATCCTCAGGATGGTCTGTTTCTCTCCTCTTCTCTCCCAGGAAGCGGGAAGGGAGAGTCATGAGCACGCATTGGGGAAGAGAGGGAGGACACAAAAACAATCTCAGTTGAGAAATCCACCCCTTTCCAAAGACACGAATGTAAGCACACATGGACATGCCCACACATGTGTTCACCCACATGAATGCTCAGGCACACACACACACAAGACTGGCTGTATTGGTTGTTTTCATGGGCTCTAATTTCTAGAAGTGGTGCATCTTCACTGCATCCTGCCCTACCTTTGGAAATTATTAGGAGTTGAAGTCTGTTGGGAAGCCTGGTGACCTCCACTGGGACTTTTGACAGCCATGGGGACCAGCCCTGCTTATTATAATCATGGTCAGTGGCCACTTAGTGTGGATTCTCCCCCAGAGGTTGGAAACTGCCTGCCTATGGGTTGAATCCAGGACACAGGTGTGTTTTATTTGCAGTGCACAATTTTTTTTTAATGAATTTATTGCCAACTTTTAAAAATCAGGAACTTTCACATAAAAATCTGATTTCACTGTCTTTTAGGAACTTAATCAGTTGAATAACCGTTGTCCCATTTAGGGGAGGGGAGAGCTCTAGTTTCGTACAGTCCCCACCATTTTCCTTTGATCTTCCTGTGTTAATTGCCACTTATCGCCCCAGTTGCACTGTGTTTGATTATGCCTGGCCCATGTCACTGTTTAAGTTGCCTCCTAGGCCTCTGTAGGCATTTGAAATCATGGTACTTTACACATGCTTTATGGGGGAAATAGGAACCAGTCTCATGGTATTCACTCATCTCTATATTTAGATTAAAAAAAAATAAGAGAAGCTCTAATATACATAGTTTAGAATGAAGACAAAGAAGAAACGTTGGCTTACAATATTTTGTTCACCATATAAATTTTCTTAAAAGGCCATTAAGGAATATCACCAAGTATGTATCCATAGCTGTATACCCATATCAGCATTTATTTATAAAAACAATGTTTTGAAACCAAGCCTTTGTTTTGGACTGTAAAATTTTTTATCTATTTTTTACTAACTAAAATTGTTTCTACTACTATCTCTCTCACTCTTTTATCGACTGTGTTTAGATCTTAATACAGTTATGCAAAAACAATATTATTATTCAAGCAATTCCAGAGAATGTTTTCATTAGTAATATTAAAAGCTAAACTTGCTCCAAAATATATTTTTGAAGATTTTTCTCCAGTAATGTTTTTGATGCTATGTAGTAAATGTTTACATTGGCTGCATTTGAATTTGGGTAAGATAAAAGTAATTTTTTCATTTAATAATTTTAGAATGTAATTTTAAGTTGTATTTGGACTGACTACTACTGGGATCATTATTTTCAATGAGAAGTGGTTAAGCATCCAACGAGAAGGACACTGACCAACATGCTGCACAGCACACATAAGAGACAAAGGCCCCTGTCCCCAGCTCATCTTTTAAAAAACTCCAAAGTTTTATGAGGACTTTCATGGTAAAGGTGGTGAAGAGGTGGTGATGGTGATGGTGGTAAAGGAGGTGACGGTGATGGTAGTGGTAGTGATGGTGATGGTGGTCATAGTCATGGTGATGGTTATAGTGATGGTGATGGTGGTGTCAGTGGTGGTGGTCATGGTCATGGTGATGGTGGTCATGGTCACAGTGGTGGTGGTCATGGTGGTCATGGTGATGGTGGTCATGGTGATGCTGGTGGTGATGGTGATAGTGATGGTGGTCATGGTCGTGGTGGTGGTGGTGATGGTGGTGGTGATGATAGTGATGGTGATGGGGTGATGGTGTGATGGTAGTGATGAAGATGGTGGTGGTAGTAGCAGTGCTGATAGTGGTAATGATCATTTTGGAGATAGCTTTATGGGATTGTCATTGTTTGAAAAATATCATTTACTTGAGAAGACTAATTTGAATCATATAAAATTCCTTTTTATATCAAGCTATAAATTCAGACAAGTAGATTAGAAATAGAAATATTTAAATCAACCAACTCCATACTTTAATGTCAAGCCACATTTACAAATATTCCTGGCAAAGCATACTTCCACGGCTTTGAGAATATCATGTTTTTACCTGCAGCCTCAAGTGACAAGCCAGTGCATAAGAGCATATAAGGCAAAGTGATTTTCTTTATGCTTTTATTCCTCAAATAGATACCATTTCTTTGGGTTGTGATTTTCTTGCAAAACTTTTGTAAAATCGGATTTACCAAAGGGCTTTTGGGAGGAATCAATGTAATGATTGATTCCTCAGGACCTGGCACACCGTAGGTCTTTGCACTAGTCTTGGGCTCCTCAGAAACAGCAGGAGGGAGATTCATAGCACCATGATGGTGCATGTTGAGTAAGAGTTAACAAAATTGCACGAGAGCAACTAGTTGCTTAAAAACATTGTTAACTCCTGACCCAGAGAAACCGTATCTGTGGGTGTTGCCTTGCACACGTTTTGTGGGTTGGGTTTGGTTGTCTAGGTCTGAAGCCCAACCTTTGAGATGCACAATTCCTTACTTTACCTCCATGCCAAGAACCCCACCGCTGCACCATATGCTACCTTTTTAGAGACTCCTTTGCTCTGTTCTAAGTTTAGTTTGCCCCAAACCTATCCCATCCGCGGTGTTCTCCAGGTTAATGAGCTTTCAGTAGGAGCCTCTCAGAGCATCACTTCTTTGTCCTTCATCTTGGCATTCACAAGTGGTGACCCCTGACACAAGGGCATAGAATAGACATTTATAAATGAATAAACATTTGTAAGTGAATAAACTTTTGTAAATCTTATTTTGAAGGTACGGTTATTTTCAGGGAGCTTCCTGTGGATGTTTCTAGGTTATAAGTTGCTTGGACTGAATCCAGGCCAGGGGAGCCTTTTTGTATGAGTTTACATGGGGTTGTGGATATTTTTAAATTGGGGGGATATTTACCTTGACAATTCTTATTTTAAAAAATAAAATAATAAAGTAACAGAGGGGCACATGGTGCCTGGTGACATGGCATCTATTGTCCAGTTTGCCACCATCACCACTAATGTTTACTTGCCCGCCTATATTTCTGCCTGGCCCCTGGCTGGTCCTGCGTTTGTGACTCACTGGAGACAGCCAGCACACTTCTTGGAATTGGCAATGAGAGCAGGAAGCATTTCTCAGAGTTGTGTGAAGGTAGCATTATGCCCAACATCACTGTTCAAACTTTAAATAGACAACTAAATAATAACTCTCGGTGCCACATTTTCCCAGCGGGGATTGTCTTTCCACGTCTGCTCTCCAAGGCTCTGTATTCAATGGCTTCATGTATCTTGTAATAGTTTTGTTTCTTCTTTTTCCAGTGGTCATGGTAAGTGTTTCTGCCTTATTAGAAACCGAGCCACAATCTCAGCTACCTATTTACATGGGTCTTTTAGGAGGCCCTCTTAGCAGTAGCATATAAGTTTTATTCTTTTTGTATCCTAAAAATTAGAACTTGAATCAAGCTAGTCAAATAAGCCAAAATACTGTAGACTGGGTGGGTTATAAACAACAGAAATTGATTTCTCACAGTTTTAGAGTCTGAGAAGTCCAAGATCAAGGCACCTGCAGTGTCAGGCTCTGGTGAGAGCCTGCTTCCTAGATGGTGATCTTTTGCTGTAACCTCACATAGCAGAAAGGGCAAAGGAACTTTCTCAGGCTTCTTTTATAAAGACATGGACCACATGACCTAATCGCCTCCCCAAAGCCCTACTTCGCAATACTGTGACATTAGGGATTAGGATTTCAACATACAAAATTGGGGGACACGACCCTTCAGACCATAGCACCCATCTTGAGGTAACTGATACGGTTCACTTCTGAGCTCACATCAGAGATGATGATTATTTGTACACTCTCTGAAGAGACGACTGTGTGACAGTTTCCACTGTCTTGGACTATGATTTAATTCCTTAAGTGAGTGGAGTAAGCTATTCTAAAGATGTTGTAGACAACAGATGTCTGTCTTAGTTGGTGAAACCAAACACAGTGGGATTGAGGTTGCATTAACTTGGCAAAAAACCAGAATTATTAGAGGCTTCTGACGTAAGCCCCAGTCTCCATACCACACTTTTCTAGATATTCCAAGGGGTTTTAGTATTCTATGCTGAAATGATAGCCCCAGTTCTCTCAAAATGATGCCTGACACAGTGCCCTACCTTGCCTCACTAATGCCAGCACTAATAGTAGCAGTCACTCATCCCTTTGTGCACACTCTGTGGGCCAGGCCTGGTGCTGATCACTTTATATTAACTTGTATCCTCAAGGACGTCTACAAGATAACATTAATTGGTAGCCCCACTTTACACTTGAGGAAACTGAGGCTTAAAGATATTAAATAGCTGCCCAAGGTCACATACCTTAGGTGGCAGAGCCAAGGTGCCTGGTCAGTATTTGGTACTAGAGAGTTGTTCTACATCTTAAACAAACAAACAAAATGTTAGTATTAAAAAAAACCAAGATAATTAATTTTTAAAATTGATCATTTAAAATAGGTTGCTGTCTACTTAGGTCTGTCTGAGCCCATGAAAGATGGTTAGTGCATTTCTTTGTGAGAGAGAACATTCCACAACAGACAGCCTAAGCTGATGTTCATGTAGACCAGCAGCTGAGAACATGCCCAAGGAATGAGTGAATACAGTTTCCAGTCTATAATTGGTGGGTTTTTTTTTATGATTGATCCATCAAATTAAGTTGCTTGCATTTCAAAACAGAACTTTTTTTTTTCCATTTCTTTAAACATCAGCATACTATTCCAATGTTAGCTCCTAGCCATTTCTGAATTTCAGCAGTATTATCCACTTTTGCAAAAATGTATCTTAGAGCTTCAAACTTGTTTGAATAATTTGAGGACCTTTCTTTTCCTCTCTCTGTTATTATTATTGTTATTATTTGAATAATTCATTTCTTTTCTTAATGGCTATATCTTTCTCTGGGCAAGAACCACAGTTTCTTTAAAAGATTACTTTCCCAAAAAATTTCTAGCTAGAAGAATAGTGGTACAATAAGTTGAAATTTGCATAAGTTTATCATCAGAGAAATGATAAGGTGATAAAGGAACAATGGAGAATGTATTTTTCTGACAATAATATAACACATTCCTAGTATTTGGCTGTAAAACTAATTGTTGACATATTTTTAGAATCAGGAATGTGTGGAATTGCATAAAACAGAAAAATTCACAATTGTTGACTTATATTATAAGTGGTATAACAAGGCCCAATGCTAAGAGTGCGAAAAAGAAACCAAGTATGGAATGAAATTGGAAGAGAAACCTCAAAATGAAGTTTTGGCGGGATGAGGGGGCCCCTGTGTGCCAAGTAGTAACTGAAAGCTAATTAAAATGGTCATATTACGCACTGTGCAGAAAGAAAGAGGTTGTTGGTTCTGGTGCCTTAGATACACAGGCAACTGGAGATATATATATATATATATATTACAAAGATACAGCATTCCTTTTTGGTAAAGAACATCTCGTTTAAGTGTGGAAAACAGAACTTTTAAGTCAGCTTTCTTTAACTAGTGTCAAGAAGAATGAGAAATTATAAATGAGTATTTTTTTAAAAAGAAAATTAAAATATAAAGGATGCACTATATTCACTGATTCCAATAAAAGGGCTGAATTTCTTGGCTTTTATTTTTGCAATTGTTTTTAATCTCACTTAAAATATACTAAATAGGGGATGGTAAAGTATTTTACTGTCTAACACACTGAGAGACACTTGATAAAGACACAAGGACTTATGTGGCTTTAAGCAAATGAGGCCCTGGCTGCAGAGATATCCCCTGTTTCGTTGGTAGAGGGCGCTCTTGTAAAGAAAATATTGTCCTGTAGCCACAGCTGAGAATCTCCCCCAGCTCTGTGATGTCAGCGTCACCATGGAGATCTCATTCCACTGAGAGGGGAATGGATTCCACAGTCCTGCTTTGGAAATGTGTAAATAGCAGATGCTTTTATTGCCTTTGTTTGAATCTCTGCCCTTGCAGAGCAACTCAAACCGGAAGCTCAGAGGAGAGGAAGTCCATATTTGTCTGCTGTGGGTCTTTTTCTCTGTAAGCGGTTCAGTCTCTTGGGAGGATTGTGTGTAATGACAAGTTAATGGAAAAGATATGAATTCAGATTTCACAAAAGAGAGTCACAAAACTGATTTTTTTTTCTGAGTCAAAGAAATAATTAAACTTCCTTTAGCAAATTTATTAGACGCTTTTTATTATAAGCTATAAATATACAATATATGTAGTAACTATTATTACAATGGTTTTAACTGAATTTTATAATACACAAACCTAAGGGTACATGTTTCTATGCATTTGAATAGACTTGTTTTCCAGCAGTTTGGTAGTTAAGAGCCTACCTTTGAATTCTAACAGACCTGGTTCCAAATTCCTACTGATCTTCTGTTTAATCTGGCTAAATTTTTAAATCTGTAAAATAGGGATACTAATAACATCTAGCTGTTGTCAAATAGAGTCCGTCTCCTTCATAGAGAGGATTAACCATAATAATGTATATAAAGAATTAAATGTAGTAATGTATATAGAACTATTGTTGCTGTATCACAGAAGAATTTTCATCTTTTCTTCATCATGTAATTACTGTGGTAAAACATACTAGAATCAATACAGAAACTGATAACTAAGAGAAACTAAGTAACTTGTCCAAGTCTACATATGATCATGGCAAACCTGAGCTCAGAATCCAGGTATCCTGATCCCCTTTCAAGGGCTTTTTCCAGAACATCTGGCAATGATAATCACCCATGTTTTTTGAGATATAGTGGGTATGGCATTATGCTAAGTACCATTAGAGATAAACCCTGATGCAATAGAAGGAATGTTTTCATATGGGGTCAGAGTCATATAATCACCATAGCACTAGTTTAGAGCTAAAAATTGATAAAATATTAAGCATTGTGTGCCATAAACTGACTACCTCCTTTATGAATTGCATATAATATGTATACAATTTCCCTTCTAGTGTGGGGATATTTTGACAGAGGACAGTTTTCTCAGAGGAACACAAGTCTCTGGTTCCTACAAAACTAAAAGTTGGTGACAGATCCCAAGAAGTCCTGAGTGAAGACAATGGTTCATAAAATTCTGTATACCTGTAATAGCAGGTGAACCTATTTGCAAATGACTTTCATAGCATCGTTTCAGTGGAAGCCTGATGGAAATCAAAAGCATGACCCTATTCCAGCTTCATGTTAGCAACTCCTGCCATCTTTGCACCAATTCCCTGATGCTAATTCAAAGTATGCTTTTCACCAAAATAATTATACTAGTATAATCCCTATTTCCAAAGTGAAAAGGAGCACCCATATACTCCATTCTATCCAAATCCACTTAGGAAAGAAAGAAGCCTGCTGGGATAGTGCCTAGGAGCCATGTACTATGTTTTTTATTTTATTTGTTTATATAGGAGCACCTCATTTTATTGTGCTTCATTAATTGCATTTCACAGATCTTCCGTTTTTTATAAATTGAAGGCAAGACCCTCCGCCAGCAAAAAAATTATTACTCGTTTTATTGCGGTGGTCTGGAACCAAACCTGCAATATTTCCGAGGTATGCCTGTATTAGGTATACATTTGATTTATACTTATTTGGAAGTAAAATCGCATTTGGACTAATGAAAATAGCTAAAATTTGTTGAGGACCTATTCTCTTCCGATTCATGGCCCTAACTAATTTAATCCTTTAAAACAATTGATATGGTAAACTGAGGCACAGAAATGAACATCTAAGTTGCAGAGCTGGCTTAATTCAGATCCCAGGCTTTGACAGCAAGGCTGTGCTCTTGGGAAATTGTGCCAGAGCAGCTGTCTCCATTGTGCCAAAGAACTACACCCAACAGGAGTCACTGCCTCTGCCTTTACTAAATTTAGTATCTTTTTGAAACAGAGCACATTTCAAGATAGCTGACTGGGGTTTCCTGACTGACCCAAGTCAGTGGTAGTGGCAAAGCAAGGACTGTCACTCAGCCACCTGACTCCAGGTTTGTGACAAAACCCCTGGAAGCTAATGCATGTTACTCCCTGCTGAATTACTAATTCACAACTGTGTGATGGGAATTCTTTGGAGTGGAAGTCTGTACACATATGTACTAGAACAGAAGAGGTGAAGGTTGAGGGCAGCCATATTCTCAAGGCCTAGCACAGTGGCTGGCAACTAATAGGTGGTCAATAAACATTTACTGAGTCATGATTAGGGGTTCAGAGCAGGGGTGAGTCACTTTGGATTGGAGAGGATAGAGAAGCTAAGGGTTCAATCTTCAACTGAGCCTTGAGTCACAGGAGAGACTTGAACAAGCTAAGAGTTAGGTAGGAGGGGATAACCAATGGAAAATATTTTATACCAAAACCATACAAGTAGGAAAGGAAAAATCCCTTTCTGAGAAGAATAAGTGAAGCAAACAAGGTGGAGAATGATTCACATTGGAGAATAGTCCTTACATGCATCAATGCATCCATCCATCCATAATCCATCCATCCATCATCCATCCATCCATCATCCATCCATCCATCATCCATCCATCCATCATCCATCCCTCCATTCACCCATCCATCCATCCATCCATCCATCCATCCATCCATCCATCCATCCATGTATCATCTATCCATTCATCTGTCCATCTATCCATCATCCATCCAACAAATGCTTATTAAGTATCAGGTGCCATGTCATGGCTAAAACTACTGTGGACTTGAAAGGTAGGTTGGAAACAGGTTTTGAGGTGTCTGGAATACAAGCTCAGTAGATGAGCTTCAACTTGATGATGGTAAGCTAGTGAAGAGAAATTTTGAAGAGAAACGTTGAAAGTTAACTAAGAGTAGATTGAGATAATTAAATAGGATGGTTTGGAGAAAAAATCCATGAGAGGGTTTTTAAGAGGATAAGATCTGGACTGATGTGGTGATGGAGGTGAAGGGAACAGGGGCAGGAAAAGGCCTGGGTTTGAAAGATGTTGCAGAGGCAGAATCTACAGCCATAGTGAGACGATGGAGAAGGACACTTGCTGACAATACCAACTCTTCTGGGGGCAGGAAAATGATGGTAACACAGGAAAGCCTGGAGAGCGAGCCACTGCTCCTCCACAGGTTGGACATCTCTCTTTTTTCAAACTTGATATCTCTGCCTTTGCATCTTTTCTGTATCTAATATTGATGAATACTTCCTACACATGGTACCTACTGAGCAGAGATGTCGTGAAAGAATAAGTCAACTATCACTATGCCATTGTAGCAAGGAGTGTGTTTTTATCCATAAATGAAACTTATTTTTTTAAGCTGGTTATCACACTCAATTTTGAGAACCTCAAATTTAAAAAGGAATAACACTCTGTGTGTGTGTGTGTGTGTGTGTGTGTGTGTGTGTGTAAAATTAGATCATTATGCAAAACATTGGTTTTACATTTCTCTATGTTTTCTAGCCCTTTGATATCAGAATGTACAATAATGCCTAAAGGAAAAGTCTCAAAGTATGTTGGCCTAGGGTTATAAATGCTCCTTTGTGATGCTTTTATATTAGATGGAATACACTGCAGCTACCTCTAGGTCAATGATAGAGTGTGAGAACACAGATGATTGAAGTGTACAGATTATCATAAATCCATCTTTATTGTAACCTTGTGTTGAAGGCTCCTTTGCTACCAAATCTTTTACCAAGGCTTCCAACAAGGAGCAGTTTTATAAATTTGAATTTCATCTACTGACCATACCCATTTTCTCTGGTGGGAGGGTGTGAACAGGGAAATGGCTAAATCATGCCAGAGCCGAGCACAGAAAACATCATAGTTTCTGATAGTTCAACAAATTCTTTGATTTCATTCACTGAAGATTGAGAGGTAAATGAATACATGTTGCTTGACACTGAAATGACTTTTCCTTGCCCTTTTGTGCTGGGCGATGACAGTTATTTTTCCTGAACAATCACTGCATCCTTTTATGTTCTTGGAATTCTGGATTTGGAAATAACATCAGAAGTTCATCATGTTTCATTTCCCACTTCCCAACAGAATTAGACTTAAACCATCCAAGCTGGATTGTTGTGTATTATGTTATTTTGTGTCTCAGGCTTGGCAGATAGTCATTGGTATGTGATGGAAAGCAAAAGCAGTTGGCTGGCAACCTGCTTATGTATGTTAAAGTTTTGATAATAGTTATTTGTCCACTTAACAGCAGCATAAAACATGCACACATAGATGAATGTCACCAGGTTAGCAATCTTGTGTTCTAAAATGCAAATGATGGGAATATGTAGAAGAGGACAATTTCCTTTGGAAACCAACATTTTTTACCTATCAGAGATTGGCCATCAAATCTTGGCACAGGGCCAGGCACAGAGTAGGCCCATCGTATATGTTTGCGTGTGTAAGAAAATTAGCAAATTAGTATTTATCAGTTGGAGAAATAAGGTTGCCTAGGAGGAGAGTGGATAACTGTTCCTTCCTTTGTGCGTTCCCAGAGTTTTTTTCACCTATGGCTTCCTGCTCAGTACCAACGGGAATACCGTCAAACACTGGTCCGTATGATGCTGTGTGAGAAAAGAGTTCCAGAGTCAAATAAGTTTGGGAAATATTGGATCTTTCTAGCTCCTTTCTGAAGTTATGGTGTACATGAGCACATTAAGTGTTTTGAGAAGACCAGAGATAAACCTGTTTATATTGGATAAACTCAGTATTTCCCAAGTCTATTTGCACAAAACCTATTAATCATTCACACTTTAGGAAATGCTGCTTTTTAGAGTTAATTGTTCACTTTTTTGCCTGAGGGAGAGATCCATGTCTTGCTCACTTTTATATGTACGTGCTCTATGCTAACTGGCATATGTATACACACACACACACACACACGCGCACACACACACACAACACAGACTTATTCAGGTAAAATGAAAATGGCCTGTAGGAGGTTGGTTAGGATGACACCAACGCTGACCAGGAAAGCTGGGTGGGGGTGTTGTGTCATGAATATAAAGGTGAGCAAGATAATGGTTGGAATTAGAAGAAAGAGAGGAATAAAATGGAGAGTAGGTTCTGAATGCATAGGGCCTGTTTTTAAGCTAAGTAGAAGATCAGAGCTTCTGACACCACTCCTAGAGACCTTTGGTTCATCTTCCTTGATGATTACAATGCCCCTCTTATGTCATCTGTGTTGTCAAGTTTTTACAGAAAGAATAAACACTGAAAACCAAGATTATACCTCACTCATCCTTAATACTTACTATGAAACCATCACAGAAATTTCATTCTTAAAAGTTCAGCCAAGTGATGATTTGGAAATAAGAGATTATTTGGAAAAACTACCTAAAGCCTACACATTATTGCCTTTGGGGACTTTAAATAATGCTGTGTCTTCCCAGTCTTACAGCACCTTTGATGTGTCAGGGTAGTGCCACCAAAGATTGACAAAGAACAGAATCCTAGAGAGACCTTGCAGATGGAACTGCAAAGAAATAAGGCTGATAGTAAACACAGGCCAAAAGGATCTAACAGCCAGGGAAATTCTGACGATGGTGCTCAGATAGCCAAGAGTAGTGCTGTTTAGAAAGTCTATTTCCTATAAGTCTGAATGGTGCCTTCTACTAGCTGCTTTAGGATTTGCTCCAAGTGGTCAAAGGAAATTGAAACGAGATAAAAATCAGCAGTGTCCTCGGTGCTTTTGTTGGCATTATACACATTGTGGACAAAATGTTATACCACATATCCAAAGAGCAATGTGCTTGAAATTATTTGTTTTGACCACATTTACTTGAAAAACGCCATTTAGCTCTGCACGTTCTTATTGGAGAATAATAAGTTGAATAAATATCAAAAGATTATTTTAAAACTTTCCTTTTGCGTGACTACAAAAAGTTGTGCAGAATGAGCTTTTCAAAGTTTAGCATAGCTTGAGTGGTGGGCGTACAGTTGCCATAGCCTACATATCAAAAGCTCAGCAATAACTTACGTTTTCTATTATTCCTCTCATGAAAGTTTCCATTTTTGTTTCAACTTTAGGTAGAAGGGGTCTAAAGGAGATCATTATATTCATATTATGATACAACTATTTTTCTTCTGTAGTTACCCCAGCCATTGATCATCATGTACATATTATGGCATCAGTTACTAAAAAATATATTTGTTGCTAAAATCATATGCTGACTTTTACTGCTATCAAGGAAGAATAAAGGGGCACTCCTGTTCCACATGTGGCTGCATCCCCTCTATTATGAAAATAAAGAGCTCTTACCTCCTAGCCTATTGATATATCAAGTAATAAATGTGACAGTTACCGGTTCTATTTTCCTTATCCCATCTTCCTGCACAACTGCAACGTAACATGTTTCTTACTAGGAACAGATGCTGGAGACCTTCCTTTGAAATTCCTCTGGAGAAGCTGCCCTGATTGCATTAGACAGGAAGTGGCTTCATGCAGATGTCGACTTGCTGGTGCATTGTTGTAATTGCTGTTCTGCCGACCCCTTGCTGAGTGCCATGCTTTTCTCTTGTAGGTGATGTGCCTTCAGGACTTTTTTGGTGACGATGACATTTTTATTGCATGTGGACCGGAGAAGTTCCGTTACCAGGATGATTTCTTGCTAGATGAAAGTGGTAAGGAAAAAAAAAAAGTTCAAAACCAGGGGAAATTTGAGGCAGCTTTCCAAAATGAGCTGCACCAGGCCAAGGTTATGTCAACTCGAAAGCTACCAAATCAGTTTCAGATCCTCACCCAGCATGTCTTTTCCATATCTCAAATTTCTTTGATTTTTTTTAAATACAAAAAACAGATGAAATGATCACTGGAAAGGTTAAATCATTTAGAAGAGTGAATTACCAATGGCTAATTTAATGCCATTTAACAACTAAATTGATGTTCTACGGAAGATCACGGTGTGGATTTCTACATTTTTAATTGTATATTTTCCTCAAAATTTATACTTGAGAGATTTGTAATCATAAAGTTATTGAGTATTCTTCTAGGCACAATTTTCACGGGGCCGCCTTTAGTTCCTAGCTGGGAAAGTGGCCTGGTGTCCCTTTTATTTTAAATACTTCAGAATTTGATGTCATTAGCACCTGTGTGGGATCAAAAAGAGGAGGGTAGCTTCCTTTCATTAAAAATCAAAAGTAAAAAAAGAAATAGTTGGTAAAGAGGGAAAGACACATCTTAGCAAATGAATATCAAAGGTTGTGACTTCAAGAATGGTGGTTTTTTTTAATAGTATAAATCACCTCAGAATCTTAGCATCACTGGAAGGGTTATTGCACTGAACAAAGCAGCCTTTCCTGATAATATTACTTTTAATTTAATTAGGGAAATAGAAGTGATAATGAATCTCTTGCTTAGTGAATGCAGATAAACCAATTAGTGAGCTTTTGACAAAGTGGATGGGAAATACTTGAGCACTAACATAATAGGATAAATGATGCAATGGAATGGTCCCACTCTAACACTTCTTATGTATATTCACAAAGTATCTATATTATATGCATATACCCATATGTTACATGCAGTTAAACATACTACAGTTACTTCATTATTTAAAAATGACTTGGGGTGTATAGGGAGGGATACGAAAGAGAAAGATTACCTCTTTATTGTGAAAACGTCAAATACCCAATCAAAGTGTATCTAGATGTGTCATTTGAAGAGACTGAAGTTATTTTGGTTCTAAGTTTGTAACAGAAGAGTGGTTTGGTACCTCTTTTCCTCTAACTAGTTTTCTCTAAATATGGTCCATCTTTATCTCTGATAGACATGCCTTTTGAGGGCAAAGATTTATATAAATATACCACACATAGAGTATGCCCTGGGGGGCCTCTCCCCATCCCACCCCTTTTCAGGATAAGGTAGCTTCAAGTGAGTGCTAGGAGCAAGGCAGAAGAACTGACAGCACAGTTTTGAGAAAAATAAACTGCCTTGACTTTCAATTTAAAGAAAATAGCTCCTTCTGATAGAATAGTCCGAGAGAGCAGATGCGTTCTGAAATGAAAGTTTCATTTGTTGCTTTGATATGGAAAATAGCCTGTCAGACTGGAACTGGAATACAGCTCAGTCAGCAGAGTTGGCCGGGGGTTGCCAAGTCCTCCATCTCTATCCTGGGGCCTCACCCCCACCTCACCTGGCTTGGTGAGGCCTGGGGCAGGCCTTTCCCTCCTGACAATGTGCTCTCAACCCAGGATACTACAACCTGCTCCACCTGTGATGATAGGTGGGCAGATTTTCTGAAAAGTACAACAGAAAAATGCCTGAAAATCCCTTGTGATT
The DNA here is from genome assembly GCF_001890085.2 of Hipposideros armiger. Classification (NCBI taxonomy): domain Eukaryota; kingdom Metazoa; phylum Chordata; class Mammalia; order Chiroptera; family Hipposideridae; genus Hipposideros; species Hipposideros armiger. Next base: position 1,396,245 of record NW_017731548.1, read on the forward strand.
TCCCTTTAGAATCCTTTCTCATTAAAAATAATGCACACAGGGCTGGCCGAGTGGTGCGTTCGGTAAGAGTTGACTTGGGACGCCAGCTCTGAGCAGTAGGGCCCCGGTTCAGATCCCACATTAGGGCCAGTGATGCTGCGCCCTCTACAGCTAAGATGGTGAACAACAGCTCGACCTGGAGCTGGGTTGTGGTGAGTTACCGGCGATGGCGTAGGCCGCAATGGAGCTGCAGTGGGCTCCCGTAAGCTACCGTGAGCAGCCGGCAGCCAGCATGAGCTGCCAAGAGCCACCTTGAGTGGCTGTCCAGTGGCTGGTGACTGATCTGCCTCACCCAGGAAGAGCGCAATGATAATACCAACATGGGCCAGTAAAGCGACGTCCTCCACAACTAGACTGAAGAACAAAAGGACAGCAACTTGTCTGTTCCCCTTCCCCGATTCCACAATAAAATCTTTAAGAAAAAAAAAAAAAGAATGCACACAGGTATCTATCTATCTATGTATCATCATCATCTTCTATCTATCTATTTATCTATCATCTATTATCTATCTATCATCTTCTATCTATTATCTATCTATGTCTCTATGTATGTACCTATCTATCACTATCTATTATCTATCTATCTTTCATCTGTCTATCATCATCTATCTATCTATTATCTATATATCTATGCATGTATCTATCTATCATCTTCTACCTATTATCTATCTATAATCTATTATCTATCATCTATCATCTATCTATTATCTATCTATGTATCTATCTTTTATCTATCATCTATGTATGTATGTATGTATGTATGTATGTATCTATCTATCTATCTATCTATCTATTATCTATCTATCTATCTATGCACACACACTCATCCTGACACCTTGCCCATCATTTATGGTGTAGCCCTTTGCAGGACCACTTCAAACTATTTTAGAGAGAAAGTGAGAGCTTTATATCCTTTCCCCTGATGACTGTACCCTAACTGTTTCTTGATGTGAAATACATTTGCTGAGTAACAGTGTTCTCCCCCATCCTAAAAGAAACATGTGGATTGGGGGAGGGGGAAGAGAAAGAATCTAAATTGAGATTTTACTTCCTTGGACAAACCTACCCTGAGACTAAATTCACACGTTGACAACTGCAGTTTCCCTGTTACTTGTACGATATGTTCTAGTGCTAATGTATTAAAATTTGAATCTTTTTTTAAGTGCTCTGAGCATGCTTTAGCCCAGCTTATCTGTACTTGCTAAATGGTCTTTGCATGTTGAGGCTTCGTTTGGCCTTTTTCATAGTAGCTTCCTAAAAGGAGAGTCGACAGGGGGTGCAGATATCTTCAGAATTGATACTCACGCAGGGCTGTGCTTGATTTAATGGCCTCAAGAAGTGGCCTTTTGCCACAAGGCAGCACTTTTATTTTCTCTTTCAAAATTAACCCAGCTCCCAGTGTGTTGAAGATTAGCAATAATATATCCCCCTAATTACTGATGGGAAAGCTCCTGGAGCCAGATCTAAGGTCTTTCCAGTGAGGAGTTTTGCCATTATAGACATGTATTTCATGGGGTGACGTTGGAGCCAGATCAATATTAGAAACTGTGAGGGGCCTCCTTCCCTCCCCCCCACCCCCTAAGTTTTCCCATGGAAAAAAAACACGCCTTCCTGTTTCCAGCTCAAAATGTAACCGTTTTAGCAATATCGTCATCAATGAGTGGAGTCTTAGCACCTCTGAAAATGGTGGATACAGCACTATATATAGAGACAGACATGCCGGCAGATCCCTCTCCCGCATAGCTTGCTGTCTAATTTGGAAGAATGAAACATAGGCAAGGAAAATGCCAAGTTGGAGGCAGGAAGCGTAACATGGTCTTGCTTATATATTGATGATAAACTGACAAATTTGTGATCTGTTGCCATTAAAAAGTGGCAGGATTTTGTTGAAAAATGCCTACTTTGCACCTGGGAGGGACAATTAACTCCTTGGAGATGAGCCTGTCACAAGTTGTCACCTTCTATTCACCCCCCCCCCATGCTCAAAGTCAATGCCCCCAAACTTGCTTGGCTGGCTCACCTCACCCATCAGGCCTGCCACCTGCTCAGGAACCTAGATGCCTGTCATCCTCTCTCTCTTTTTTCTTCTTCTTTTTTTGACCAATTCCTGAGTGCTCTTAACTCTGATGTTAATAGGCATCACTTTAAACTTACATATTTTTGCTTAAATGTATTAGTTCCCTAGGGCTGCTGTAACAAAGTTCCATAAACTCAGAGCTTAAAACAACAGAAATTGATTCTCTAATGGTTCTGGAGCCCAAAACTCCAAAATCAAGGTGTGGGAAGGGCCATGTTCCCGTCATCCTTCCATGCCTCCTCCTGGTTGCTGGTCTTGCCAACAATCCTTGGTGTCCCTGGCTTGTTGCAACATGGCTCACTCTGTTCTCTGCCTTCATCTTCACATGACCTTCTCTGGGTGTCCAAATTTCCCTCTTCTTATGAGGACTCTGGTTATTGAATTAGGGCCCACCCTAATCCAGCATGACCTCATCTGAACAGGATTCCATCTGCAAAGACCCTATTTCTAAATAAGATCACATTCACAGGTACCAGGGTTAGGACCTTGACATATCTTTTGGGGAAACACAATTCATTCCACCTCAGATGTTGTTTAAACTTGTCCATGTTTTATTTGAACTTGAGTTACAAGTAAACCCATTTCTATTTGTTTGTTTTGACCTGTCTTTAGATTTGCACAGCTAGAGCTTTATGTTAATTAGGAGAATGCATAAACAACAGAGTTATGACAAGGTTGCCCCCTCGTCTGACCTTTCATAGATAGGGTCACTCAACTGGTGAATCAGAGGAACGCTGTGGGATGGTCTGAGGATTTCTGCAATGCATTTGACAGGACCCCTCTTGAAATCCCTTTGACTAAGATGAAGATATATGGTCTGAATGCTATAGGTGGTTGTATTTTTAATTGATTGAACTGCCCTGTCCAAAAGGTACTGATTTATAGGTCAATGTCCAATGTGCCGGAGGAGAGCTCTGTTAGACTGGCCCATAATGTTCCTGACAGGAGGGACTGTTTGTTTGATGAGAGTCATACCTTAGGGTCCTGCCTGGGGTTAACATGCTTAGAAATGCCCACTCGAGTAGCTGGTGGTGTGTGGATGAAATTGACTTGGAGGGAAGCTAAAGTGGCAGAAGACAGGACAAGGCTCCACAAGGATTTCAACAGGAGAGAATGTATCTAAGATGAAATTGAATTGTATAAGCAAAAAGTAATGCTCTAGGGATTTTTATTTTAAAAAAGAAAAGGCCATCTCTACAGGCTTGGTTAGGAGCAATGCAGTTTTATTATAATAGCAGCACATGTGAAAATTACTTTTAGTTGACTGCAGGCTTAGTGTGAGATGTGGCTCATTTGTTGTCCATATTGTAGGCATATCATACATATATTATAAAACCTTTCAGCCCCTATGATTCAAGATGGCAAATGGTTGGCTGAGGCAAAAAATCAAAATGGTTATTCAAAATTCACAAAACTGGTATAGAAGTATATATGATAAGTAGAGTATAGAAGAAATTTAAATAATTGAGCTTTCGTATGATTTTTTAAGTAAGTTTGTAGCATTTATACTTCTGACGTTATGAAACTTTAAACTGTACTAAGACTTTCATGATACTGTGTGTGTCCATATGTGTGCATGCATGTGTGTGGGCATAGTGTCCTGTCTCTGTAGAATGTCAGTCTAGCTTCTTTCTGCACCAGATAGACCCATCTGAGTACAGGTTGTTTTTGGGTATATGACTCTAGAAGGGACATTTCCTCAGCTTCTCTTATGGACCCCCATGGTGTTGGGTTCCCAGGATTTGCTTGGTAAATGTTTCTAGAATGTTCCATCCTGACCACTTTCCAGGGACTCCTGTCCTGAATGACATGAGACAGAAGCTGCATTTAGCACCATTCACCACAGGATCCTGATTGCTTTCCCCAACTCTGGGTGATAAGAAAACAGAGTTAGAAGCTAGAATAGTAGAAACAGTATTGGATTAAGTTTGGAAGACTCAGGTCTGGTCCAAGCTTCATGTCCAACTTGCTGTGTGGTCTCTATATCTCCATGCCTGCTTCCTATTCTGTAAAACACCTTTTTTTCCTGGGTTGTAATGGATCTCAAATGAGATAATAAATGTCAAAGCACGTTCAAAACTGTGTTCCTTATTACTTAGTGACTGATGTTAGTGAGTGACACCTCAGCTGAAATATACCTCTAGTGGATTGCAGCTGGACTCAGTCACGTAGATTCATTTGTGGGGCTTAATTGGAGGCAGATGTCACTAAGATTTGCTTGTGGTGCTCTTGAGAACCAAAAAGTGATTATCTGTTGCTTTCTTCTCAGTCTCAACTTTTATTCCTGTGGTGGAGTTAAGAGAGAACTAAGGGACCTTTGAGGAGATTCACCCTGCTCTGGAGGGAATGTCTGGAAAATGAAATGAAGCCACATCATTGAGAACCAGTCAGACTTCTACAGCTGACAATGTTCAGGAGTCCCATACCTTATGTCCACATTTTTTCGGGTCATAGGGGTTTTTGATGGCCCCACTGCTCCTCCCTGGGGCTGGTGATGCTGGAAAACCCCAAGGTTGTTGGGAACACTGGGAAGTTGCGCAGAGTCTGGATAAAGACCAGGCTTTTCTCACAAAGTGGTTTTTTAGTTACTGCTAACAAAATTCATTCTTTCATGCATCCATTTATTTATTCAGTAAACTAAGCTAACATACCATGTGCCAGGCAGTGTGCTGAGTACAAATAACTGTAGATGGTAACACTTACCTGAAATATGACCCTTCCTATGACTTTTAATAGTACTTATGTCTAAAGATGTCAAAGGATCTTAGGTACTGACCTTTGACTCAGACTACTAAATGTTGCTTATTGCTCTTGTGTATTTTATCTCTTTGGAAAAATATTTCAGTAAAGTGACTAATGGGTCATAAGACACTGACAATTCTTTATAGATTTAAATTTTAATTGGATTACATGGCCACTTTAAATTGAATCTGCGGGCATATTTCTTTAAGATGTGTGGTACTTTATGCTGAAATATTTTGTTTTTTCAATAGATGTTTAGTCTAGGAATGTACAGTTCTTATTTCAAAAAAAATACAGCTCTCTTATTGAATAATTGCCAAGATTCAGTGACATTTCATTGTCATATAGAAAATCTGGTAGGATCAGTAGTCTTGATTGCCTTGATTTATAGAAATCAGCCTGATGTATGAAATAGAGGGTTTTGTTTGTTTGTTTTGAGTCTTAAACAGAGAGCGCGTTGGCCAACATGCTTTGCTCTTGTTACCAAGTTCCCATCACTTCTTAGAAAAACCAGAGGGGTTCTGGCTACTTTCTCCATCATAGCTACATTTTAGCTCTTGCATAAATACAACGTTTCCCAGAACATAGTGATTGTTTTCAATTTTAATCCACTGCCAAGCTATGGAGACATATAGCGTATTATACTTTGGAGACAGAATCTAACTCAAGCACAAGCTAGTTCCTTTGCTACAAATAGAATGATTTTCTACTGAGGAAATCAAGACATTGTATAACACATACAGTCTTTTCTTTACACTTTCTCTTTGACCCTCATGGGCTTCTTTTTATTATATTCAGTAACAGTGACACCTGAATTGTTGATATGGAGAAACCTTACAAAATACACTATTGAAAATGAGTCCTGTACACTAAGGGTCTTGGAGATCATGAGTTCCCCTCTCTGCCAATACACAAGCCCTCCCCACAGCACTGCAACAGTTGTTCATCTAGTCTCAACTAGAACCCTCTGTCCTGGCAGTTCACAACTTGATGAGGAGGCCAATTCCACTGTCAACGAGTGCTGATGTTTAAGAAGTTCTTTCTTATATTGAGCCCAAATTAATCTTTCTCTAGCTTGTACATAGTGGTCCTAATTCTCTCCTCCAGAGTAATAAATACCACCTACTGCCTTCACTCTTAGAAGATGAGCCTTCCTCCTAGACCACCTGGATCATTAAATTCATTCACTGTCAACTATTTTATTTTGCTTCCCTTTTAGACAGAAATACCTCTATATCTGCACTAATTTTCTCCCCTCCTTCTCTTATCTTCCAAAGAATGAAGGTTCTCTCTCCCTTGCTAAAAGCAATGATAGTGTTCTTGATTTTGTCTCCCCTCTTCTTTGTGACCTTGCCTCATCAGCAGTTCCTTTCCTATTGTTCTTGTGGATTTATTGTTTTCTCCGATCTGTATTATCTTTCTCTCCTCAACCCCTGGCCATGCCTAAATTTCTCCTACCCTAAAAGAGCCTTAAGTCATGTCATCTCTATCATTTTATCAAACAGCAATGCCCTTTTTATCTGTGCCAAACAGGCTAAAAAAAAAATGTCCATGAGGCTTCCATCTCCTCATCCTGACTCACTTTTTTATCTTTGTGTAAATGGTACATTGAAACATAAGAATTATGAGGCTTTTTTCATGTAAAAAATTGTCTTCCACTGTCCTTTTAAATTTGTATAGTGGAGGGAGTTCTTTTGCCAGTGGGTGATACATATACCATCTTACGTCTTTTCTGCTCCCTCTAAAAATAGTCAAAAATGTTACAGACTCTTTTAGCTACAAATCACCATCTCAATTCAGACAGTGAAATATCTAGTCCCAGGCAATAGTCATTCAAAATGGAAGTTCTTTTTCCATACCTATCCAGGGCTCCATGTAGGGAGTCCCTTCTCGAAAGGAAAAAGGTCGGGTTGATGCTTTCTCTCCTTTTCACTCACCTTTTCCTTGTTGTTTTTGATCCTTTCAGGATTGGAATGGAGAAAGGGGGCACGGAGCAGGGTGAAGAAAAAGGGGAGGTGGAACGCCCTTACATGACTGCACTGTTATAAGATGGCTTCAGACTCTCTGGGCCAGCAGATGTTAATCACAAGCCAGCTTTTCTTATGGGTGTTTTCATGGCTTCTTCAGGGACTCTCACTGGGAACTTTCCATTCTTCTTTTTGGATGTCATCAATTCAATTTCTTCCAGCTTTGGATGCTTCTCCCTCTGTCCTTGTTTTCAAAAGCTCTCCCCGTTGCCTTCAGATGATCCTCTTGGGAAGAATTTAAATTCACTCCATGCCAACTCACTTCCTCGGTCCATCAAAATACTTAGATGTCCTTTGCTCCAACAACAGGTCACCCAATGCAATCAACCCTTCTTTACTCTGCTGGCAAAAGTTCTCAGGTGGAAGCCAAACACTCAAGCACCAGTCCATTATATCCCTCTCCACGTAGACAACACTGATCAAGCTCTCTACATCTCCCTGTGAAGCCCCAACTGAGGTAAAGGGAAGCAGCACCCCTCTTTTAGAATAAGGGAATTCACAGCTCAACGCTCTCTAAAGAAATCCTTCTCATCAATCCCCTTTCTCTCTCATAACAAGTCTTTTATACCTTTGTAGTAGGGAAGAAGACTAAGGCATGTAAGTTTTTGTTTATATCTACTTTGAAATTTCTAGAAGCTGATCCATCTCACAATTCACTTTGGTACCTGATGACATCCCCTTGGAGTCGGGGTGAAAATATAATTTTCAATCCTATGATATTTGTAACTGCCTTCCACTCCTACCACATATGGAATAGTTCCACTAAACAAATCACTACATTCAATATCCCCCACCCCCTTTTTTTTTCTTTTTCCAGCTCGGCTTCTTTGTAGCATTTGACATTTTTGGTGATTCCCTCCTTCAAATTCTCCCTCATTGTCTCTCAGTGTGTTTTGCTGTCCTGGTCTTTTGCCTACCTCCTCGACTACTCCTGAGCTTTTTTCAGGTTTGTTCTTCTGCCATATATCCCTTATAATTGTTCCCTAAGATTCATTCCTCAACCCTTTTTTCTATTTAATTACTCTATTCCTCGCCAAGTTCATCTACCTTAATGGTTTCAGCAATGATGGTGATGGTAGACAGTGACGGTGACAAATGGCAACCAGATGGTATGCAATAAGCAAAGCCTTTGAAGTATGTATAATTTCCCCAATTTTACAATTAAGGAAATTAAGGCTTTGATGATAAATAATTTGTCCAAGGCCACACAGCTAGTTAGTGTTGAAGGCAGAGTTCAAATCCAAGTTTGTTTATATTTGACAATACACTCAGTCTCGAAGTACACCTCCTCTCAAATCTACATTGCTAGCCCCGACTCCTCTCACGAGTTCCAGAACCGTATTTCCAACTTTCTATCATGAACTTCCTTATGATTATTCCATGGCCAGCTGAAATTCAACACGTGCCACAGCTGAACTCATTATCTTCTTGGTCAGCTTTATCCCTCCTCTGTGTTTCCTGTGTTAGTTCATGACATCAGCATTCTTCCGAACACCAAGTTTACAAAACATGGAGTTGTCTTATACCTGCCCTTCTTCTGCATTCCTCATATGCTACATGGCCCCCTGCTTGTCAATGCCACTGCTTTTATCTCAGGTCAGTCCCTCTTGATCTCTTGCTTAGACTTTTATAGTGACTGTAACCTGCTTTTCTCGTGCCAGCTTTTAATCTTTCCACTCCATGTCTGCATGCAGATTGATTCTCCTATATTCATTTGAGCTGCGCTCCACTGCCCGGAGACTCCTATGGCAGCCATAGTTCTCTCAGTTGTACCTTTCTAGCTGTTCCATCGGTTGTTTCCTCCTCTGCACCCCAGCCACAGTGTTGTTTGCTCTCCCCCAAGCTATTTATTTTCAGTATCTCTGTCTTCACTCCTACTGGCCCATCGACCTGGAGTGTTCTTTCTTTCCCACTTCACCCCCCGCCAGACTTCCTCTTGCCTTTTGAGGTTGAATTCAAACGTTCCTTCTTTGTAATGCCTCCCCCCATATACTTGGTTTCAATAAATTACTGATGTTTCATTCTTTTTTATAAATATTTATCTCATTTAATTCTCAGAAGAACTCTGTGGTGTTGATTTACAAATAAAGAACACCAAGTTAAGACAAGTTAAGAAGGTCACATACCCAGTGGGTAACAGAATTGAGATGAAAACTGAAGATCCCAGACTCCTTGTTGTCATCTTACTTGATTGTAAGTGCCTTGAAGTTGGTGCTATGTATTTTTAATCCCCACATCCACAGCACCTACCACAGTGCTCTGAGTGTAGTAAGGGCCCTAAAATATGAGCTGAATTAGTGGATGCAGAAGGAATTTATGTCACCTGTTAACCTTTCAGCTGCTGGAGGACTGAGGCCTGACACTTACCAGAAGCTGGTTTTGCCAGGTTTCTTAGGCAAAATTCCTTGAACTGTTTCTCTTAAGACTGCCCTGCTATCCTGGTTACATTTCTCTAGATACGCCATGGTCAGCAATAGCCTCCTTAAAATAAACCCAAAACTGAACACAGTACTCCTTGGGGGCTGCAAATAGCGTAGAGAGCATAAACTTATTTAGTATAGGCGTCAAACTTGTTCAAATGCAGCCTAAGTGTGATTGTGGTTTCTTTCAGCAGTTGCCAAGCAATGCAGGCTCATGGTTAGCTTGTGGCCAGCTAAACACTCTGGGGCCCTGTGATGTGATGTCAAGCCAGGCTCTATTTCTTTAATTGCATATTTGAACCTCCACCCAGCACTTTAATTGTATTCATGCCAGATAGCATCTTATTAATTTTAGTCATTAATTCTGACCATGTAAGAGCCGTAAGTGCCCAAATTCTGCCTGCAGATAAATAATGGCAGAGGACTGGGGTGAAGTAAGGTCTGTCTGGTTTCCAGGCCCTTGCTCTCCCCAACTAACTTATGCTGCTAGGGACCCTCCTAGCCAAAGACCAGTAGCATAGCTTCTTGAAAGCTCTCAGGCAAAAAGAAAGAAAGAAAGAAAAAAAAAGAAAAGCGACAATAGCCTTCATATGTTTTCTCATCTGTGGCAATGGCAGGGCAGCCTGACACCCAGTTTTGGCTGCGTCTTTCTCTTCCTGCAGCTGAGTAACAGCTGTTACCACAGAGGAGGACACCAGGTTCTTTTGTGCCTTCACTGACCTGCACATGCCCTTGAGAACAGGAGGGTACAGGTAGGACTTCCCTCTTAAAGTGTGGTCCACAGGGCATATGCACTTAGGTTTTTGTTCCTGTTTGAAATCTGCCAATTCAATTCCCCACACCATGCATGTGTCGAGAGCCTACTATGTGTCAGGCATTTTTTGGGTTTCAACAAAGGAGTTCTGGAAAGTTAAATATCTACTTACTGGAAAGCAGATGAAGTAAAAATTGCTGTAGAAAAATACTTGCTGTGAAGGTACTTCTAAAATCTAGTTTAAAAATTCAGCAATAATTTGATATGCGTGTGGACATAGGTTGTCTTTATAGACTTGCATTATTGTGAATGTTCTGAATAACTGAAATATAATAAGATACTGATATTCTATGACTCTTTGCTGCCCGAAGCTGGATTTTTCTCTCTCAGTGGCTCTGGAAAATAAACAAATGGGTAAAGCTTCTAGTTAAAAAAAATAATAATTGTGTGGGTCACTTATCTTCATGTTTCAATAGACAAAATCACTGTGAAGTCATGAGTCCCACTTTTCGTGGAGGCCTAAAACAGGTCTGAAGAAGTGATTCTCTCAATTCGTATGACTCTGAATCAAATAATCAGAGCAAAGCCAAAGAAAAGCAGCAGCCTCATCAAGCAGAGCCAACACAGGAACTAGACCAAGCCCTCACCTAAAAGCACAGGGGAGGGGAGTGAGTAAAGGCAAGCCGATGTCCAAGGCGGGGGAAACCGGCAATGCTTTGATCAAAGATGACAGTCAGTCTCTAGCTTTGGTTTAGTTATTCAGGTATGCCAGGGCCAGCTGATGCAGTGATTGCCTTTTGTTCCCTTGTGGAATGTTCCACTAATATGACAGCTGGGACATCTCACTGATAGGACCACAGAGCTCCTTGCCAACTCTTGAGAATTGAGGCTATAAAGCTTTTGAATTTATTAGCTCTGAAGAAAACAAAATTTCACCTTTTGTAGGTTTGCCCCTCATCCTTAGTGTCAACTTAGCTAAATTTATGTTGTCATACCATTTTTTTTTAATTCATTCCACACTTGATAGCCTTTCAACAGAATTATCCTGAGAATTTCTTTAGAAGTCAGATTAGTTTACACTATGATTAATTTTAAAAACCTATGGAAAAATCAGTAATGTTGTTTCTTCTTCCTTGAGTGAGATATAAAGTGTTACCATGTGCAGTGGGTTTTCCAAATATGAAAATGAGGATAGCTTCATTATTAAGTGGAGGGTTTATAGGCAATTAATATGAATTCAATGTATTATATTAGAGGAGCCTGGTCTTATAATATATGTGTATAGATTCTACTCAATTTGATTAATATTTAGTGAATTTCTACTAAGTGCCAGGTACTGCTCTGAGCACTAGGGCATATAACAGTGAACTAAGGAGAGAAAAATTCTTGTCCACATGTAGCTTATATTCTAGGAAAGAGAGGTAATTGATAAACAAAATCATAAGCAGATTACATAGTGTATCAGAAGGCAAATGCTGCAAAGAAGAATAAAGTAGGGAAGGAAAGAAAGGAAGTAGATGTGGTAGGGTATACGGGAGGATGTGAGTGGGAGTGGAATCATGAAGGATACAGTTGGAGAAGACTTCAGTAAGAAGGCGACATTTGAGTGAAGACTTGAAGGAGGTTATGGAGGCAGCCATGAAGTTCCCAGAGGAAGAATGCTCCAGGCCAAGGGAGCAGCTGGTGCAAAGGGTCCAGGACTGGCCTGTGCCTGATGGATCCCTGGGCAGAACTCTGTAGTGGCAGGTGGGCTGCAGGACTGAATTGCAGTGCTGACAGGAACTACCCAGAGTTAGCACAGACGTCACAGTTTAAGCACACAGTCCCCTGCAACACCACCCTCGTTTCAGACACTTGCCACCAGTTCAGCGGTCCTCAGTTCACCCACACTTCTTACCAACTGGCTACAAATTCACAGGTTCCCGTAATCTCCCCCGCCCAACTCCCCTCCCCCTGATTCAAATAGTTTGGTAGAACAACTCACAGAGCTCAGAAAAACGCGATATTGTGATTACAATTTTATTATAAAGGATACAAATCAGGACCTGCGAAATGAAAAGGCATATAGGACGAGGTCTGAGCGGGGCCACAGGTGGGGTTTCCATGCTCTCTCCCTGTGGAAACAGGACCTGTCACACACCCCCAGCACACTGATGTGTTCACCAACCAGGAAGTTCCACTGAGATCAATAGACAGAGTTTTTGTTGGGGTTTCGTTACATAGGCCTGGTTGATTGAATCATTGGCCAGAGGATTGAACTCAGTCTATAGCTCCCCTACGCCCGAGAGGTCAGGCAGATATTACAGACTTAAAGCCCCACCCCCCAATCACATGGTTCATCTTTTTGGCTTGACCAAATGAGTCATCTCATTAGCATAAATTCACATGTAATTCAAGGGGCCTGCTATAAATGACATGGACACTCCTATAGCTTTAGAAGCTCCCTCCCAGGAACCCAGGAAGATTATCAGATACCGTATTTGCCGGCGTATAAGACGACTGGGCATATAAGACGACCCCCTAACATTTCCACTCAAAATACAGAGTTTGTTATATACTCGCCGTATAAGACTACCCCCTCTTCCGCACACCTNAGATGAAGGGCAGGTCTGTGGAGTGAAAGATGTGTTAGCTGAGGCTGGAGAAGTTGATAAAAGATATATAGCTGTGGATATAGTTATAGCTACAGATTGATATACATCCATACACATAGATACCCACATACATACCAGGATAAGGGGTTTATCATTTATTCAGTGTATAATAGCAGAGTGGGAAAGCATCGTGAGGTTTAAAATGAGGAGATGACACATGGAATGCAGTAATTTATAAAAATTAATCTGGCTGTGCCATATGGGTGGATTTGAAGGGGAATACAATTGCTAGTGATTAATGAGTTTATCTTATCTGCCAGGCTGGGTGCCGAGCACTTTACATGGATGAATTTATGTAATTCTCAAAGCATCCTATGAGAGTAGCACTGTCAGCATCCCCATTTTACAGAGCAAGAGTACGAGGTCAGAGAAGCTAAAGTGTTCATTGGTAGAACCTAGATGCAAGTCCAGCCTGACTAACTGGAGAGCCCAGCCTTTTAACCATTATGCTGTTGTGTCTTCTGGAAGAAGAGGAAAAAGGGGGGAGTCCAGGTGAGTGCCAGGAATAGAGAGTGACTTTCAAATGGAGGCAGGGTTCCAGGAAGAGCCTCAGAGCCCAAGCCAGGAAGACAAGCCCTCCCCTTCAGCCAGAGCAGCCCCACTGGCATTTGTCTAAACATTTTGGCCCTAGGGAAAGTTTGAAGAAAGGATCCTCTCTTAAAAAACACTTTGAAACTACTGGATCCAAGGATTTCAGCTGTTTGGCTTATTGAAAGTGCTGTAGGACTAGTGCCAGGCACTGACTGCCATGGATGCTGTCAGCCCAGAGAAGCCCAGAGAAGAAGAGGTATTTGTATTTACCCAAGAAATGAATTTGCTAACTCTAGATCAGAAAAAAAAAAAAAAAGCATTTTTTAAAAACTTAAAATCAGCACTATAACTTGTTTACTGGTTTTTGAACTCCTGGGAAGGAAATTTCTTTTGGCCCTTTTGACAAATTATAAGTCAACTAATTAAATAAGAGAACTTGCATTGTTACTGACCTTTACCATTTTCAGAATGCTTTCATAAATTTATTTATTTGAGCCTTACAACTACTTGTGATATAAGTAAGGCCAGTCATTCATGCCCATTTTACCATGCCAATAATAGTCTGAAAAGCTAGCGATTTGCCCAGGGTTGCTGCCCATCATAAGATATTCACTGCTCTGTCTCCCATTCATAGCACATGGTAGTGCTCAACAAATTGAATGACTGAATGTAGTTGTGCTAGAGTTGGTAGAGTTGGAAATCAAGCCTTCGAAGTTGGGACTAGTTTTATTAACCCACTCTGCCTAAAATATGGCGAGAGTCCTGTCCCTGGAAAGTCACCACTACGACCAAGTATAAACACAACATATGGAATCAGTTAACTTTTTGTGATTTTTATCTATCTGTTTAATGTTTGGAATACACTCTTCTGTCACATAAACTTGAAAAATTTCCCCCACACAGTTCCTCACTCTCCCAGTTTCAGGTTTGCATCTATGTGATCTCCTAGACAATCTGCCAGTATTAACTATTATTTCAGCCACCCATAACCATTGTATGTTCCTTTGATTCCTTGATGCAATTTGTGGAAGAGTGTAATTATTCTGAACCTACTCAATGCATTTTTAGAAAGAAAAATAAAAATGTTATATTTGCATTTATGTGAGGATATAGAATGGGTTCTTTTTTTTTTTTTGCTTGTCACTTGAAATGATCACATCTTAGCATTCCTATAAAGAATAAGCATAGCATTTGACTGTAAGAATATTTACAGAAGAGAATAAAGATCTTTTGCAGGGTTTAGACATGGTCTCTACTTGTTTTCTCATCTGTCTGGCTAAGGGGCGTGAGCTTGCCGGCTCTCTGCACTGGCCACTGCTGCCTTGCTCTCTGGAAGTCTCCTTGAAATAAAAAATGTGTGTCAGGCTGATTGTGCAGTCTCCCCCAGGTATAGAACACCAAAACCTTCCAACTGGTGACTCCCCACGGGAAATACTATGCTAATCTCTGCTGATAACACTCTCAGGATAACTAATTGCTTTGATAATGCCACATTACTGGGGTACTTGAAACAGGTAGGTGGAGAGTCATGCAGCTGGGATTCCAAATCTCCAGGTTACAAACTTTCATTTTCTTGTTGTTTTCAGTTTGTGTTTAATTTAAAACAAGGGAAAATGATCAAACCAGGCTTGGCTTGCTTCTTGTGTCACTTTCCTCCTGCCTGCAGTTTAGCCCTCCCCCTCCCAAGCCCCTGCTGGCTTTCTGGTTACCGGTGGGACAGGTTGTTTGAAAGCTTCCACAGGGCAGGGCACTCTGGGTGTGAAGTGCCTCAACAATGGAGCACCACTGACCACAGGAAACGTGAACCCAAGGCCACAACCACAACAAAGCAAATACCCTGCCTCTGTCCAGTGTAGCTGTTGTAGTTCTATGCAAACCAATGTCATTTTATAAAGGTAGGGATAGATAGCTATCATCCTTCATATAGACATATACAATTTAATTTTATAGTTTGGCCTATTGGGTAAAGGACACCTAGAGAGACATGGAGAGAAAGAGAAAAGCGGAACTGAAGGAGAGATGAAAGAGATAAAAGGGAAAGGGCGGGATTAGAGGATGAAGGTTAAAATTTATTGAGCATCTGCTCTGGCTTCCTGTTAAAGGTGGATTTGGCATCTCACAGGGAGAAGGGAGGAAACCAAGACTCAGGTAGAGAGATAAGCTTGGGGGTGGGGAGAGCCTGAGAGGAGAGAGCTGCCTGGGGAAAGAGAGGTAGTGCCTGGAAGTTTCAAATGGTGTCATTTACTCTGTATTGTGTATCAGGGCTGTAGGTAGCAGAGTTACTGCATTTCATGAGAGCTCTTTCAAATGCTCTTTCTGTGCTGGGAAAAAGCTGATCAATTTCCGTGTTCAAATGCAAAGGTTTTTTAATGGTGTGTTTGTTACGGATATTTTGGGTTTTTGTTTTGTTTTGCTTTTGCCTATGGGATTCTTAGGGATTTTTCTGGAATTTAGTGTGGGCTTCCCTACAAGTGTCAATTAGTTTACTAATTGGGACCTGAAAGTCTCTTTGGCAGGTGATGGGCACCTCATCCCCCAGAGCCGGAAGGTCAGGTTTGGGGAAGGAACACATAGACCTGTGACTCCCTATGACTCATTCTTAAAATCAAATTCTCTTGATTTGCTTTTTTGTTTCCTTGTTTTAAAACACTTATTCTTCCTTGCAAATGTGTGTGTCACACATCGGCCTGAGGGTTTGAATTCCCTTTGACAAAAAGCTGCCCTCACTGTTCATTTGGTTGGGGGCCTAGGTAGGTTAGTGATAAAACATCAGTAAAACAATAAACANCCCTGGTTTCTAAGGTCCTTGTTGGCTGTCCTCATCTGCTTGCTTACATTTTTTTCCAATCTGGGTGCAGAGCTTTGGGAGACCTTTCAAGCTGCCTTCTCCCCTGAGCTCTTTTCTAGGCTTTTGCTGGTGAATTTCCTGGCTAATTGACTTAGTCACTTTCCTTAAGCTCCTGATTCATGGCAGTTTCTCCAGTGCTTTCAGGTGCCAGTGTAGAAGCCGAGTCATTTTCAGGAACAAAGGAAAGGTCACCGGCTCTTCTGTGCAGAGTTATGGTTTTCCAGCCTTGCTTCTGTGCCTCGGCCCCATGAGGCAGTTCCCTGCGCCTCTGCTTTTTCAGATCTTAAAGCAAACGGTGCGCTGAGACAAGCTTCGGGGTGCCCTGAGATGACAGTGGGCTTTGAGGTCAGACATCTGTCTCAGTTCCAGTTGGGCCACTTGAGGGTGTGCGGCTTTGGGGAAGACTCTAACAGCTCAGAGCCTGCTTCTTCATAGGGTTTTTGTGAGGGTTAAAAGAGATAACACGTGTGAGGCGTTTGGCATAACTCTTGACCTAAATTGATGCCTAATAAATATCAGTTTCCTTCCATCTCCCTCCCTTCGCTTCCAGTGTTAAAATTCCAAGCTGTATTAATAATAACTGAAAGCATGCGGTTTTATGTTCTTTATAGCTTACAGAGTGCTTTTATGTGTGCTGTTTCCTGCAGTCCTCGCAACAACCTCATGTGGAGATAGAGGTTTTTAGTTACATTGTGCATCCGAAGAAATAGATTCAGAACTTTGAGTCAATGCTAATGCTCCACTCTGGGTCTACCAGCCAATCAATGAATACTGTTGACCATCTGCTGTGTGCTCACCTCTGAGACTGGTGCTGTGCAGAGGGTTGGAGGATGTGGTCCCTCCCCACAAGGAGATCATGGGTGATGGGGGTGGAGGAGGTGATAGGCAGAAGATACCTGAAATAAGCTGCCATCACGCCAAGAAATATTTAGTGGGCTCCACTGTGTGCAAGGCTTTGAAATTATAGTACCTATTATTTACTCTTTAACATTTGATTCATTTTTTTAGTCAATTTTTTCATAATGATTTAAGAGAAACAGAGTTCAAAAGTAGGCTTGATTAAATGTAAGTCATAATTTGAAAAAAACAAACAAACAAAAAAACCCTAGCTGTGTGTTTTAAGGTCAGGTCAGGGTTTCTAGCCTTGGATAGAGTTTGTCTTCATCATCAAGGACATATGGCACAGTCTGTGTGGTAGGTGCAATATTAATTTTTACCTCTGAGGCAATATAGTAAATTCCAAAAGTCAGTTTCTAGACCTGATGTCTGGCTCTGTCATTGATACCATTTTCTCCCAGCTCCTGAGGTGGCAACTTGATCCCTGCTTTGTCATCTGGTCTTCCCTCCACTAGCCCCTTCCCACAGTCATCAGCCTCATCCATGTATCTTCCCAAATGTCTCCAAATCCTTCTTTCGTTCTCTGAGTCACTGCAGGAACCTCCTAGGTGATCTACATTCTTCTCTTCATTCATGCGACAAATATTTATTGAGAACTCATTTTGGCCAGGCACTATTCTAGGTGTTACAACATAAAGCAGACATAGTATTTCTTGCCTGGTAGAACTTAAAGTCTAGTATGAGGTACAGAGATTAAATGAATAATTATAAGAACGATCTGTATTATAATAAGAAATGCAAAAGGCTGTGAGGCCATAGACCTAATATTTGGGTTTTGGAAAGGCTTCTCTGAGGATGTGGAATTTAACCTGAAACCTGAAGGATTGGTAGGCCACTGAGGTATAGCTGGATGAGTCAGTGAGAGTGTGGGTGTGGGTGTGGTGTGTTGTTGGGAGTGGATGTTGGTGGAGTGACAGAAGAATGATTTCAGGTATAGAGAAAATGTGCTACAATACCAGAATTGAGGAACTGAAAAGAAATCCAACATGGCTGCAGGGGAGGGAGGGAGAGAAAAAGTGTCAGGATATGAGGTTGAGGCCAGGTTGTGGTGAAGCTTCTAAAACCATTGTAAGGATTCAGGGTTATCCTATAGGAACAATAGGAACCAGAGTGTGACATGATCCAATTTANCCTCATGGATCCAGGTCAAGAACTCTTGGTCTAGGTGGTACTGGTGTTTTCCTGACAGAGAGCCTTTCTAGTGAGTGATCTACTGGATACTCCGGGACTTTTTTTTTTTTTTTTTTTTTTTTAAAGATGGTTTTGCTCCTACTTACTTCATATCAGAAACTCCAGGCTTTAATCAGACTCTGCAGTTTATATGGAGACATAGAAGTCTTGCACTAGGGGCAGTATCACACATCCAAGGGCTTTAAAGAGATAAAGTCATGGACACATTGGAAAGAGAGAGGAGAAACATACTTGGGGAAGAGATGGGGGATGGAGGCATTTCACTTGTGATGCTTAAATAAACAGTGGGTGACTTGGGTGCAGGCCTGTTACTTCAAACACGGCTGCAACACCCACTTCCTTCTGTCCCCTCTTATACTGTCCTGGCCCACATTGTCTACTCTTTTTGCTAGAGTAAGGTCTAGTCTAACACCAACATTTGTTCTGCTTTTTCTTTTTGTCTCATTGTCTCATGGATGTTAGTGTCAAGATTGCCTGAAGTTATTGTGATATTCTTGGAGGCAGGAAACGAGCATTTTATATTCTCTTTTAGCTCCCTGCATCCCTCACTGTCATCTTTGTACCTCAGCTCCCCTGCCTCCGGCTCCTCTCTACATCCAACTGCCCAGACAACAGAGCCTCATCCTGCAGGGGAGTCCCCTCCCACTGCTTTAAGAGCCAGGGCTGTGTCCCCACTTCGGAGGCGTCTCCAGGACCCTCCCCAACCCCAGGGGCAATTCATGGCTGTATCTTGGGTGACTGTGGCACTTTGTGCTTCAAGTGTGAGACCTGAGCACACTGGATTGTAATTGTTTGCATCCCTATTGTTCCATGTTCGGAGGCCACGAGCAGTAACGCAACCCAGGCGCTGTTGGTGGAGTAAATGGATGCACAGACAAGCGGTGGGTGTTCAGTACGCAAGTACTTATTGGTTAAGAGTAACTGTAAGATATGGTGGAGGAAGGGAAATTTATAAAATGACTTTAAAAGAGAAGGAAATTGATGTTTCAAGTATATTTATTTTCCAAGTATTTTCAAAAACTATCCCCTCAACACTCTAAACAACCATGTGCTGAACCCAGTAACATGCAAGTGAGGCCATGCTGCCCTGATGAATAGATGCCCCTGGGGCAGTATCTGCCCTCCTCTTCATGGGCACTCCCCACACAAGGGCTGCCGTGTCCTCGCTGTCTGGTGACAATGTCCCCTACAGACCAAACTGATGCAGCTCCCTGAAGGAGACAGGATGTGAGATTTGAGAGTCAGTATTCCAGGAATAACAGCAATGGGCAGTGATTGTGTGTATTGCCTGTGGCAAGTGGCCCCAGGACTGGCAGGACGCCTATTGGGGTTGGTTGTGCATGGTCTCCCGGCTTTAAAATCCTTGGCCTCAAAGGAACTGAACCCAGGACCAGCTAGAATGACATTCTAGCACTGAAATTAGCTGACTACCACCAGGATCAGATGGATTTCAAGTCCTGAGAGCTTACTATTCCTCTGTCTCCTAGTGTCAGTGTTGCAAACAGGTGGGCTTGAGTATGTTTCTTCATGCTGTCAACTTTCTCCCTGGTCAGAAGCTAGTGGTAGAGTAGCGCAGTGGCTAAGCCCATGGGGTCTGGGTTGCCTGGTTTCAATCCCAGCTCCAACCCTAGCCTTGACACTTAAGAGCGTTGTGCCTCAGTTTCGCCTCTGTAAGTTTCAGCTAACAGTAGTCTGTACCTCATAGGTTTACTGTGAGAATTAAATAAATAGACTGTAGAGAGAGTAGTGCCAAGTCAATGCAATAATAAATGTTTCATTATTATTATTATTATTATTATTATATTATTATTATTAAAGCTATGTGAATTTGCATTTGGTACCTCTAGAGTTTTGCTTCTTGGCAGAACACTCTAATAGCAGATAGAGTCGGCAGAGAGTATACTCCAGGTGTAACCACCTGGCTACTCAGTCTAGAAGGAGTTGAACCCTAGACACACTGAAGCAGTAGTAACCCTCCCCAGGGACTCTTGTGCCCTTCACAGAACTGGCTCCCTAATGGGACAGGTACGGGAGACTTATGTCTAACACATTGATGCCTGTAACACAGCAATTGCAACTTACAGAAATATATAGCATTGAAATGTCATTGCTACCACTACTATTACTAATAAGAAAATAGCTGTTGTCATTTATTGACTGAAAATTTGTAGGCAGTATGTATATTTTAATCTATGGTATTTCTGATTTTCTCAAGAAGAATGAGGAAGTTGAGGGTCAGAGAGCCAGTAAAACCATCCAAGATCGCACAGTATGTGACAAAACTGGAATATGAGCCCACACCTATCTCCTACCCCCCAATGCATTTTCTTCCCCTTGAAGCCATCTCTTATTGAGGCCTGTTTAAAAATTGGCCAAGACATATATCACATGGCTTTTAATTAATATGGAAGTTCAGCCTCTATTTAATGATTGCTGGTGGTGATTGTTCTTTTTGCTTCTGATGATAATAGAGAACACAGAGACCTTCTGACAGTGTACCTCACTGTCCTTTTCCCAACGTAAATCAAGGCAGTGCTTCCTGTTCAGACTATGACTCACTGGTGAATCAGGGGCTGAGCCAGCCCTGTCCTTTCTGTTTAGTGCCACCAGGTTATCATTCCTTCTGTAGCCTCTCTGCCCCCCACTACTCCCCCCTAAGCCTCTCAACACCCACAGAATTGATTATCTCTGCCTTCATGGTGTTTCTCAGGCACAGGGCAGCCTACCAAGTCCCGGCCCTCTTCCTGGTGACTCAGATGCCCTTCAAGCAGCTCAGGAGAGGGAAAAGTGGTGAGCCAGTGAAGCTGGGGGCGTCCCGGGCTTGGCTACAGAACTGGGTTAGGAGCCCGGGGTCTTTTCTGAACCGGACTAGAGCATGAGCTCCCGCGGGTCACTTGAGACCCTGGTTTCTAAGGTCCTTGTTGGCTGTCCTCATCTGCTTGCTTACATTTTTTTCCAATCTGGGTGCAGAGCTTTGGGAGACCTTTCAAGNACAGCAACTTGTCTGTTCCCCTTCCCCCAATTCCCCAGCACTGTTCCCATCCCCCCAATTCCCCAATTAAAAAAAAATCGTCTTATACGCCGGCAAATAAGGTACGTTTTTTCATTATACAACATGAGCCCTATCAAGAGCTGGGGAAACATCCGTGCTAATTCTGTAACAATAATGATGCCAACCACTTGTAATAAGGAGAAAAAAAAGCAGAGTAACAAAAACAGTGAACTCATCAAAGACTGGATCTTTGCAAACAGAGAAAAGCAAAATGACTAGCTTCCAACTCAGGAGAGGCAGGCCAATCCCTCTCGTTTGACACTCCCTTCTCAAAAGTTTGATTTCTGTACAAGGGTCATAGAAATGTTTTAATAGCTGTGTAGACTGCTCTTAGTGAACTGTGCTGATTGAGGAGGACCTGTGGCATGAATCATCTAAAAAATGTATAAATGCAAAAATCCCTTTGGTCTTCTTGTTGAGTGTACTTTTTATTTCACACTACATACATTTCCTTCAGACAGATCATTTGAGAACTGGATTATTTTTGCTCAATAAAGTTTGTGTTGGAGTTGAAAGAACCTTAGGGAATTTCTAGTTCGATTCTTCCATTTCATATGTGAGGCAGCCGGAGCCCTGGGCATGGAGGTTGGCTGCCCAGGGGCAAGCAGCAGGCTGGTGTTAGACCTGAGGCTTGAAGCCAGGCTGTTGGTGTACAGTCCGGGGCTTGTTCCATCATCTGAGATTGCATCTGTCAGTCAGTGCATGAGCATCAGCTTACAATGCACCCTCAGAGGAACGCCCACTCTGGAGATGAGGGTCATGGGTCACACCATTTTCTGCCCTTATCGCCTGTGTGACCCTGGACAAAGTACTTAAGCCTTTCTGAGCCAGTCTTCTGGTAAAATGGAGAGAAGAGTAGTACACATCACAAAACATTGCCATAAGGATTAAATGAGATGATGTGGATGAAAATCACATTGCAAAGCTGTAATGGAACAGACAAATGTTATGATTTGATATTATTACCGTTATTTGAGTGCTTAGAAACCCTTATCTCTTGATTAAAGTAGAACATATTTTTGGTCTTTATTTTGATCCTTTTAACATTTATCTGAATAATATGTTGGTGAATATGGGAGATGCCAATTTGTAGTGAAAAATTTCACCATAAACAACTCACAGAAAGGGACAATCCATGGTCAGCAGCCGTTCTTAATAAACTTAGATCAGAAAATGGTACAAGGGCCACGTGGCAATCCAAAGAGGAAGACTCAGAAGTTCCAGACTGTGATGATGCTCTGTCTTGTGGATTAAGACTCCTGAGGGTCTCTGACATTGGCAGATATTTTTGCAGGTATTTCTTCCCCTCTGACCAAGAGACTCTTGTGCCACGCTCTCTCTTAGCTTTACCTGCAAACTGCAAGGTTAGGTAAAGCATACAGTTCTTGGGGTTTCACTAACATAGAATAAGGTGGCATAGCTTGAGGTTCATGGGTAGTCATATTTGCTATAGTATCTGCTTTGTTTTCTGCACATGCGTAATTGAAGTCCCTATACATAAATCGATCTGTCAACCAATAGATCAGAATGATGAGAGCTATCCAAAACAACAACAAATACACAGAAAAATAATTATTGGCTTAAAGATAAAATTAATATATTGTTAATCAAAACATGCATTAAAATGGAAATATGCAATTTAAAACACATTAAAATGGAGTAAGTTTTTTTTTAACTGACTTTGTAGCCCAAGAAAAGTAGTCTGTCAAACAGAGTGATATCATTATTTTTAAAATACCCTTAGGATAATTCTGTTTATTTGGATGGATCCTATTGGCTTGTTTATAGATGGCATTGTTTCTGCAGCTTTGCCTTAACGTGTGGAGGGCATTAGCGTATTTTATATAGTCTTTTAAATGTGCTGCAGCTAATTATATAATTTCTCATCTTTGGTTTGTAGCCAGCAGCAGGACTCTGTGTTTGAATTATTTAGAGTGATGATAATTTTCTGCTTAACTGTCTCTAGCAGTTTGCAAAGGAAATTTGGCCCAGGATACCAATGATGGGGTTGTCTTGGAAGATTCTAGCTAGTCTCCCTCTTGGTCACTTCTTTGTCCAGTAGATTTCTATGGAGTACATGAGGATGGCCAGTCTGTCGCACGTTAACTAATCTATGAAGTGGCCAATTCGAGCAGGGAAACTTTGATTCTAAAATATTTTTCTCACCTTTGGATTTTGATGGAAAATTATTTGGAAGCAACTACTCAAGCATAGTGGATGGTTCTAAAAACTATTGTCTGAATTGAGGGTCAGGCAGCACCTTTTTCTGTACAGAGCCAGATAGCAAATATTTTAGGCTTAAGAACCCATAGAGGTTTTGTTGCAACTCCTCTGCTCTGCTGTTGTAGTGTGAAGGCAGCCACATGTGTAAACATGTGAGCATGGCTGTGTTCTAATGAAACTTTACGTGCGTGTAAGGACAGGCCGTGGGCCAAATTTGGCTTGCAGGCTGTAGTTTGCTGAACTCTGGTGTAAATCATCAATTTTTAGTCTTCTGGGGAATATGCTCTTGCATGAGAACTTGATGAGAGGTGTGGACCCTACTGCAGAGAAATAAACAGTTTTATTCATAGGTGTGTAAATGCATGCGCACACACACACACACACACACACNGAGAGAGAGAGAGAGAGAGAGAGAGAGAGAGAGAGAGAGAGAGAGAATTTGGCAGCCTCAGAAAATATTAGGTTAATACTTTCATTAACAATAATTTTGCTAATATATCTTTTAATTCTCTAAAATTTTCTTTGCCTTTTCTGTACTGACATCACCAACTTGGAATAAAAATAATCCAGGCTAGAACTGAAGAAAAATTAATCATTTTCTTTGGTCAGTGCCATGGTCAGCTGCCAATTGAACTTTAGTTCTGAGGTACACACTTCTAGCCAACATATTTGTATATTGTGCTATGTTTCTGTAACTTTATTTTTCTACTAGCATAAGCCTTAACTTTTTCAACATTTTTGAAATTCTCACATGCCCAGTACCACAGTTTTTTTCTAGGTAAAACCACTTAGCAACAATTTATAACAAGAATTATATTTATCCTGTTTCTGCTTCACATTGTGAGGAGAGTCTGGGCTGCCTGAGTTTTAAGATAAGAAAAAAAAGTGATTTAGTGGGCAAATTAAAACTATGATAGCCAAGAGGCTATGCAAATAACCTTTTTCTGTGTATGTCTATTAAAAATAATTTATTTGAGAAGATGCTTAGGAAGAAAAAAAATGAAATCTTTAAAATTCCTCACCAAAGTTACAAAAGAAGTACCGAGTGATAATGTGCTAGAGCATCCCTGGAGGGACAGTTTTAGGAAGGTGTTCATTGAGATATGAAGTCAAGAGGAAATAATTCAACATACGAACGAATACTGTATACAAAGGGAAAAACACATTTTCTATAAGCTCTGGTGAAAGAATATAGTCTTTTTTTGTTATCTTCTTTCCTTCTATCTATGAATCTGGGCAAATATCATGGGACCTTGCTTTGATGGTTTTTTGGGTCCATCTGGGTTATATTGTCAGCTGAATCTGACTTACACAAGGCCCTTCAGGCAGACATTAATGAAAGCCATGTGGTCCAGGACAGCTTCTGCCCCCTCCTGAGTGTTATGGGGCACTTCCCTAGTGTAGCTCACATACCCTCACAGCTCTTCCCAGTCAGCCCAGCACTTCCTGAAAACTTCCTGCAGCTCTGTCTCTGCTGAGGACTGCGAGGAGGATGCCAGGAAGTGGAGGAAGGCTTTAGGAAGCAAGGGCCTAGACTGATAAAGGTTTCCTGTGGGACAGACACCAAATGAATCTATTTCATTGAGTTCTCACAGCTGTCCTGGAGGCAGTTGGCGAGGTGAGCTGCCTCTCTGAAGAGCCCATGGCCATCAGGTTGTGGCACGGTGAGTGTCCTTTGGGGGTGGCAGACATCCCTGGAAGAACAGGGCCACCTTCCCCTTGTCCTAAGTACACAAGTTTATCTCAAAAAAGGTGGCAATTGCTGGAAAAACTTAGCAGTCTTTATAGACCTATGTTCTGAGGTTTGAAATCACTGAAGAATTTTCAAGAAGTTAGATTTGAAAAATTCCATCTATCTTCACACCCCTCTGTTAGCAGATTATGAATCAGTGGCTTCTTTTATTAATTTCTAGAAAATGATTGATTGCACAAAGAACAGAGATGGCATTTTTGTGTGAACAATACTTTTTGTTTTGCCACCTCCTCTAACTGCCCTTTCCCTCACTCCGACAATTTCCAGCCTACTCCCTAGAAGTCACCTCATTGCCACGTTAGGGTCTTCTGTGCCAAGAGGGTGCTGCCATACTGGTCCCCAGAAGGTCAGCACAATGCTAGTTTTCTTTATAGATCTGACCAAGAGAGACCTGTGAGAGTGGAAAGGGATTGGTCCTCCAAGAACTTTTTTTTTTTTTTTTTTAAGATTTTACTGGGGCATTGGGGAAGGGGAACAGACAAGTTGCTGTCCTTTTATTCTTCAGTCTATGTGGAGGACATCGCTTCACTGGCCCATGTTAGTATTATCATTGCGCTCTTCCCGGGTGAGGCAGTTGCTCGCCAGCCATTGGACAGCCGTTCACCGTGGCTCATGGCAGTTCTCGCTGACCGCCGGCCACCGCCGGCCGCCAGCCACTCAGCATAGGTCACCGCAGACCACTGCAGCCCAACTGCAGCCTACACCGTCACTGGCCACTCACAGCAGCCCAGCTCCAGGTCGAGCTGTTGTTCACCATCTTAGCTGTAGAGGGCGCAGCATCACTGGCCCATGTGGGAACTGAACTGGTGGCCCTGCTGCTCAGAGCTCATGCTCCCAAGCCAGCTTTTAACCAACTGAGCACTTGGCTGGCCCCAGAAATGGTTTGTTTTAAGGAAGGGTTGTCAACCTTTCCTATTTCCAGTATGAAAGGAAAAAGGGGGAGGGGGAGAGGAAAGAAATACTCAAATTACTTTGGGGATACTGTCTCATTTCTTTTAGGAACAAAATCAATAGTTCTCTTTCATTTCCCAAATGGTTACTGACTAGACAAAAAGATTGTATATATTCAGGCCCAGTGCTATCTCTGTTTTTCTCAAATTCTTTTTTCTTCTCTCTTTTATTCATCTCCTGCAAAAAGGCAGGTCACAGATTGATTTTATAAAACATAACAGTGTTTTCTCAATTTTTGCAGAATAATACAGGATTTTATCACTGTATTGGCTATTAGTGCATTTCCGTTTATTATTGCTGGTTTCTATAGCATGTCATTTTCATCTGAAAGTAGGCTGTAGAAAGGTAAGGGAATAGCAGGTAGCCTGTCCTGTTTTGTCACCATGGAAACCAAGCTCCATTAGAGGAACTTGGGAAAGGGGACCGGACTGTCTGCTGGGCCATTTCTGTTTCTACACATTAAAATGGCCAGTACTATATGATAGTGAAAATGTGTGATCTGTGGTGCTACACAATATGGACATATGTGTGAAGAGTGCTCCTCCCAACTCAGGAGCCCCAGTCTGCAAACTTTTGGAAACAAGTTTTCTTACTCGTATTGCTTTGTTAGAGATGCATATTTTTAATTGTAAAAGCTTTATGGTTTTTTATTCAAGAAAATCTGTGCATTTGAATACTATCTCTCACACTAAATTGTAAAGAAAAAAACAACCCTTTTTTGCTAAATCAACAATAGGAGTTGATTACTTACATCATGCCTCAAGAAATTATGCCATCACAAGAAGGGGCAAATTAAGGATCCTCATTGTCTCACTAGTTTATAATTAACACAATCCATGTTCTTTTTCTTTGTCCTTAACCCAAGATTTTCTCCTACTTGATTTGGATAACAAAAGGGCCTGTCTTCTTTGAGTGATAAAAAATTTTTCATCTTCTTTTGAGAAATGATAGATAGTATTGACAGATTTTCTAATTTTTGTGCCTTATTCAAAAATGTCTCAGCTCTTTTATACTAATACCTATAAAACATTTTATTTCCTTCCATAATTTATCTGATCTGTATTATCCATCTCCTACTAATTCAAACCTCATCAGGAAAGAAAAAGCAAGCTTACCCAACCATTATTCCTTCTTGAGTTGTATTATAATGTCAGCGCAGTTCTATTTTAAGATTCTAAGCTCAAAAGCTAATTTTTAAGGGTGTGAGTCTGTCTAGACTAAAATTTCAAAGCGGCCCTGGAATATAGAGAAAAAATATAATGTTCTTAGAAATATTTTTTTAAACATAAAAAAGATAATTTATATACACATAATTTACCAATTACTAATTCTGATAGCTACTACCTGTAGTAGGTAATCTCTAAAATGTTAGTTTCAGTCTGTTCTCTTGAGAATACAAAAGGTTGTTTTTCCATAGATATGACATTAAAGGTGGTGGTAAGAGCCCTAGGCTAGCTCACAAAAGACTGTAACCTACACTGAGCCTGAGTCCCAGTCTTCCCTGAACCCTGGCCTAGTTTTGGGGGTGAGCGGACGGTGGACAGAAGCCCTGCTGGTGTCCACAAAACCTCCCACCCGCCCTAGTTTAGGCCTCTGTGACTTCTCCCCTTGACCATTCTACAAGCCATTGACAAAACAATTTTTCCTACAGCCCAGCCATGGTTATGTCACTATCTTGCTAAAAAACCTTCAATGAGTTTCCAATTGAACTGAGACAGGACTTGAGAGCCCTGCACAGTCTGCTCTCAACTGACATTTCTAGACTGAATCAATCATTTCTTCCTCCAGTTAGCATGTGCCCTGTGAGCATATCCAACCGGGCCACTCCAGTCGACCAGGTATCATTACGGTTTCCTTCCTTCCCCTCAGTGCTGCCTGGTGTTCATGTCTGTCCTTCAGAATCCAGTATCTGTGAAGTCTTTCCAAACCTTCCAGTCAGAAGTAATCATGTTCTCAGAAATCTCATAGCACTTTAAATATATTTTTCATGTGTTGTTTTCTTTCAGTTTTTTATTCATTCAACCAATAGCATAAGACTTTTGTTGTTGTTCTGTTGTGCCTTGATTTTAAATAGTGAGGTATTTAACCAACTAATACGGTGACGTTAGAAAACATATACTTTCTAAATTTATTCCAGCGAATTTATTTATTTGTTTTTTATGAATCCCATTCTAAAGATGAAGAAGGGGAGTGAATGCTGTGTGGTTGCAATGCTGATTCCGTTTCCCTCTCTGGATCATTAGGTCATTGGGATGGGGTAGAGCTAGCAGTGACGAGAGTTTAGGGAGGGAAAGAACAATGAAACAGCCTGTGTCAGTTTGTTTCAGTTTGCTTCAATTTTCAAGTAAAAAATACTCTCTAAGAGAGTTAAACCTCATTTATATTGTGCTTTATTCAGTTAATCAAATGATGTCTTGCCGGGATCTATAATGGAGGCTGGAACTTCTGACCGGTATGGGTATCAGTTAGGAAATCACCTCTGACAGGCTTAAATTAAAAGCCAGAGAATGAATGAGCTCATTGAGGTGGAAAACCCAGAGGTGACCCTCAGGCTGGATTTGAGCCAGAGGCTTAAGAGGTCTCGGGATTGGAACTTGGTGTCTTTGAAAGACTCTTGTCATTCTCTGTGTGCCAGCTTTGACCTCCTGGGGGTAAGATGACCACTGAAAGCTGCCAGGCAACATGTCCCCAGCTCCCGTGGAGAAAGGAGGAGGGGAAACTTCCTCTTCCCCCAACCATTGAACAAAATTCCCGAACTCCTCTCTGCACCAAATTATATCGCATGTCTACCTCTAACTTCCAGGAAAAAATTGTGATTGGCTTGTGCCACCCAAGACCTGCCTCTGGAGCTGGGGGAGGTATTGATCCTCCCCAGACAGCACAAATATTGTCTGTGCTGCAAACACAATGTCTGCCCCAGGCCAGATTGGAGGGTAGGGCTGATGGGGCGGCCTCAGCTAACCAGAGGGCGACTCGAGGTCATTGTACCTGAAAGTTGGGCAGAGAAGGCAGGGAGTTGGCAAGGGGTGCATTTATTTGTCTGCAGCCTCTCATTGGGTGCTGCTGTGTGCCAAGCATTAGTCCAGGTGTCACAAGGTGAACAGCACAGACTAGGTCCCTGCCCTTGAGAGATTTACAGTCAATTGGGGAAGGAAACAATAAGTAAACAAAACATTAAGTAAGCAAGATAATTTCAGATTGTGACAAGTGCTATGAAGAAAATGACAGAATGACTTGCAGAGGTGGGGATGGGTGGGCAAGGTACTTTAGAAAAGATGACTAGATGTCAGAAAGAAAAAGAGAAGGGCAAAAACCAAACTTTGCCCTTTTGCAGTTTTGCTGAGGGTCTTGGCTGACGTGCTACCCAAGGGAAGCGATCAGCTCCTTAACCAAGGTGTCCAGACCAACCTGGAAAGTCACAAAGCAAGCTTACCCCAATTTAGGTGGCTCTTCACAGTTCCTGCTCTCCCAGTGTCTCCTCTTCTTGGTCCAGCCTTTCTTTCTTAAACACGGACAGGAAGAAGGCGGAAGTAGAAGAGGAGCTGAAACCATAAGCCGTCTCCAGTCAGCACCCCACCACCTCTCCAGCCCCTTTTGTTCTGATCAGAGCAGTAAGCCTGATGTTCAGTAGAGGCCCCCACTGAACAGGACCTTTAGAAGAATTTCCCACTAAAAACACTGCTTGCTGGTATTTCCTTACTACTGGAAGTGTTGTATGATAATTTGAGTTGCTTGAAATGCTATGTCAGTAGTATTTGGGTAGAATACCCATAGCTTTGTGAAGCCATTTGTGCCCTCAGCACGTATACAAACAGCTTGAAGTTTTTCAAAAATATGTGTAATTGAGATCTCTTCCATGGATTTATACCTAACAATAAATATATAAGACCCGGGTTGACGTTGATTCACTGGAAACGAAGCTAACCATATGAGGAATTCTTATGGTCACAGCATTCTCTTATATATATATATATATAATTCACTTAAAGCACAGAGAAAAATTGATCTTGGTCGGTTGGTTCATCAACGAACTTGAGGGTATTCTGTTGTTGTTTTTGGCACATGGATCACTAGTGGTTTTATGCTTTTGAATAGAAATTATATTGTATGTGGTTTTTAGTACTTTGTTCCAAGAGCATTTTTGAATTGTTGGTATTTTCTTAGGCTATATATCAAAGTTTAGCTTTGGAGTGGGTGGACAGTCTCCATTCTAGAGCATTTGCGTGTATGTAGCCTTCAACATTTTTTTAGATGAAAAGAATTCTGAGAGCATTAACTATAATATCCTATTTCTTAGAAAGCATTAAAGACTCCTTGGCTGATATTAGCCATATGGTGTCAAATAGGATCATTATAACTTTATTTTATAACTTGACCAAGACATTTATGAAATGAATGGGAAGAAACAAGTGAAAGATATGACAGAGACCAAGAAGAAATATATTAAGTGCTAAATAATACAACACACGTCTATTTTGAGGTTAGAAAATTGTTCAGCAAGTTGTCTGTCAAGGTTTCCATAAGGAGTATTTCTGCCTCCTAGTTATAACCAGACATGTTTTATGGTGTTCTGTTTACTTTGCCATGCGTGCCTGACACAGTGAAGTTTAAGGAACAGCATGGGCTGATAGAAGGACTTGCATTTTTAATCTTATGCTAAAGGACAACTGATAGAAGCAACTCCTCAGAACTCCCTATATGTAAAAACATCTTGTTGTGATTAAGCATTTAAAGTTTAATATTTAATTTAGTGTGTGAAATTTTCAGAAATTGTTTATAATTCTCATTGTGGAAGTTGCTGAAGAGCTATTTTCTCTTCATTGTTCTCCTCCACCAATTTAAATGGAACCTGGCATGTGGGAACTCAAATTTTTATTATTTGGTGATATTTGAATTATGGGAGAATTTTCTTGCTTTACAAAATGATTTGCAACAGTGTCTTTTAAATCATGACTTTGGAACCTCCTTATGTCATCTCTTCTAAAAAGATTTGGCCAGTGTCTTTTGGATATGTACCTTTAAGATCCACAATTTCCATTGTTTGTGATGCTGAGATTACTAGATGTGTTAGGAGGCCCTGACTTTTTTCCTCTGAACAGCCTCCTTCCAGGCTGATTGTGACAGCCCCCTTCCCTCATTATGAATTCAACACAGCTAAAATCACATTCACAATATTGTTTACAGCTCTGCTGCTGCTCCTAGCTCCATTACTTCTGTTAATAGTGCCATCGTCCCCCTTGTCACCCAGGCTTAACTCCTGAGGCATTGTTAATGTATATCCCCCACCCCACCCCCACCCCAAATCTACCCTCATAGCTACCAAGTAATAATGATTATACCAGCAAATAATTCTACCATATCTTCTTCCTTTCTTTTGGAGAGGTAACATGGCGCACAGCAGGATACAGAAAAGTTGATTCAGGGTAGCTCTTTGGAGCTCTGTTTTCTGGATTCTGAGGCCATATCCAAGCTCCTGATAGGAAATCATTTAGTAATGTCTGCAGTGGTAAAGAAGTAGTATCAGCACACATGCCACAAATTTGTTGCAACTAGTGTAGTGAATGAAACCTTAACTTCGGAATGGAGAAGACCTGGGTTTCATCTTTGCCTCCAAAACTTACTAACCATTTGATCATGGGCTACTCATTTATCTTCACTGGGCTTTAGTTTCCTTATGAGTTAAATAGGGATCATAGGTTAACATAAAATGAATTGAATCAAATTAAACTGAACCAGTATTTATTAAATATTTCCTGTGCATAAAGCAAATCTAAATCTGTTGTTGACTATTATAAGGAACAAATAATGGATATTACCCTTCAAACTATTGTACAAAATGTAAATGGGTCTGTTATGTTCAATTTCTTCTGCCAATGCTCTAACTTAGGCTCTTATCACCTTCCTTCTGAACAGTTAGTTTCCTCACTATTTTCCACACAAACTCTCCCCCCCCCAAAAAAATCATTCTGTATGATAAAGCTAGGCGTTGATCATGTCATTCCCCAATTCCCACACCTTCTGTGGCAGTCATTGTTCCTTTCCTGGCAGTGATTCTCCCTTGTTTTCTAATCTCTTATCCCAACACCCTCCTTCACGGGCACAGTGAGCAGCTGGTCTAGTCTGAGGAGAAGGGTGTTGTTGGCTTGGGGTCTAAGAAGAGAGGGCTGAGAAAAAGTAGAGACGGAGGGCCAAGAGAAGCTCCACTTTTAACTACCAATGTTCCTGTCTCTCTTCCTTCTAAGTTTTTGCCTCATTTCTACCCCCACTTTGCCATCTTATCTATTTTATGTCTCATCTGTTTTATCTTTGTTTTCATCTCCCTATTTAAACCATAATATGGAACTGAAGTATATTTTTATAATCTCCTATGTTTACTGAATTAATTTTGTCCTCTGCTTTGAATTTTACAAGGGAGAGAACATTTTCTTATTTCTTATTTCTTTCTTGCTCTCTCAACACCTACCCTAAAAAATAAATAAAACACACTTTGTTGAGTTTTTCCTTATGCCAAGTTTATTTTTTTTCCTTTTGATATAGTATTTCCATCTGATAATTCTCATCAAAGAAAAAGTTCCCAATTCTTGTTTAAAATAGTGAACTTGGCTAGTAAGTTTAAATTATGATTGCATTAACAGAATTTTTCATTTTCACACATCTTCCCGTATTCTATAAAGCAGTAGTTCTCAACAAGAGGCAGTTTTACCCTTAAGATGACTTTTTTTTCTTGAGTGGAGACATCTCTGCTTGTCACTACTAGGGATGGGAGGTAAGGCCACTGTTATTTAGTGGGTAGAGGCCAGGGATGCTGCTAAACATCCTACAATGCAGAGAACAGCCCCACAACAAGGAATCATCTGGCCCAAAATATCAATAATGCCAAGGTCAAGAAACCCTGCTATAAATTAGGGTAAGCCTGTGCAGTGCTCAAACAGAAAACTTGGTGAGTAATTTCTATAAAATGTTTATTTATTTGAACCTAAAATCTTCTAAAGCTAAAAAAATTGGCTTATATTCTCCCCATAACACATTTCTTGTCATATGTTGTATTACCCAAATCACCTAGATATTTCCATTGCTATTATTCAGTGATTTCTTCTTTCTTATTTATATTGGCATTACTCTGTTTTAATTCTTGTGAAATATATTTCCATGATGTTCTCATTAATGAAGAAAAAAATTAATAAATGTATTTAATACTATTTATTGTAGAATAGATATGATTTTAGAGTAAGGTGAGGATATTTTTTATGTTTTTTAGATTTTTGTTTATAAAAATACCGGTCAAATGTTCTTTAGGAATTTGATTATAAAACTTGCTAGATATTTACTCCAAGGCATTCATTTTCCCCAAACTATCAACATATGTAATGTAAATTTCATGTAGAAATAGCCTGTGTTATAGAACAGCGATCACATCTTTTACCAATAACCTCCTCTTTGTGTGTGTGTGTGTGTGTGTGTGTGTGTGTGTGTGTGTGTGTGTGTGTGTGTGTGTGTGTATCAGGGGTGCCAAAAAAATGTATACACATTTTAAGAGATGTTATCTATGCTCAAGCAGTAGTTCACCATAATCGGAAGTGCCTGGACACTGATGATAACCACTTTGAGCACCTCTTGTAATTGCAGAAGTCAGACATGACTTGTATTCATTTTTGTTATTGGTATATATTGAGTATTACAATTAATGCAGTTTTTCCCTTTCTTAAAATGTGTGTACATTTTTTTGGCACCGTGTGTGTGTGTGTGTGTGTCTGTGTGTGTGTGTGTGTGTGTGTGTGTGCGCGCCATTTTTGTCACAATTATTACTCCAGATATTCATTTCATTCCTTCCTCACCTTGTCATTGCTTATAAGTTTCCAAGATTTTAAGTTATGGGCCAATGACCATACTAGAGGAGGGATACATTATGAAGATGGCCATATCTTAACAGAATTCAATGTTGTAGTTAAAATGTGCAGAAGTTAATACAACACATATTTAATGATTTACATATTCATCACTGTGTTGTCTGGTAATGAGGCATGTGGTAAGCAGTTCAGAACAATTACTGTAATTAGTATTCCTTCCTAATGGCCAAACCACATTTATATAAGGTTTTTTTTTCTTGCCTGCCTAGTTCTCCAGTGTATGCAATTAGTGTCACTGTTGACATTCTTTGTCATACAGTGCTGTGCACACTTTCTGTACACTCTGTCTTTTCTCTCTCTCTCTGATACACACATTTGGTTTTTCTCGTTCACACATACTCATGTGAAAGACTAGCACACTCAAACTACTCCACCTCTTGTATTATTATCCTGGGGCTTGGGAATATTAGGAATAAAGAAATGATTGGGAGATGACACTAGAACCTCCTCTTTTTATCATCGTTTTGATAATATAGTTGAAATCATTGTTCTTGTTTGGGAAAATGGAGGGCAATAGCTGGAACACAAGGTATACCTCAGCGTCAGTCATTATATATTTGTGCCTCATGTAAGTAGAACTTCGTTTGCTACCTATAGCTTCTATAGCTTAAGGAAGTAAAACATCATGTTTCAAAGCACAAGAACTTAAAACTGTTACTAGACTGTGGCTCACAAACAAAATGGCACCGACGGTCATACCAGCCAAGAACTGCCTTATGCTTATTTTGCCCATTCACGCTTAGACAACTTTTAAAATTATAATTCACAATTCCTTTTAAACCAACCAGACTGTACTAAATGTTTTCCTTCACTGTTGTTGCAAATTTGCTAAAATAGTGAGACTACAGCCAGTTTGGATTTTCATTATTTACAAACAAAATCTTCATAATATAGGAAACGTTTACTGCTAATGTTTCCATTAGTAAGGCAAAATTTTCAGACATTTCTATTTACATACATACTCACAAGTCTTAGCTAAGTATCTTCTCAAGGGCTTGGGGTCATGAGAAATATGTTTCATTTCTTTTGCAAAGCTTTTCCTGGAAAACTGGAGAGGGGCCACTATTTAGCTGACAATTGAAGAGATACCTTACTGTGGCCTGCTTTTCTAGGATAAGATGTTTATACGCATTTCTTAGTTGCAGGAAATAATCTTGTACCTGTAAATGGAATTTATTTAGGCTTTCATACACCTTAAGTGTGTATTCAAAGTTGACCTTGGGAAGCATCAATGGAAGGGAAGCATACAAAATCAAACTAAAAGAAAGAGTTTACTTAACCAGCCACATCTGCCCCTTCTTGGTGCCTTGTGCTGTTTTAGATCATATATTTTAGATTCAGGTAATTTAATGTTTTTCTATGTTACTTGAAGGCCTCTACAATATTAATAGTCTTGCCTGTTGCTGATATAGATGGCCTCTCAATTCTGAATGATATTTAATTATTATAAATACAAAAATTAAGACAAAAATTTAAAATGTTTAAAATATAGTGAACCAATCCTCTAAGTACTTGAATGTCAAAAACAATTTTATTAGTTACAATCTCCTTTCTCAGGTGTGTATGTTTTTGTAGTATTTCCTGAAGCAAGTTTATAACTGTTCTTAGTTTTATTTTCAAGTGGGTGATTTAGAATTTTTATGTTTTACTTACAGGAGAGGGGAAAACGTAGCCCTCTGTCTACTGTTACCACCAATAACATTCTTGAGCTAACTACTGACAAAAGTTAATTCATGTACTACTTTACAAATGTGTCTAGTTCTCATCTTTCCCCTATGGTTTAATAGCCTTTGATAAGAAAAAAAATTCTCCTAGAATATGCATTATTGTGACTCTGCTTGCCATGGCCTCAGCAACATTGCCACATTTTTCATTCTGCACATCCCTTCAATGCTCACTGAGCTCCTGAAAAGTCATATTTGCTCTTCCTTACCCACGATGTAATCTGGCCAGTTTTACTCACACTTGGTCTCTGCCTTCCATTCTTCCTGTAGTGGCTGGGTCAGGCACTCCTCATTTCTCATGGCATCACAAGCAGTTCCTTGGCTGGTTTCCTTGTCTCCACGGGGCCTTGCCAGCCTCTCCAGACTCTGCTTCCTTCATTTTGCTGTTCTAATTGAATGACTCAATAATAAATGGCTTTACTTCTCCACCCTACACACTCCATGCTGCCTTAGACCTCACCTGCCCTTGACTATGCAGGCATTCTGTAGCCTGGGGCACCTTCTCCTCTCTTCACCTAGTTTATCTGAACAGGTTCTTCAAGTTTTACCTCAAGTTTGACCTCTTCCACAAGCCTCCCACTCACACCCAAATCGAATGGGTTTCTTTTCTGAACCTCCAAGCCCTTATACACACCCCTGTCTTCTATCCCAGCACACTTAGCACTTTATGGTGAAATGGTCTCTCTAGATTTGTCTTTCCCTCTAGTTGAAAGGTTTACCTAAGCTAAGGACCATATCTGCCTTCATTTTGCCATGCTAGTCTGAGCATATAAGAGACACAAGAGAATTTCTTTGTGGAGCTTTGCTAGGTTCCTTCATAAGAATACTGCTGTTTTCTATATACTTTCAAAGAAAATGGATCATCTTCACTTGTTTTTTTCTACTTATTAAGTTCTCATAGCATATTTAAATTTTTTTCACTTTCTTTTATTGTTGCTGCATGCAGTCTAACCAAATTCTCTCAGAAACGTGTGTGTTCCAGAAGCAAATTTATCAATCTACCATTTCAAAATAAATATTTATTCATTATTTTTAAATATTTTTTTTGTTTTTCAGTTACAGTTGACATACAATATTACATTAGTTTCAGGTGCACAACATAGTGATTAGACATTTATATAACTTACAAAGCGATCACCCCAATAAAGCAAGTACCCATCTGACACCATACATAGTTATTATTGTTTATATTCCCCATGCAGTACTTTACATCCCCATGACTATTTTGTAACTACAAATATGTGCTTCTTAATCCCTTCCCCGCTTTCACCATCCTCCCAACTGCCCTTCCATGTGGCAACCATCAAAATGTTCTCTGTATCTATGAGT
The DNA here is from genome assembly GCF_001890085.2 of Hipposideros armiger. NCBI lineage: Eukaryota > Metazoa > Chordata > Mammalia > Chiroptera > Hipposideridae > Hipposideros > Hipposideros armiger. The sequence goes on from NW_017731548.1 coordinate 1,433,364, forward strand.
TTGTTTCTGTTTTGTTTATTTTGTTTTTTAGATCCCACATGTAAGTGAAATCATTTGTCTTTCTCTGTCTGACTTATTTCACTTAGCACAATACCCTCTAGGTCCACCCACGTTGTCACAGGTGGCAAGATTTCATTCTTTTTTTAGGGCTGATTAATGCTCCATTAGATATATGTACCAACTCTTCTTTATCCATTCATCTATTGATGGACAGTTAGATTGCTTCCTATTGTAAATAATGCTGCAAATGAACACATGGTTGCTCATGACCTCTTGAAGTAGCGTTTTGGGTTTCTTTGGCTAAATACCAAGAACTGGAATTGCTGAGTCCTTCTTTGTCTTTTGTTATAGCCTTTGTTGTAAAGTCTATTCTATTTTGTCTGGTATAAGTATTGCTACTCCAGCTTTTACTTTATTTTATTTTTATTTTCATTTCCATTTTCATGAAATATCTTTTTCCATCCTTTTTGTTTTAGTCTCTGTGTGCTTTTCGATCTGAAGTGAGTCTCTTGTAGGCAGCATATGTAAGGGTCATGTTTTCTTATCCATTCAGCCACCCTATGTCTTTTGATTGGTGCATTTAATCCATTTACATTTAAAGTAATTGTCAATAGATATGTAGTTTTTGCCATTTAATTATTCATATTTTTGTTCTTCTCCTTCTCCCCCTTCTCCTCCTCCTCCTCTTTTTTCTTCTTAAAGAAGTCCCCCTAACATTCCTTGTAATACTGGTTTGGTGGTGATGAACTCTTCTAGCTTTTTCTTGTCTGGGAAGCTCTTTATCTGTCCTTCGATTCTAAATGATAGCTTTGCTGGGTAGAGTCATCTTGGTTGTTGGTCCTTGCTTTTCATCACTTTGAATAATTCACGCCAATCCCTTCTGGAATGTAAAATTTCAGTTGAAAAATCAGCTGACAGTCTTATGGGAGCTCTGTTGTAGATAACTAACTGCTTTTCTCTTGCTGCTTTTAAGATTCTCTTTTTGTCTTTAACTTTTGTAATTTTAATCATAAAGTATGTTGGTGTGGGCCTCTTTGAGTTCATCTTGATTGGGACTCTGCACCTCCTGGGCTTGTATGTCTATTTCCTTCACCAGGTTAGGGGAGTTTTTAGTCATTATTGCTTCAAATATGTTTTCAATTCCTTGCTTGCTTCTTCTTCTGGTAAATCTATTATGCGAATGTTGGTACACTTAATGTTGTGCCAGGGGCCCTTTAAACTATCCTCATTGTTTTGGATTCTTTATTCTTTTTGCTGTTCTGATTGGGTGTTTCCTGCTACCTTATCTTCTAAATTGCTGATTTGATCCTCTGCTTCATCTAATCTGTTGATTCCCTCTAACATTGATTCCCTCTAATTCCCTCTTCACTTCAGTTATTGTGTTCGTCATTTCTGACTGGTTCTTTTTTATGTTTTCTATCCCCGTTTTTGTTTCCTATCTCTTTGTTGAAGTTCTCCCTAAGATCACTGAGCATCTTTATAACCAGTGTTTTGAACTCTACGCCTGGTAGGTTGCTTCTCTCCATTTTGTTTAATTCTTTTTCTGGAGTTTTGTTTTGTTCTTCTATTTGTGACATGTTTCTTTGTCTCCCCATTTGCTTATTTCTATGTATTAGGTAGGGCTGCTACATCTCCCGGTCTTAGTAGAGTAGACTTTTGTACTAGGTGTCCTGTGGGCTCTAGTGGCGCAGTCTCCTTTGTCACCAGAGCAAGGTGCTCCAGGTAGGTCCCTTATGTGGGCTGTGTGTGGTCTCCTGTTGTAGTTGAGCCTTGGTTGCTGTTTACACATCAGTGGGTAGGATTGACCCTCAGTCTGATTGGTTGTGAGGACTGACTATGGCTATAGTGGAACATCTGTTGTGCAGAGGCTGACCCTATGGAGCAGAATTCACTTTAGCAGGACTCTGGTAACTGCCCAGTCTGCCCTTTGGGTATATCATTTGTGGAGGTAGTTGAGTGGTGCTTTGGTGTGGTCTGAAGCTGTCCCCCAGGGGTGTTCGTTCTAGGGCCTCTTGAGAGGGGCTCTGTTGCAGGCCATGTTCAGCTGTTGCCTGTGCCCTGCCTGAGGCCACTTGGTATGAGCTACAAAGTGATCTGGAAATGATTGCCACTTGTTCTGGGCTTGGAGGTGCCTGGGAGAGGCCAAGCTGCAAACTGAGGATGGCTGCTACTAGTGCAAGGCTTGGGGTTACTTAGCAAGAGGCATGGGGCACACTGAGGCCAGATGCTGCTTGTTTGGGGTTTGTGAACCTTTGAGAGATTTTAGGAACATCCACAGCATGATCCAAGACAGGTCATTTGTATGGCAAAGCCACTAGAAGTGGCTTGGGTGGGCCTGCAATTTGGGTGGGACAGGGTCTCAGGGTGTCACAGAGTGGAGTGGACATTGTTAACCAGGTCCATGGAGACTCAGATATGGTGCCCCATCTGTGTATGCAAGCTGGATAAGGGGGATTGCTCAACAAAAGAACAATTGCTTCTGCTAGCAGTTCTGTTTGGGAGAAACTTGCCACTCCAGTCCTTGCCCTGAAACCAGAGAATTCAGTTCTTCCCCATATGTTCCTGGCACCTTTTGAGCTGCTGCCCCAGCAATGGAGCTCAGAGCTAGTGAGTCTGTCAGTGAGTAAGTCCATGAGCGGGCCCTTTAAGAGGAGCACCTGGACCTCTAGCCACCTTCATCTCATTCAGCCATAATCTCTGCTGGTTTTCACAGCCAGAAGTTATGGGAACTTCTCTTCTTGGCACTGGAACCCTGGGCTGCAGGACCTGGTGTCAGGCTGAGACCCCTCGCTCCTCAGGGGGTAACCTCCACAGCTAAGATATCCCTCCAGATTTTTAACTGCCATGTGTGGGTGTGGAGCCAGCTCATTCTACCCCTCTGCCTCTCCTATCAATGTCAAGATGGCTTCTTATTATATGTCCTTAGTTGTAGGACTTCTGTTTAGCTAGACTTCAGGCAATTCTCAATGATGGTTGTTCTGTAGTTAAGTTGTAATTTTGAGGTGGTCATGGGAGGATGTGAGCACCGTGTTTACCTCTGATTTCTGCTGGTTCGAAACATTATAGCTCACTACTCTGAATCCAAAATAAATATTTAAAATATTTTTTTCCATTTGGGGCATATATATGTTTAACATCTCTTCCCTGAAGTTTTTCTGAATAATAATGTCAAAGTAATGTACTGAACTTCTATACTTCTAAGAATGTTTGGGAATTATGGAATGTGGTTAATTAAGTTTTGGAGGATAAAGTACAATTTTTATTAGGAAAGGTTTAGGTTTATGTGAACTAGAATAAAACATTCATGAGAAGGTCCAGCAACCACTGACAGTAATCTGCAATCTTGATAATTCTTTGGAATTATGTGTCTTTTGTGGTATTTGTAGAATTTTTTTACAAATTTGTGTTGGTAGTAGTAAATGCAATAGTCCATTTTTTAAAAATCAAAATAATGTATTCTACTTTCAGTAAAAACTATATTTATTATGCTAAAAGTGAGTTTATCCTCACGTGTATACAGTGCAGGCATTCCTGACTTTTTTTCTCTACTGCATGGATACTGAATTATAATGATCACTGTAAAATGGTTACAGCTTATCATAAAATAGATGTTTTACTTGTGTTCTCTAAAATCTTGACATAAAATAATCCATAGAGATAGCTAACCACATGCTATAAATATGAAGATGTGACTAACCATCTCTGATATCATTTAAGGAAAATAATTAACTCAAGGAAAGTGGGATTATATGGAGTGTATACATTGATTATATAGAAACCCACCATACTTTAAAATAAATACAGCTTAGAGAAATACACCTATATGGTAACTTATATGCTGTCCCAAATAACCAAGAAGCATCTAACTATAATTAGCTTTCCATTGTTATTATTTATAAAGGTATATTAAGGATAATTCAGAATGATCAAAACATATTTGAAAACCCATCCAGAGAATTTTCATCTCAAGTGTTTTTCTTTCCCATAAGAAAAATGTGCATTCAAGATTATTTGAATATGATTGGCTTTTTAGTCATGCTGTCATTTGGAATCTTTCTTTGTCAATCATCATTACAGTGTCTAAATATTTGAAAATGAGAGTCTTTGTCTAGGATAGTTTAGAGATGAAACACTGCTGAAATTGAACTCTTGGCCATCTTCTCTTCTTTTTCCTCTCTGTTCCTCAGAGGAAGGCTTACAAGGCAGAAGAATCACAAAGGAAGGATGATGCACAGGGCTTCACATGGCCTAATTTTCAAGCTCCCACTCATACCCTGAACACTTTCTGGTGGTGCCACTTAGAGCATCCCACCACTTCACTGTGTACTTTTGTGTCTCTATACATTTCCTCTTTTTCTTGAGGAAACTCTTACTCCTACTTGTAGGCCCAGTTCCAAGATGAGATTGGATAGCAGGTATAGGTGCTCCATGCCCATTAGCTTTCTTCTCCCCTTGTTCCCAGGCCAGAGTGGCCTCTTCCCTTTCTGCTATGAGAGTCCTTTTCAGTGTAGGGTGACAGTTACACTCTGGGGCTTTGGCAGCAGACTATACCAGGTTCAAGTTCTGGCTCAGACACTGTGGTAAGTCCCTTGCCATGCTAAGCCTTAATTTCTTCATCTATATAATGGGGTCACACACTTGCACCTAGCTTATAGCATTGAGTAATAAATAGTACATGTAAAGAAATTAGCATAGTGTCTAGCACATAGAAGTGCTCAACGAATGGTAACTATTAATGACTTTGTCAAAGTCGTTATGTGTCTGCCTTTCTTCTTTAGAGATAGAGATGGAGTGTTATTCTTCTTTAAATATCTATAGTGTCTGGCACATAGTAGATGCTCAAGAAATATTTGCCAAGTGGGTGAATTAGTGAATAAGTTTGGAGTAGGGATTGTAGGTGAGCAGCAGAAATATCTGAAATCTTTCTGGAGGAGATGCCTGTCCCTTTCACCTCCATTCCCTTTACCTGATGAAGTTCCTGATCAGAACCCTTGAAAGAAACTACAAAGATAGGGTAGATATTCTTGTTTTGGTCCCATTTATTCATTCAGCATTTATTAAACAAGTACTATTGGGCTCCTCCTATGTGTCCAAGCACAGCTTATCATCTGAAAACAAAGTTCTACTTTTACACAGCAGAAAAGGAATTTTGTGTTGTTATGTAACAGCTGAGTTCAGGCACTATCATGTTTTAACATATTTTAATTATGTCTCTTTTGTCCACTGGATATCAGGGGCTTTCCATTTTTTTCCAGCCAAGAAAAGTTTCCTTGAATCATCCAAGACTATTTGCCTTACTCTCCAAATGAACAGATAAAGGTCCTGAGATGTTTAGCAATGTCACATGTATGGAGCAGGGAAATGAGACGTGGTTGAAGCAGAAACTGTCCATGTTAGTAAGATAGTTGACTGTCCCTTTACCGTAGGAGAACACCTTCATATGGCAAAGGTGGGCTAAAGCTCTTCATGAATGATGAACTCTTTGAGGCCACAAACTGTATCCTGGACCCTTTATACTGTCCTCCAGAATATTTGATAAAATCTGTTTGTCTGATCACTTTCTATTAAATACTAATTGATACCTACCTAACATTTTCCTAAGTCTAAGGCATAGGAACACCTCACACAAATATATTAGTAAATGGAATTGAAAAACTTGACAATGTTTCCCCAATGATGTGTGTTAAGGATGATTCCACTGAATTTAATTACTTTTAACTTTTTTGCTCATCACTGGCTTATCTTGGATTTGTGCAAAGAAAGGTAGTTTACATTATTTTGACTCATACTCTGGGAGAATTTCATGATAAAGATAAGTCATGAAAAGCTGTTTTAAATCATTCAATAATACCTATAGTTTTATTCTTTATATTGTATTTTAATGAAGTATCTTAAAGAATAAAAATGTAAAAAGTCTACTACTGAAAAACCACTGTAGGTACTATGTTGAATAACATGTGTCGCATTCCCATCAATAAGATGAGGGCACAATAGAGTATAAAAGTCCCTTATGTTATGTGCCGGCTGGTACCAGCCAAGCTAAATTTCCCTGGCTCATTGAAGGCTCTTTACCTTCTGTTTTTACAATCTACACTGTAGCGTGTTATGTTATAGAGTGTCTACATTGAAGTAAAATAATTTAATCCCATGGATCAGAAGAATAACAAAAATATAAGAGAGAAGGTTGGAAAATCTTTGTTTGCCTTGCTCCCTACCCCAATCAAGAGAATTTGAAAAGGGAAAGAGGCCGGATGAGAATAAATGAAGAGGGAAAAAGATCTGTGAAGACGAGCCCACTGAAAACCTGTTTCCTAATGAAGTCGTTTCCTAGCTGGTACAGAGATGCTATGGGCAATATAGTGACAAACCACAGTAATTTATTTTGCATGCGGATCTACTCAAAACACTACAGTTTAATTTCCTTTTTAGCAGCTTTATTGAAATATGATTCACATACCATACAATTCACCCACTTAAAATGTATAATGCAATGGTTTTTAGTATATTCACAGAATTGTGCAACCATAACCACGATCAAGTTTAGAAAAATTTTATCACCTCAGAAATAAGCCTCATACCCATTAGGAGTCTCACAGTTCATTTTTATTCAAACACAAATAGAAAAATCCTATATGTATTTATAACCTAGATTTATAATATAGTCATTTTGCTTTACAAAAGTAATGCTATATTTGGGGTAAAGCAACCATGATTATTATAGCTCTTACAAGGAAATGGTAACTTGAAAAGTTGAAAGTTTGTATATATATATATATATATATATATATATATATATCCAGCAATTTGGCTTTTTGTAAACATTTTTATAAAACTCAACATTTTTCACTACTTCCTTGAGGTAGAGTCTAAGTCATGTGCATTATTGGTCATTTCCAGAACCTATATAATCCACCTAATTACGTTCCTTGAAAACATGTTGTGACCTTTTGTTTAAATGTCATATTGGATGGGTTTCTTATAATAATTAATTCCCAGAACCTATAAAAGGAAAGGTTGGTCAATCAGAATTAATTGGCAATTAATTCTACATGGCAAAACACTATAAAATTTAAAGTTAGGAGACAAAGATAAAAATACTGTTTGTAAAATGTATGTCCTATACAGGGCTAAATTTCATAATATACAGAAACTATTTACCAATCAATAAAGATAAGACAACAGGAAACTGGATGAAGGATATGAACATGCAGTTCACAAGAGAGAAGATCCAATTGACTTATAAATATATGGGGGAAAAGTTTTCAGTTCACTAGGTAGTAACGAAATATAAATTAACACAACAGTGAAATCCCATTTTTAATTAAAGAAAATGTGGTGAAAGCATTGTGTTGTGAAAGCATGAAAAACTCACTCTCATACAAAGATGATAAGAATGTGGATACTGCCAAGTGGCACCAATGTATAAAGGCATACCTGTCTGTAATCATTGATCTAGCAACTGTCTCTAGAATTTTCTTGCACTAGTGTAGAAATGTATATGCATGAAGTTTATTGCAGTTTATTTGTAATCACAAAAATCTAGAGAAATAAAAGTAAAAGCTATTAAAAGAGGTCTGGCTAAATAAATTATGACATAGCCATTTAATGGAATACTACTCTGTTGCTAATAAGAACTAGGTCACCCTAAATGGGCCACTATGGTAAGTTTTTCAATATGTATAGTTACATGGGAAAAAAAATCCAAGTGTCAATATTATGTATTATATTTCATTTTAATACAAAGGAATACATACACAAATATGTACACATATGCATATTTGTCAGTGCATTATATATGCACTGACATTTTATGACAGACTCCCAAGAAATTGTTATCAATGGTTAAACTTTGAGGTGCTGAGCTGCGTTAAAGGAAGTGAGGGACAGACATTTTTTTTTACCTTAAGCCCTTCTTTACTGTTTGGATTTATTCTAAAAATGTTAAATTATGTAAAATATAAGAGCATTTTCCTATTTAAAAAGTAACATTCTTGTACTACAGCAAGTTGGAAACACAAAAAAAAATTACATAAAAACTTTTGACCTGGGGGGAAAAAAAAGCACTGTTAAAACTTTTTCAGAACTATCCCCTTAAAACATGTCTGTACATACATATGCACACTTTACTCTCTGTTTTATAATCTACTTTTTCACTCATATAAATTTCATATCATTAAATATTCTTTTATAATACTTTTTAAATAGATGAGGATTGAATTGAGAATCAAAAGTCAAGTTTCTTTTTAAAATATAACCTGTATCACTCAATCTTTAAAAATAAAAAATGATGAGGAAATGAATCAGAATCATAGCATGTCCTCTACTATATTCCTAACAAAATTAACAAAAAGTAATTTAAATAATTAAAAGAAAAAAGGAAATAATAAACCATTAGCTGCATCCAAACAAAGAAAGAGGAGCAAGTCTAATTCATAAACCTTAGAAAGTGGTTGCCAAGGAAAGACACAGAAAATTCTAGTGTGACACAGCATGACATCGCTTCTAACTCCCAATTTGGAATGATTTATTATTTTCTCTTAACTTCTTTTGCACTGTTTGAATTTTTATGATGGATATATGTACTCTTTATAAAAGTAATAAATCCATTATGAAACATTTTTGATAGGTTATTTTCAAAGAAAAAGTGGAACATTATGCATTCAATGTTTGTATTTTGCAAGTATAAACATGTTTTCTCACAAAGTGGGGCCCCATAGACGTCGTCACTAGAATTCTGTGGTTGCTAAAAGACCATCAAGTTAAATATCTTCTCTCTTAGATTAAATAATGTTTTAGGTTTCTTTAACTTTTATCACATGATGTGCCAGGAAGGATGAGAAGAACAAGATTACTTGCCTGTTTTTTAACAAGAACAGATTTATAAAATGTATTTAAATACATTTCTGCTAATATTTTTGGAAAGGAAAAAAAAATCCTCTCTGTGAAATTGAATGTCTTTAAACATGGCTCGGCACTTTTCTCTTTCTTTTGGAAATAGAGGGCCAAATTAACCATAAACAAGTTTACCTTAGCTCAACATTGCAATGTATTGGGTAAATATTTGAAGATGATAAGTCTAGCTACAAAAAGTTGTCTACTGAAATCATTTAGTGAATTACTTTGCCAGAGATAACTATGTAGTGGATTGCAGTAATGACTCATTTGTTTGATGGCTGAGGGCCAAATGCAAATAGGATATCTTGATTTCAGACAGCTTCCCCACAAGTCAACCATAATGTCTCCCTTCTAACCAAACCCTTTCATTGAAAGACCACAATTCCTCCAAAATCCTGTCTACTGTCATATTAGATGGCTGCCTTCACATGACTACAATATTTATTAGCCTTGAAATACTGTAACCCAGGGACTTACATAAGTACTGCACGGGGAATTCATTTCAAGCCACATTTGACCCCTTGTTTTAAAGGTAATCTTCAAATAAGTTTAAGGGAAATAAATCAAGTTTTTGACCCTAGCCTGCTTTCTCCTAATAAAAAGGAAAAAAAAAAGAAGAGGGTTTAAATGTTTCTAACCTTTTTCTTCTTTTCTTCACTTTGGAATAGAAGATTAATCACATCTACCCAGAGATGTAATTTAATGTCTTTCATTTGGAATACAAGGGAAAATAGATAAATGGCTCATGAAGAGGATACCTTGAAATTAAACTATACAACCAAGAATTTTATTAGGCAATTGATGTGAAGGATACTTCTCATTAAAAGCAAAGTCAAGTAACAAGGAAGCATGAGAAACAGGATAATAAATATTATATTTTTTGGCAAAAGTGAGGAAAGGAAATCTTAAATTTTCAGAGTAAGATATGGAGAATTACCCACAAATATTAACTCACTCTTAAAATGTCTCCCTCACATTGGGTGAATGTAAAAGAATTTATGAAGAAGTATTTGTTTAGAAATTTGGTTCATCCAGGAAATCTCTGTCATTCATAATTTTACATTCCCTATATGTGTGTGGACATTCTTTCCTCCAAAAGCTTCTATTTGTGTTGATAAAACTCTTACTTTAGCACATAACCTAGCTATAAGACACTAGTGATTAAATTATGCTCATGAGATCAGCTCCTAAATGGTGGCCTTTCTCAGGTTTTTACAGAGTAAGAAACTAGGCATTCTGTTTTAAAAACGATAATAATGGCTTCTCCCCAAATTCCAATTTCCTTATCATTCTTCCTCATACACTCTTCCTCCTGAAAATTGACTTACTTGAAGCAAAGTGAAAGGAGAGGTTTGAGAAGCTCATGCAGCATTATTGGCCTTAAAGAATAGGCAGCCAGCTATTTCTCCAGCAAAATGTGTTTATTTGGGAACAACAAAGAAGCGCAATTTACCATATGTGTTTAATGCCAAACCATGGATAAGTCCAGAGAAACAAACTATTCCTCTAATGGATTTTGGGGGGGAGGAGGGGCGGTGGTGGCGTTGTACACGAAGAATCCATTGGAGGAAACTGAAAGTTCAAACTATAGCGACTTTTCATTGGTTGAGTTCTGACGGTCTCCCATTGGCTGAGCTGTTGTTACTGGGCGAGGAGGAATCTTTCTTCTCCCGCTGAGGTAGCGAAGTAGTCTCACTTCCTGTCAGAGATGCAAGATACGTCTCTTCCAGTTGGGGTCAGTACTGTGAGCAGTTTGACACATGTGTGAGAGTTCTCCTGGCCTCCCTACTGCATTTAAAGTGATATTTCTGTTTATTAATGTTCACAGCATCCTTTGTGATCTATGAGCAACCCAGACCATGCAGCCAGAAATCCAATGACCCAAACGAGTTACAAAAAATGATGGCAAATATCGTGTCTGGTTGTGCACTGTTTTAACTGTTCTACCCTGAATTCAAAGACCCGTCTGAGCTGCTTGAAAGTGCAGGTCAGCAACACCTGAGATATTCACCAGGAAAGCTCATTTCAAATTGCCCCTTTTCAGGTGTTCACCTCACCGTCTTGCCCACTCAAGAGGTCACCTGTGGCACTTGGACAACCTATAATTTCCCCTAACATGTAGCATCATTAGATGTGTTTGACAAATGTGTCACCTAGGTGCCAACTGTAGATAGTAGGATTTGTCCTGCTATGAGATGACCTCTCACTTTGTCCAAATATATACAACTCAAAAATGTTTCTTCTTTCCAATTGTATTACAAGCCAACATTTAGGAAAGTCACCATCTGGCTGAAAACGCAGTTGCCTTCTCGGCAACAATTGCAGAAGGACCGAAGGGGGAGTGACCCTGGAGAAGTTCAGGATGTATAAATGATCTTGGAAAGTGCAGTGTTTAGAAATGTGTCTCTTTTTTTTTTTTCTTTTTT
>NW_017731548.1:1444979-1456448 GCF_001890085.2 Hipposideros armiger
GTGGAGGGCAGTGTCACTGGCCCTCATATGTGGGATCCGAACCGGGGCCCTCTGGCATCCCAAGCGAGTTCTTAACCATCGCGCCACTCGGCCGGCCCAGAAATGTGTCTCTTATACCAAGCATATGAAATGCCGTCTCTGGGTTTCAACATTTTTTACCTTATTTAATATTTAAATGAAATAACCTAACTTGCTCTTTTCTCTGGAGCAGTAGAACAGTCTCGAAAACTGTTAACAGACTATAAAAACTGTCCTAACGTGGGCGTTGTCTGCTTCATGTACTGAGTTATTTTAAAAAAGAAAAGAATTTATTTCATTCCTATTTCCTGGGTTCTCTCATGCTGCTATCTGCAAAGAGCACCCTAGAAACCCATCGGCATAACTGATTCACAGAAAACTCGTTTATATGCAGCACTTAATTTAATTTCTCCAGTGGGTCCCCTGGCAGCACACTTCAGAATGCTTTTAGCAAAGAAGCGTGGTTGTGTGGCACCAATGGGCGACTTTTGCTAACATCTTTTGTTTCTTCAGGGTAGATACTTCTGTAATACCCCCAAGAAGTCATTAATTCTACAGCTTTGCTGATAGAACAACATCTAACTCTTGTTGTGGGAAAACATGATTGGCTGTCATGCTTTTGAGTATCTCCTTGGAAGGAAATAAACGGTTTCTGAAAAGCTCATTTTACCTTTATTCTGTAGCAGCTTTCCTTGATGTCTAAGGGAACTTCTGCTACAATTTTAATTCCCTCCTTTAAGTGGTACTATTATTTTAGGTACAGAACACCTTTATACTATCTCCATAAAAATTATTTATGATAGAAAAGCAATAACAAACCATTTCTGAAGTTTTAGTTCTTTGGGCTATAGAATCGTTATTTTGGCATTGTAAGGCTCTGATTATTTTGATTTTGAGATTATGGGGTGACAAACCAGCAATCTGAATTATATATACAAATCTGAATTTGAGGGTCTTAGGTAGGGACTGCTTGTTTAAATTCCTGATTTTTTTGTGCTCTGCTAAACACACTCATTGGTGTTAACCAATTTCTTCCTTGAAAGAGCGGAGTTTTATCAATGCCTGTGATTGTCCTTATTCCTTGAAGGTAAAACCTGTAAATTGAAGTCTAACCCGGCGAGACTTTGCTCAGAAGTAGATTTCTGTCATTATTCTTGAGTATCACTTGATCCCTCTATAACCATGTAACTTTGGTTTGTCATTTATCGTGACATTCTGATTACTTTCTTCTGCACTAGTGTCTGAATGTTTATTTCTGGTCTTATAGTTTGGGGTATTTTTTTCCCCTTGGTTGGCCTATTGAATCCTTTTTTTTTTTTCCTCCTTGAGATAACAATGCAGGCTTAAAGATTTTGTTTGGAGAATTATCATCCCAAGTTTTGTCTTCACCTCAATTCAAGAAAGCAGTGACCCCAAAGTCTCATTTGCCCAAGGTGGACTCAGGTTTGGGTATGTTTTCTCAGGATGAGTCTCAGCTGACTTCACTTCAAGTGCAGGTACGCCTTCCTGGTGGGCAGTCTGTTCCCAATCAGGCTTGATGTCCACTTCACAGAAAGCCTGGTGAGGGTATGTGACTTTCTGGAACTTTCCTTTGTACACGAGCTTTTTCCCACCAAGAACTTGTTTTTTTCTGCTTTAACTGACCAGGTGATGAGCTGGCCAGGACAGGCCCACCTTGCACAGTGCCCTCCTTAACTACCAAGGATATTTTCCATGAGCTGTGTGCCTTCCAGTAAAGCAGTTCTCCTGAACTTCTCTAATCATGAGAACCACCCAGTGTACTTATGTAACTATATACATTCGCAGACCCCCATCCCAGACGTACAGCATCGAAACACCTGAAGAAGTGGTTTGGGAAGTTGAATGTTTAACAAGAACACCCAAGTGATTCTTATCCTAAGAAAAGTCTAGAAACACTACCATAAAATATTTCTCTCTAAATAAAATGTTGGACTATGCCTGTTATAAAATCCTTTCTAGGGTCACTAGTTCCTATTTATTTACCATCTATGGCCCAGTTTCTTAAATTATGCTTTGAGTGTCAGAATCATAATCAGCTAAAGTGCTTGTCTGAGATGCAAGTGCCTGGCTGATGGGAGCAGACTCCCTGGGCCCAGGAATCTGTGTCTTTTTTACATTCTCCCTTAGAACCACTGAATTAACGGCACCGCTTCATCATTCTAGAGCAGTTCTTCTCAAGCTTTAACGTGAATACAAATCACCAGGAATATTGGTAAAATGGGCATCCTTATTCAGTAGGTCTGGGTTGGGGACTGGGGTTCTGCAAGCTCCCAGGTGATGCTGAGGCCGCTGGTCCATGGACCATATCAGCTAAGAGCGCTCTACAACTTCCCGAAGCAAAATGACCCAAACTATCAGACAGCACAGAGCTGGTGACTTTGTTGTAATGGGAGAAGAGTGGACCACATTGTTTTCTAAAGTATGACTAGTTTTAATCTCATTAAGCCGGCACAGGACAATTCAGAACAAAACCTTGCCCTTTGTGAATGACACACCTGGCATTCTTAACTGTCATGACATTGAACTGCCCAGATAACCCAAACCTTCTTCACCTTTCCCAGTGAGAGCCCTTCCAGACCTCCTGATCCCTGAACCACTGCCTGGGCTAGACCCACTGGACCGAAGATGTTCATTTATCCTTGTTTCTACATGAGTGGGATGAAGTCAGGCGTAAAAGAGCCTTACTCAAGGAGAGAGTTGTCAACTTTTATTTCAGTTCACATTTCTATGCTCTCCTTTCTTTTTTTTTTTTCTTTTTTTTTGCTTGTTTTCTTTTCTCTAGGAGAAATTCATAGCCAGTTTCTAACTTTTGGTATTTGGATACTTTCTTTCTTCTTATCTATATTTCGCATCCTTTCCATCTTGTAGCTAATGAAAACTGGGTGGTCCTGAGTTGTTAATAAATGTGAACTCCTATTGTTCTTCCAAGTCTGCTTTCAGCTGGGCCTCAGCATGGTCGTTTGTTGTTTTTGAAAATGTGAGTTGGGACCAGATCTAAGTAGGACAGGCATTTGGTGCTTTTTCAAGACTGATTTGTCTTGGTAATTTCTCTCCTCATACTGTCAGTTTAATCCTTTGTTCAAAATGCCACGCTGCACAATTACTTCAGACTCTGAGCCTCCTTCAGTAATTTTCTTATCTGTATATCAGAGAATGGCAAATGGTTTCTGGTCTGTGTACCCACACACTTGGGATTTTCTGGGTATTTTTTGACACCCCCAAATTCTACTTCCAGTGATTCTAATTTAGTAGGTCAAGGGAAAGACAAGAATTCTGCGTTTTTAAAGAGCAGGCCAGTATCCTTTATCCTGAAGAGAGAGCATAGGCCGTAGTAAACCCTCAGTCTGTCCTGCCTTTGGCACATGAAGCATTGTGCAGTTCCCTCAGCTGGACTCAGAAGACAAGGATTGTGTAAGCTGGGATTGTCCTGTCCACTCCCAACCCTGTCCATTTCACCCTCAAGTGATGTGGACTCTTAGCTCCACATCACATCTCATCATTCTCTTTGGTCCATTTTCATTGCCTCCACCCTCGCACGAGCACCGCCCTTTCTCACCTAGACTCTCCACTCTGACATCTTTCATCCACACAGCAGCCAGACTGAGCTTTCAGAATCACAAATCAGATCGCATCTTTGCTTAAACCCCTCCCATCACTTCCCATCATGCTTAGAGAAAAATCTAACCCTCGCACTTTGTTCCCAATCCTGACTTGATCTGGCTGCTGCCTCCCGCCTTCCTGTAACCTACCCACGGCTGCCCCTCCCTGTGTTCAGAGCTCACCTTCACTGTCCTCTACTAGAGACCTTCTGCGAGCACCAACAAAGCGAAACCAGTCACTCCGCCACTCACTGCCACATCATCCTTTTAATTCTTGGCAGAACACTTACAAAATCAACTCTTGTTCTTGTTTTTTTTTCAGGCCCATTTCCTCTCTTAGAGCATAAATTCCATGAGAGCAGATACCCTGTCTTCTGATTTATTGCTGTATCCTGGCACCTAACCAGCAGGGATTTGGTAAATGAATTTAAGGTGAGCAGGGAAGTATTAGCAGAAGCGCAACAGGTGAAGTGGTGGTAGGACGGCGTTGTTCCTTGTATAGAAACATTCACGTTCTAATGCCTACTGCAGGAAGGTACTTAGCTCATGTACAAAACTAAAATAACGTGTTCACAGGAAGGAAGAGAGAGGAACTGAGGTACACGGGGGTTTTATAGTCTATGCCAAGGATGTTTTCAAAGAGTAACAAGGAATCATAGAAAGGTTTTAAACAGGGAATAACAACAGAAATGCTGACAGAAATTCTCAAGAAAGGCTTGTCATACATGCTGTAGTAGGTTGAATGCCACCCAAAGATGTCAACTTGTAAATAATGCCTTATTTGGAAAAAGCATCTTTGCAGATATAATTAAGGATCTTGAGATGAGATTACCTTGGATCATTCACGTGAGCCTGACATGCTATCACAAATGTCTGCAAAAGAGAGAGGCAAAAGAAGGTAACACAGGCACACAGAGAACTCCATGTGCAGGTGGAGGCAGAGACCTCAGGGATGTGGTCATAAGCCAAGGAAAGCTGGGACTATCAGAAGCTGGAAGAGGCAAGAAATAGGATCTCCCCGAGAGTCTTTGAAGGAAATGTGGCCCTGTGACACCTTGATTCAGACTTCTGGCCTCTAGAATTGTGGGTGAATAAGTTTGGTCATTTTTAAGCCACCAAGTGTGTGGCAATTTGTTATGGCAGTCACAGGAAATTAATACATGTGCTTTGGAAAATAGATAAAGAAATAGAGATTCAGATGATGTGCACTGTTATGCCCGTGAACCCCCCCAGTGAGGTAGGCCCAGCGTGTACGATTGGAGATATTCATCTGCGGTTTCCTCAGCCAGCCTTCTTCTCCTTGGGAATATTATCATAACTGTAATGGATAAAGGTAAGCCTGTTTTCTACAACGTGTCACTCAGCTGAAGGCAGCTATTTCAATTTGTGGTGAGCTAAGAGGGGGAGTCATGTATGTTGTGGTAATAAACAAAGACCAAGCGTTGAGAACAACGTAAAACACTGGAGCTAAAGCAAAGTAGCCAGCCACCACCATTTGCATTTTGGCAGGGACCCAAAAGCAGGCAGCGGCGTGGGAAAGCTTTATAAATGAAAAGCAGAAGGTCTTCAGGTGTACCCTGATTGTTGGCATGGGACACTGGAGGTGGGCTGGCTATGTGATTAGTTAGGGTGCATATTTGGTTTTCTCTGGTTGATTCTAAGTTGGAATCAAGGACAAAAATTAGGAGACTTGTCAGTTATTAATCAAGCCTTGGCAATTTGTGGCTGGTTGTTATAGGTGTTATTGTTTAGGTTCCTGGACTGTTACTAGAGATAGTAATCAGGCTTCCTGCAAGTCTGACTTAGAGCAGGCTGGCTGGCTGACTGGGTATTGAAGAAAAGGGGTTGGTTTCCGGAGAATCTTGCTACAGATGCTGGGTCAGAGCTGTATTTTTCCATGTGGTCCAGCGATTGTCTGTTTGCATATTCAGTCTCTCAGTGTGGTCAGGCTTCAGTGAAGATTGAGAAGGCATCAGTCACCTTTGGGCTGGATGACATGGAACATGCATGATTCTATCGACAGTGACACATGAAGAGAAAGGCTCTCAGCATCTGTGATTTGTTCAAACCTCCCACTGAAAGCACACAGGTTTCCAATGAGAAGAAGCTCAGAGCCATCCAAAGGGAGTCTCCCATTTTGATAAGTGCTTCACTTTCAAAAAGATGAAGATTGTTGGTGAGGCTTCCTCAGGCAGTGAAGAGGCAGCAGATCCTGAGCAAATAGCTGAAGACAATAACAGAAACAAAAAAATAAAAAGGCAACCCTCAGGGATAAGTTTTAATGCTGAAGAGGTTAGACTTTTATGGGGAAAGCAAGCTTACCAACCACAATTATATATTTTAGGCTTTCAGAAAGACAAGATCCTGGATTCAAAGCAACTAAAGGGTACATGGCTGCATCATCTTGAGGCAATGCCACTTGGCTTCATGAATAGGGCTGCAAGTTCCCAGTCTCAATAGGTAAGAACAGAAATCTCCAGCCTGGTTACTTGCACACAACTTAGCTAATTTCACTGCAGCGGTCAAGTGGTACCCAGAAAGGAAAAGACTTGACTTCGAGTGCAGCTGATCACAATGTCCCTGGCCTTTATGCAACACGCAGGTTTGCACAGCACAGCCTAGCCATCTTCTTTCTCCCTATCGTGACCCCACGACCTCCTCCATCCTTCAGACTCTCAACTCAGAAACCACCAGCATTTCAAAGGCCCCATGTTGCTAATTCCATTTTAACAGACAATTGTTGAGACCTTGAGCACATCACACACGTTGTAGTGGATGCATTAAAGCCCTAAGCTATGGATTCAAGCCAGCCACACCTACAGAAAGAATATGCAAAATGCATTGTTTAGGGACCCAGGCAGGTGGTTTGTGATAGCTTCATTAACACCCTCAAGGAAAGATTTCAGAATTGAGGACCCTCAGAAAACATTCCCCAAGGAAGACATCCAGCAAGTTCTTAAACAGGGGCAACATGGCCCCAGGAAGCATTTGGTAATGTGTAGACACTTGTTGGTTTTCATGATGAGGGGCGGTGCTACTGGCATCTAGTGGATAGAGACCAGGGATGCAACTAGCAACTGGCACTAAACAGTGCAGTGGACATGTGGACAGTTTCAGGAAATGAAGAACTGGTATAACAAGGCACAAAGCAGCTTATCTTGCCTTGCGTCTGGAGGCCTCCCTCTGTTTCTCCTTTCTCCCGGGACCAAAACTCAGGGACTACACAGTGAGAAGGCAGAGAGCACTCAGGGGTGACGGAAAATAAGCTAGTGGGAACCTGGGTTATCAGGCAGTGCCCTAAAGCAAAACAGCTTAACCACCCTGGACCCACATAAAACTCTCGACTGTTTTGTTGGGGAAATTAACTTTTATTTGACTGTTAGGAAAAAGGGAATTATTTGGAGAAGAGACTCAGTCATGCTTCCAAAACAGTAGATCCAAGGGGTGACTTGAGAAGTTAGTACAGAAAATCCCAGTGCCATAAAGCCGTCCGCAGATGTTATGTAAAGGTCCCCTTTCAGCCAGTGAGTGCCTCCAGAGCTGGTTCCTGTCAGTTTCACAGGCGGGCAGCCACTCTGTGTGGGGAACACGTGTGCGCCATCTGGAGTGCTCAGCTGGGTATTCAAAGTAGTGGTGGGCCAGTCTCGGTACTAGTTTAGACACACGTGGCTATATTTTTAGAAGGTACTTTAAAAATCTTAGTTTGGGGGACTTTACTCTCCAGCTAAGTCACTCCAAAAAATGCTTTTGTTTCTAGTCAGTCTGCTAAATACTTTATTTTTTTTAAACTGTCATTTCGAGTGTTTCGACCTTGACTGCTTTTATTGCAGACATGCTGCCTATGCAGCTTAGGGAAGTAACATGGGTTCCAAACCCCACAGCTGACAGGGATGGGAGTTTCACTGTGCTGTCAGGAGTGACTTGGAATCCAGGTGGTGCAGAAACGAGAAATGCACCTCAGTCCTTATTGGAGCATGCAGCTAGCAAGATGCAGACGGACACGCCCCACAAGGAGCCTACATTTGGATTTTCCTGTAATGCTACCGTGAAGTGTGGAAATCATTATGTTTCTATAGGAAGTCAACTTTAGTTGTCAGTCATACCAGGAATCCTCTGTTCAGCTCACCCATGCTGACAAGCTCGAGGCTAATCAGGATATTCAAAGCTTCAAAACCATGAGGCAGAAGGTGTTGAAACCTACAGGCACTGGAGGTGCTTAAGAGGGAGCTGGATAACCACTTACGGAGACAGGAGGAGAGGTTATTCATGAATCGAGGAGACAGTTCACTTGGTAACCACTGATAACCTTGATATTGTCAGAGGGTTCCTTCCAACTCAGAGCATGTAAGAGCAACTTGTTGGAGAGTTAGAGAGCTGGGATTGCAAGTTCTCTCTTTCGGCCATTGAACTTGTGTCATATTTATAAAAAAGGCTATAGAACTGAATATGCTTTCTGATTTTGTTTTGCACAGAGCCACAAAGAAAACTATTGTTCCCTTTGGAGGCTTTGTACCTTTGCCGAGTTAAAGAGGAAGCTTGTGTTTGTAATCAGGGTAGGGGAGAAAGCACAGAGCATCTAGTGGCCTGTGGATTCTTCTAGAATGAACTTGTCCATCTCCTTAACAGTTCAGAACAACTGAATTTAGAAAAGAGATCAGTTGAGAGGCCTCTGCCTGAGAATGTTTTTTATTCTGGCTAGTTTAAAAAAGAGATTAGAGGAGGAAAACATTCTTTGTTTAGGGAATATTTCCTACCCGGCATGCAGCATGTCGCGAAGGCTGTCTAGACACTTGTGAGACTTCACTCTTGTCTTGTTCAAGATTTTCCAAAGGTACAAGTGGGCCCCTTTGATGTGTGAGTGTCCCTGCTGTGTGAGCTCAGGCGAGATCTTGGTGCCTGCGTGGATTTCTGTAATCATTTCTGTTCTTTAGCACCTTCCATAACACTTCGGCTTACCTACCAACTGTTTCCGAGTCGGGGAGAATCTGAATGAGTGGAGGTTCTCATGCCACCAGGAACCTGTCTCCTTCACAGCCTCTTCCCTATACACTTGCATCTGGGTTGTCTCTCTAATTCTGTCCATCACAGAACACCAGTTTCTGGAGTTGGGGTCCTGGATGAAGGTGGGAACTGTTTTAACTTTCTTACCAAAGCCTGAGAACATCTGTGAAGCTAATCTTAGTATAAACCATATGGAGAAGGATACTTTCCCCCTTACACAACTGTGAATATCGAGACTTTCTAAATCGGAGGTTGAACCAAACCTTGCTTGCCTGCTATGGGGAATTCAGTCACCAGAGACACAATGTGTTTGATCTGATTTTCTATGCTTTGGGTGGGCTGTGATCTTTCATAGCAAGAGAAATTCCTATCCTGTGGCTTCCTCCAAGTGGCTTACCTACAGTCCTTTCATATCATCTTTCTTAAGGAGTGTCTGTGTTTGTCTAGCATCTCCACAGCCAGAGCAACTGCTGCAGCCCTTTTAAGAGAGTACAAGGGTGCCAAAAGTATCAGAATAAAGTGGTTATCTCCCTAAGGCAAAACCCTCCGTAAAAGAGGGAGAATGGAGAGGGCTCTTTCTTCCTTGCTGGAGGCTGTGAAAATGTCTTTTGTGAGAACACAGGTTTCCTACTACTGGCCATTTAGAGCAGATTATTCACAGTGTTTCTAGATTGTGGTGTTTTGTTTTGTTTTGTTTTCTAAACTCATAAAGATTGTGCCGTTCTCTCTAAAGTAATTAAAATGTTGTCCTTCTTCACTGCATTTTTCACCATTAAAAATACCATTCTCACTTAAATTAATTAAAATGGTTAACTCTAAACTTCAGTTGGAGAGATGGAGTCTTTTGTGTATATTTTTTTCTAATTTATGATGCTGCATTTTTCTTCAGTTGGTTTTATTTTAATCCTGGGGGTAGGGGGGGACAGTTACTACAATTGTTTTGCTTCTCTTATTCAATTTTTCAGAATCATTCTAATCCCCAGTATAACTCATGAAGATTCATACTTATACTGAAGTCAAGTGTTACAAGATTTGTAATATTTGTAACTACCTTTCAGACTCCATGATCCCTCAAGCTATTATCACACTATAACTTCACTCCTGAAGGAGATTTTATTGTTTCTTTACTTCTGATGCAATAGACACCTTGATAGAATTGTAGTGTTAGTATCTTAAATTTTTAATTTAATCTTGATATGAGAACTGGTTATTTGCCATCCTTCCCACTATCCACCATCACCCACTTGTCAGTCTGCCCTGATGATGGGCACTGACAGAAAATACCCAGCCTTTATTCACAATGGAGCAACTTACTTAGGCCACAATATCAGATATCGGGTGGTGAGCAGGCCACCAATCCGAGACATGGGTTCTGATGCAAATTATCTGGCCTATCTGAGACTCAGTTTCCTCATCTGCAAAATGAGAGATTGGGTTAGTTCAGTGAATAGTGTGAGTTCAACAAGTAGTTGCAGAATTGATAGCAATACAGGCCAGTATTTATTGAACAGCTATTCCATGCTTTTTAATATGTCAACAGCTAGCTAGTACCCAACTGGACCAGTGGCTGAGAAAGCAGACTGGTAAATGAATACTTTTGATAGATTAATAATACGGTGAGAACTAAATTTAAGAGAAGCCACAGAATCTATAGCAATATCGCAGGAGCCTACAAGTTCTTTTCAGTTCTTCGAAAATCAAATGAAAGCTTGTATTTGCTCCAAGACTAAGCTGCCTAACTAAAATACCTGGTTTCTGTCTGGGAGCGAGAAAAATGTCAACTTAGTGTGGCTAGATTGGCTCTGTTATGCTGGTCCAGAGCCTTGGTTGGTAGTTGGAGCCATAACTAGCAATTCTGGCACCTGTGCAAACAGCATGCGACAAAATCCTAAAATCAACTTTTTATTTCATGTTGCGGCTCACAGATGGGTGTTATTACCAGTGTGCGCCATCTGGCAGCTTTCTATTTTAACTCTGCATTCCTGCCAGCTAGCTTCTGAGCTTTGTAAATTATTATTTTAAATTTATGTGACTCTAAACATTCATGACCTGGGACAAAAGTCCTGGTCAGCCTGCCCCTCATTATACTCCTGAGTTTGATTTAAAATGAGAAAACATATTATTACTTAAAACAATTTGTTTCATAAACCAACATTTTTCAAACATGAGGTCCATGAAACAAAAAGCAGAAAAGAGCCCTGGCTGGTGAAAAGACTCTACAATCCACTAGCAGCTGGTAAGTGTTTCGAATTCTAACACTTGGTATGTTCTCCACATGCCTGCAGTGCTCAGGGCTAGGCACATAGTGGGCACATGATGAAAACTGAGTTGGAAACAATGGTCCAGCAACATTACAGCAATCCTGTTGGGTTGCTCATGTCCTTTCAAAAGGCTAGGATGATGTCCAAAGCTTGGAACAGCTCCAGCAGTGTGGTCAGTTGTGTGGACAAAGCCTTGAGCTAATTGGATGTCCTCTTCACAAGTTCCAAAGATCTGTTTACTGAACTAAAGCCTCCACAGCCACACCATAGGGCACTACCACCCCATGTGGTTTTTAACAGTATCTTCTGATGTTGTATTTCTTGCTTACTTCTAGCTTCTAATATTTGTTGATATGTCCATATGTGTAGTTCTTTCTTCCTTCCTCCCTTCCTTCCTCCCTCCTTCCCTTCTTCCTTTCTTTCTTTCTTTTTTTCTTTCTTTCCTTCCTTCCTCCCTCCCTCCCTCCCTCCCTCCCTTCCTCCCTCCCTCCCTTCTTCCTTTCTTTTCTTCCCTGGCTTACCAGCATACTGCCACCTCTAGTCCTCAGTTTCTCTCGCTATAAAATGAG
>NW_017731548.1:1457194-1590742 GCF_001890085.2 Hipposideros armiger
CTGCAGCCTACGCCGTCGCCGGCGACTCACGGCAGCCCAGCTCCAGGTTGAGCTGTTGTTCAGCATCTTAGCTGTAGAGGGCAGCGTCACTGGCCCTCATATGTGGGATCCGAACTGGGGTCCTCTGGCGTCCCAAGCCAGTTCTTAACCATCGCGCCACTCAGCCAGCCCGAAAGAAACATGTTTTGACCTTCGAAAATTAGAAATTGCATAGACAAGGAAGAAAAATTTTAAAGTCAGGCGTTAGAATTAAATCTGGAATTACTGTGATTTTGTTACTAAAGTATAAAATGGTTTAAAAATTCATAATGGAAAGTTAATAGATTATACTTTAATTTTCAACTGTTGTACTTAGAAAGAACATTACATTTAAAAGGATGCCATATTTCAGCAACTGTCTACAAAGATAAATATTTATAACATGATAGACAAAGGGATAAAACTTTAATATAGAATACATTCTTACAAACCAATAAGAAAAAGACCAACTAATTCCAAATGGCTAAAAGACATGAGTAAATAGTTGCAAAAGAAGGAATACGAATGGCTAATAAGCATATGGCAAAAATATACAACTTAAATGGCAATCAAACCAATTCAGATTTAAAGCAATGAAGTTTGATATTTGTTTTGAAAGTAGCAAAGTGTTTTTGAAAAGATAATACCTAATCTCAGTGAGGGCTCAGGCAAATGACCACTTTCATACTCTTATGAAAGTACAGTTTGGGTCAGCCTGTCAGAAGGGTATTCGTCAAAACTTTAGAAAAGCACTTCTCTTTTAGACCTACCAATCCCACTTAGTTCTGAAAATATTTTTGAGCATCTACCATGGTGCCCCATGGTTTCCAGTTATTAGGAACTAAATTTCAAGGGCCGGGGACTAAATCTTTCTTAAAGAAATAATCAGATAACTGTACATTCATTTTATTGAGAAATTATAATAGTGAAATATTGAACACAAGTTAAATGTCCACAGTAGGAATTTGGCTAAGCAAATGATCGTACATTCGTGCAGTAACATGTTCTATAGCCATTAAATGGAAGAGCGAGAATGCTCTTAATAAATTGTGGTATGAAAAGGGCTGGTAACAGATGGATATGTACAGACTAATCACTCATAAATATATGAGTGAGTAGAAAAAAATTCTAGAATTTTGTATACCACCCTTCAAAAAAAAAAGTATCGCTTGATGGGTGTTTTTTTTAAATATTATTTATACTTTCCTATCTATAATGAACATTGATTATCACTACAAGCATAAAAATATTTTTATTTATTAAAAATAGTTCCTTAAGAATAAGATGTGTGGATTTGCACAACATCATAATTGGTCAATACAGCTTAGTGGCCAAAACCCATCTTACAGACACCGTCGTGTGGTTGCACAGACTCCCGCAGTGGCCTTGTAGCTGGGTAAAGTCACCTCTTGACGATTTTCCCTCTTCTGAGCAAATGCTGTCATTTCCCACACATGGTAAAGACCCACAGCTGTTGCTGCAAGGATTCCCAAGAACAATAAACTCAGGATGGGGGGAATCTTTCATAATGGATGGAATGTTCCATCACTTCCTTCCTAGCTTGGTTTATGAGGTTGACCTTTTGTCTAACATTTTTCTTGGAAGAAAGAACAATGTATCCCGGAAGAGATGCATATATACACAAATAACTCAAGGGGTGGGTGGAGAGAAACCAGCAAAACCACCTCTTTACCAGCCTATTACTCCCAATGTGTCCAAAATATTATTGCAAAGAAGGCAAACTAGAGGGCTTGGAGTACTGCTTACTTGGATGGGGAAGAGGCCCACTACGCCATCTCACGTTGTTTTCTTGGTTCCTTTGTTATAGAGGAGCACGGGGCTGGCGGGAAGAAGGAGTGACTGAGGACGTACATGTGTTTCTATTTACAGGTTTATTGTGCATTTTGAATGGTGTGTGCCATGACCCTATAATGATGTGTGGTTGTTCTTTCCCCAGAATGTCGAGTGGTGAAGTCCACTTCTTACACCAAAATAGCTTCATCGTCCCGCAGGAGCACCACCAAGAGCCCGGGACCTTCCAGGCGCAGCAAGTCCCCAGCGTCAACTAGTTCAGGTAAAGCAGCAAAGGCGACTTTGGAGAAACTGACTTGTTTCTGACGCAGGACGAGCAGAGGGTGTGTGAAGCCCAGAGTGTGAGGGTTTAAGATAGTGCAAGTTCTGGTTTATAATTTTAGAACATGCTGGAATGGTGGAACAGATTTTTTCCAGAGTCTAACATGTTGGCTGTAAGAAAAAACATCAAGCTTGGGAAAATTAACTTAGTAAAGACTCAGGAAACCCAGATTTGCACTCAATTAGAAGTATATGACCAACTTGCATAATTTCTACCACAAAAATTAATTTTTCGGGCTAAGGTCCTTCAACTCCAGGAATTGAAGCATTTATTCCATTAGGTATTGGCTTATGAAGAGTTTCCAGTTTGTATTTGCTGAACCTTTGTTTAACACTGGCTCCCAGCATGGCTGTGGAGCTGAAGGCAGTGAGAATGAGAGCCCAGTGCAGGGATAGCAGCAGGGGCCCAGCCTGTATCCTGCCTCTCAGTGGGTTCCATGCTGGTGCTGGAGCAGGATGTGTACTCTGCAGGATGACCATCTCAGCCCTGACTCTTCCTTCTTTGGTCTTAAAACTGACATGAGTCGTTTAGGTTGTTCTTGTTTTGGAGTTTTGCGTTTTGTTTTGTTGGTCTTGGATATAAGGTCTATTTCACTATTAAAGGGGATTATTTGTTAAATGATATAAATGTTGAATGGGAATTATTAAATGATCATACATCCAAGTGACGGTCACCTGATTTCATGAAGACAGAGAAGCTCTTAGGGGAGCATGGTCTACATCATAACCAGACAGGGAGTAAGTCTCAGAACACAGCTGGCACTTGAGATGCAGCTTGTTCACCCCTCTAGTTTAAGGGTGGGCTGAGAACTCCTCCCGAAATATGAACCCTAAAATGAGACTCTACTAAAAGGTAAGAGTGAGACCCAATGTTTAGAGGGCATGAATGTCACTTGGGAAATCAGTAAAATGTGTCATCCTTAACATGCCCCCTCAGATTCTAAGACCATAAACCTGTCTTTGTTTAGTAAGTATTCCAGGCAAATCTGATCAGATAGTCTGTGGCCCATAGTTAAAGAAACATTCAGTTAAGGAAATGGTTTCCAAAGTGTGGTTCCCTGGATCAGTAGTATCACCATCACCTGAGCACTTGTTGGAAACACAGCCTTGAGCCCTACTCTGGGCACCCTGAATCAGAAACGCTGGAGCTTGGACCCAGCAATCTGGGTTTCTCCATGCCCTCCAGGTGATTCTGAGGCTCACCCAAATTTGAGAACCACTGAATGATGGACAACAAAAGGGAAATGAATACAGGAAGTCAGTTGACTCTGGGTAATCTGGTATGAAAGATATGGTTTACTTATCTTCACTTACTGGCATGATAGACATGACTTCCTTTTTACCTCTTTGCTTCTTCCGAGTGGCAAAGTCCATCTGTAATGGCTGCAGCCCAAGAGCAGATGTCTAGACACCTTGACGTGTAGATCAGAAGAGCTGTGAGCATACGAGAGTGACAGATGCCAGCTTCCTTTTCTCTGTCCTTGTCATGGCCAGCCTTCAGGGGATTAATCCCCTGGGAGAGGGGAGACTTTCTGCCTGAAGAGCATCCCTCCCTGGAAACTGGTACTGGGGAAAGTCTTTCCCTGCAAGAGACACACCATCTATACACAGAGACATGGCCTCCAGAACGAGAGTGATGCTGGAACTGCTGTGTGTCAAACTCCCCGGCAGATCTTAGTTTGTTTATTAACCTGCCCACGGGTTAAAACTGAGCTCTTTGGAGGATATTCAGCCTTGGTCAAAGACCATTCCTCATTTTCCCTGGCCTGTAGGATGAACACCCATGGGGCAGTAAGAGAGAAAGAGGTCATGGGGCCCTCCAGCCTTTTGCCCCTAAAATCTTGGCTATTTAGTGTGATCACAGAAGGATGTGAAGGAGAAAGAAGCCCCACATTAACGGAAACGTTATCAATTCAACTAAAAAACATGAATATTAAAGAACAGAATTAGTCCTCAATCCAAATCAGCTCTGACATTCACAAATTTTACTTAATCTTTCCTCTCTTTCCCTTAGTATATACACCATGAATTTTAAAATATCAGGTATGGGGAGGGGGTAGTAGCATCTAATAATGAGTGATTAGCCAGATTTTTATGGCTTTTATAGTATAGATATTTAAAGAGACTTGAGCACTTGCTATTTGATACTCTTGCTATTAATTTTTGTTGTTATTGTTGTTAACATATTTTGGTTTTGAAAACTGTAGGCAGTTAGATGCTCCTGGGTTTGGGTGGAAGTTTCTTTTTGTCCCCATAAGTCAAGAAAGGTAGGGGATAGGTCAGATTATTGTGCACAAGCAGAGAATAAAATCATGAGACCTGGAGCAGTTATTATGTGCTGCTAAAGTTTCTACTACAGATGCAAGAAAACTGTCCCCATATTTTCTGTCTGTTTGATTATGGCAGCCAAGATTCAATAGAGGGAAATGGGGAAAATATGGAGAGAGAATTTTTGCAACTCAGAAATAACCTTGTAAATAGTGAAGAGCATGTTTTACTCAAAAAAACAATCTAAAATTTGAATTAAAGTAAAAAGAATCATGAATCTAACCTTAAAAAGATTTAAAAATGAATTTATTAAAAAATAAATACAGGAAATCATTTCCCTTTAGAATTAACTGGTAACATAGTATGCAGCATCTCTAAGATTATATAAATCTTATAAATATAATATATTTAATTATAATCTTATAAATATAGATGACTATATCATTCACCAAAAATAATTTTGAAAATTCAGAAAAGCAGCTAGGCAAATGTATTAAATGCATTTCTATTTGTTACTGCCAGCATTTGGAACTATTGCTTTGGGAAGTTTAAAATGGATAGGTCACATTACCTCAAAATCAGTACATTGCTTCAAACAAGCATTTCTATTTTCTATTGTTTCCCGGAAGCTCTTTTCAACTCTAGTTAAAAGCTCATTGATTTGACCAGCACTAACTTGGACTTCTGATATGTATGGCATCCCAGGTGTATCATATCCATAAAGAAGGTGGAATCCAAATCTATTCTAAAATCAGTATGTTCTTGAAAAACTAACTTCATTCAACATATCTTTAACTGCTAGGTAAAAGTTAATCAAATAGCAATGATCCCGTTTTGTTTCATGTGAGTCTTTTATGCATATAAAATTTCAACTGCTTATATTTTGATCTAGAAGATATGCCATACAACCATTTCCTGGTTATGTAACAGCTTATAATATGCAACGACTGTCTCTTGATTCTGACTTCCCACCAAATCTTACCACCTTCTTCTCGGTGATTCTAATTTAGAGAGGG
Organism: Hipposideros armiger; assembly: GCF_001890085.2. Lineage (NCBI taxonomy): Eukaryota > Metazoa > Chordata > Mammalia > Chiroptera > Hipposideridae > Hipposideros > Hipposideros armiger. The sequence continues at coordinate 1,462,630 of NW_017731548.1, forward strand.
TTTCCAGAGCAGTGGTACCCAGTCAGTCACAAATACGTTGATGATGCCAGTGACCCCAAGGCTACTCCCTTTCCCTGGGATGGAAGCCCAGGGTTTAGGAAGTCCAGTGGCATTTTCATTTCTTTTCAGTTGCAAGTGTGGCTGCTGGATGTCAGGGGAGTCCTTGCCTTGGGCTCCTCTCCTGAGCTAGCCTAAGATTCCTTCCTGTCTCTACTCAAGTGTGGCTCTTACAACTAGCAGAAAGAAGTAAATTAGCCTGATTTTAATTGCATCATCATTTTCTTAAAATAGCCTGATCAGTGTTTTAATAAATCATGAAGATAGGAATGTGAATAATTTTACTTTTGTACTTCTTACACATTGATGTCCCAAACCCCAATCACCATCATGAACCTGACTTTTTAACATTAAATAATCTTTGTTTTTCCTCCTAAAATATTAACTTACAGATTAAAATCATTTCTACTTCTGTTTTCCAATTTCTACTTCCAGCATCATCTACCTACATTACCCAGAGATTGGAGCACAGTATAAAGTTAACAGTTGCTCAGTTTTCATGCCGTGCTGCTGTTCATGATAATGTTGTTAGAGTATATTTAAATGAAACATCAGGACTTTTATCTCTTTGATCTTTTTTGATTTTCCCAGTGGTCTCCCAACAACAAGCAACATGATATTATTTATTATATGATAATATAGTGCTTTTTTAGAAATGCGGAAGCAGACAGGGCTGGGCAACTGATTGACCCAGAGTCATAAAGTTAACAGTAGCAGTGCAGGGCTGGCACCTGGGGCCCCAGTGCTCTAGACCCAGCGGGCTAGCAGTCCTTGATACCTTTGTCTTCTCCTCTGCGTATTAAACTTTTGACCTGCAGGAAATAACTAATACAGCGCCTGGTGCAACATTGCAATTTACAACCTCATAACACTTTGGAACAGAAGCCTAAGTATTATATTAGTGCCAGGCACCAACTTTCCTACAGGTGAGATGGCCCAGCCCAGCGTCATGATGTATGTCAGTGGTAGACGGAAGCCTTTTTGTGTAAGTCAGCGTTAGAACAAGAATGAGAATCTTCTATAAATCTTCTCTTTGTCATGTACCCATTCCTCTTGTTGGGACTAAAAGAAGTTAGAGGTGATTTATTAACATAAGGAGTTCATTTACACATTCAGAGATATCAAGCATGGGTCTGCCAGTGTCAGCCATTTGCGAGGCTCTAACAATAAATGCATAGATGGAAGAAACAGCCTCCACTCTCAAGAAGAATACAGGTCAAGCCCCTAAGTAATTTATAGATAACATAATTCACATACCTGTTGAATTATTATTAGTCTCCATAACAGAGAGAGTCCAAAGAAGGCAATCAGAGCTAGAGAAAAAGAGAAATTAGAAGCCTTAATAACATGCAAGAAAATAATGATCCCCCAGACAGCTGCATGCCGAGGCCTTGAATGTGGTATCGCTAACAAAGGGGAAAATGGTTTTAGTTGCTTCTTAAAAGAAACAAGAAAATATAAAAACATTATAAAGAGTGTTTAATATGGGTCAAATCTTTACTCATGTGTGTTCGTCTCATAAAATGTGTAAAGTGAAATTTTTTAAAATAAATTTCTTTATCTGTACAATTTATAACAAAATATCTCCAAAATAAGAGTACAGTATGCACTAATTTGATTTCAATAAGAAGGGATAAAGTTTAGTTTGCTTTATATTGTTTTCTTAATATTAAAAGTATAATAAAACCACATTTATCTATCTTGAATTTTCATTGATTGAGTTCTCCTTAAAACTTACAGATTTCAAAATTTTGACCTCTTCTTGGATCCTGTAAAAGAAATTTGGGTTTTCTTTTTTTGTTTGTTAGAGTGATTGTTTGATTGTTTTTTTTAGAGGTTTTATTTCTACTTAGATAGATGGCCAACTTTTTCTCATAGAATGACACCCTCTATTTAGAATTTCTCTCTATCGAAGCCACGGAAAATGTAACTGAGCCCCCAGTGGGTACCTTACACTCATGAATTCAAGCATGAGCTGATGAATTTCCGTGCCCTTCAGAAGCTCTTAGTCTAAGGTGGAAACGCTCCTGTCAACAACCATCCATTCATTCAGTCTGCACTGAGAACCCACCACGACTAGCAATGCTGGGTGCTGGAGATGTAAGGGTGAATATTTGACACAGGGAAAAGCTGGGTTCCTTAGTTAATTACCTTCCCCCATGACTGAAGCACCATTCCATCCTTTCCAGGCTTAAAACTTACTTGTATGTGACTGGAAACCCTTAGGTCTTTTTATTTATGCTATCCAAATTTTACTTTTCTACATAAAAATATTTAATGCAACATATGCAGATAAGACAAGAATCAAAGCTGGGGTAGCAAAGAGAATTTTAATCAGCTTACTAGTTCCATTTGTCAACTTTTCAAATTCGTATCAAACACCTTCGAAGGCAGGTTGCTGTCTATTAATTTTTAGTTCAGTCTTTTCCTTTAGTGTAGAGATTTCAGCCTTATACTTTCTTTAGAGGATTATTTTTTCTGTTTTGGGATTCCAAGGGAATTGTTGAAAACAGAATGAACCAAGAAAATCAAGAGGGCTGATGACTCATCCTTGTGTCTGTAGAATTTTTTTGCCCCATATCAAGTTCAGTCATTCTTCCATTCTCTTTCCCTGTGCCCATCAACTTGCCCTGCTTGCTCTCAGCAGGTGAATATCTCCAAGGATATTCTTCAAAACTTTAAACCATTGTCTTGACCGACTGTCTGGATGGGGGCAGCAGCCTTCACCCACTGCTTTTATAAACCTCCTCTGTTAGTGTCTCGTGTTAATTAAACAAATATTTCCTGAGCATCTACTGTTTTCCAGACATGTATTTCCTAAAAATTATGAAGACTTGCCCTCAAGTTGGGGGATGTTTGCTTTCAAACCTCTGTACCACTTATTATAACCGTGTTGTAAGTGTTATGACAGCCCAGAGGAAGAAGGGGCTAACTCTCATTAATTGGGTCAGAGAAAGCTTCCAAGAGAAAAGGGCTTATAAATTGGGACTTGAAGGATCCTGCCAGGATAAGAAGAGCCAGGAGGACATTGCCACCTGAGGACACAATGTGAGTCAAGGCAAAAAGGCATGAAAGTATATTTAAGAAACAGATGCCAGTTTAATAAAAATGAATGATAGAATAGGAAAGGATTGGAGAAGATGGTGATAGCTCAGTTGGTTGTGGTCAGATTTGCACAGGGCCATGAAGACATGGTTTTGTTGTAGGTTTTATGGTAAGATTGTGAAATTTATAGTAAGACTGTGCTTTTATTTTTATTTGAATTTTAGAAACAAAATGGTGCAGTGGTAGAGAGGATGGCTACACATGAGGTGCCAAGGGCCAAGAAGACTCCATGAGGCCACTGCAGTCATCCTGGAAAGAAAGTGACAGGACAGAATTTAAGCAGCAATGTTGGGAGTGTGGGAGACTTCAAAAGGGAAATGAAATCAGGAATTTAACTGGCTATGAGGCCAGAGATACAAGGAGGGGTCAGAGATGAGGATCAGGTTTGTCAACTGAGCAGAGAGGTAGGGAATGTGTTCCATTTGAGACATGTGGAGTGTGCGTTGCTTTGGAAATATTTAGGAGTAAGTAATGGTGTTTAAGTCTGATTCGAGCCCACAATATACATTTGAGAGACCTTGGCATATAGTAGTGATTTAAACAATAGAAAGGTAAGCTACCTCTCCCCCAACCCCAATGAGAGATTTGTCAAGTTAGGATGAAAATGGGACCAGGGGGACATCTGCAATTCTAAGAGCACATCTGAGGAGGCAGGAGAACCACGAGAGTGCAGTGACAGGAGTACAAGGGGCAGAAAGTTTTGAGATGGAGGAAGAGACCAGAAATGTTCAATGTTGAGAAACCAAGTACCATGAGAACCGAAAGGAGGCCATAGAATTTGGCAGCAGGGACCCACTGGGGACCTGAAGCAAGGCCAGAGGGCAGGGGGCATCCTCTGGGCATGTTGTCCCTGGGGGTCATTATGGGGCTGCTCCAGGGCTGACTCCCAGGCTTAGCTCTAAGGGGAGACAGTCCTGCCCTATCTGGTAGGGTGGGGGCAAAGCACCCAGCAGGGACCAAAGGGGCTGCAGGGCCCTTCTCAGGACCCTCACCCACCCTGATCCAAGGTGCCCTTAGCACCTAACTCACTCATAATAACCACAGCCTATTCTGGAATCCCCGCTGACACATTTTCGTAATTTTAAATCAAAGGATTCCATATGATCCTGTTTTACTGTTGAATTAAACATCTTTTTCCTTTTACTCTGAAATCACCTTTGACCCCTTTTCCCCTCCCCTGCTACATACATGGACTTTGTCACCAGTCTTCCTGGCTTCTCCTCTGTCATGCTGTTCTAGGACTCCGATTTTCACAGGCTACAGACACGGCTTGCTAGCTGGCCTCCCCCCTGCCTCCGTCCTCTGCCCCTTACCTCTGCCCTGCACACCAAGGTCAGACTTTCTGCCATTACTCTCTGTCTGTCAATAGAATCTAATTCCTTATTCTCCTATGAGGAACTACCTTGATTTGGCCACGATCTTCCTTTCTAGCCATACCTTCCACTTTTCCTCTGGACTTGTGCCCTATTCTATAAGCCAATTTAAATTGTCACCAGGTACGCCTGGAGCTTTTCCATCTCTTACCATTATTCCCAGAAGCCTTCCTCTGTCACTTTAGCTGTCAAAAGGGCACCTTCCCAATTCAACTCAGATGACCTCTGTGAAACCTTCCCTGATGACCGCACTGTTTAGCGTCTTTCCCACCTCTATGATCCTGTGACAATGGATTTGGCTCTCAGTGTACAGGTGACATATTGTATCACCCTACGAGGGTATAAGGTTTCTGAGAGCAGGAGTTCTTTACGCATTCTGCAATTCTTCCAAGTTCATGGTAACTATTGGGTAAATGTTGAGCAGATGTGTGAACTGAGAAATACTAGGATCTATTCAAGTTGCTTAGATTTCCTGCAGTTCAAGGACCTTTTGTGTAAATACTTAGTTTTAAAAATTCATAGAGACATGTCCTTTTGTCCATCCCCACTGTTTCTATTGACTTCCCACTTCCTATTATTCTCAGTAGATAGTCCCTTTGAATTGGACCCACTGTCTCAGTTTAAAATGAGGATGTAGACAAATGGAGAAAACCAGGGTTCCACCTTACTTCTGAGCTTAGCCCCTATGTAGACAGAATTAGAAGAAAGCATCATCTCCCAAGATTCTCTGCCTGCCCAGTAGACAGTTATCTATTTTCTCTTCGCCTCAGTTGACTCCATCTGTTTTTCTTTCCTTTTTTGTATCTCTCAATAATGTAACAAGCAATGGACAAGGGCTGGGAAAAAGAATTAGAGTATCTACAGCCTCCTCCATGAACAGAGAGTGAAGGAAAATCCAAGACAAGCAGCCAGATCTCTCAGGCAACACGCCTGAATCACCACCCCCCTGAATACACAGTCGTACACCCATATATATGCAAACATGTTCCCTCCTCTTAAATAAATGAGCTACCTCAAGTGCAGAAAGAAGATAGGGAAAGGACAAGGTGGATGTTCACATCCAAAATGTTACTTACCTTGTAATTAGATGGTCTTGCTTTAATTTCAGGATCAGTTTGAGACATTTAAACATTTAACTTTCACTTGATGTCTGAGACTTAAAAGGATGCAACTGTAAAGAGAAGAACACTTTAAGCTCACAAAGAGGTTGCTAAACTACTGTATGCATGAGCCTAGTCATTTAAAAGGCGCAATGAGTTAATGAAAGTAAGCCAAGTAATTCTAAATTATAGAATGTTTTAGTAACTTGCATATTCAATTATAAGCTTTGGGTGACAGGACCAGTGGACAGAGTCAGGCACACAGTAAGTACATGGCTGTGTGTACCGACTGGTTGATTACAGGCGCCAATGAGTAAAATAGAGTGGGGTCACCTATCTGAAATGAAGGAAAAGGTGAGGCAGGATCCATCTTGAGGAGTAATGTGCTGTGACCAATCCATGCTGTTGTGTCCTTGGTGGGACTAGGTGGTGGACGAGTTGAAAAAAAGAGAGGACCGTAGAAGAAGGATGTAGAAGTCAGCTCCACAGACTTTTTTCCCACGGCTCTTTGGTGGTCAGATATGTAACTGGTCCCCAGGGGATTGGTGAATAATCCAGCCTAAAGTTTAGCACCTGTCATTCAGGAAGTAACAAGCAGAGCAAGGGAAAGAGGATTTAAGGATAATATACCCGACAGACCTGAGCAAAGGAAACCGGAACTGGGTATAAAGGGGTGAATCTGATGAGTACTTTAGTAATTCAGATGTGACTTCAGACTGAAGTAATTGTTAGGCCTGCTTTACCATTTGAAAACAACCATATGAAGTTTAATGTTTCCCATTCATGATGTAGAATTGTTTAATAAAGCCCTATGTAAAGGAAGGCCATTTGCTAGTCGAATTTTGATAAGTTCTGTTAAATAAGTGACAAAGTCCTTTTTATTGGCATTCACAGACTTCTGGTATTACAGGATAAAAAGCAGCTGAACTCAATACGTGTGTCAAACTTACTTATGAAATAAAATTATGTATTCCGACAGGGATTCAACAGTTAGGTGCGGGATGTTTTCTGGGTGTCAAGAGCCATTTTAAGAAATTACTAATGCTTTTTATGTGGCCAAAAGGAAGAGTTTGATCAGAACTCTGACCCTAAGAATACAGGCCTTTCCCAGCTCTCCAGTTGGTTGTGTTCCGAACATGTTTGATTGTAAATGATTTGTTTGGCAGCCCAACTTTATTTTTCCAGAGAGATGAGACACAGATAGAAGCCCGAGCCCAGTGGCTTTGAATGAAGAGAGCAGGTCCGAGTGCCCCAGTGGGAAGAGACCATTAATTGCGAAGCCCTACATTATGCGACACCTGCTTCCCCTCCTGCATCCTAATTCATAAGGCTGTTTCCCCGCCAACTCCCGGCATCTGCTGAGCTAACTGATTTAGGTCTCTTAAGGTACCACACTTGCTCCCTCCTCCACGACCAGACACGAAACAGGTGGTCTCTTGCCTCGGCACACTTCTCCTGTATCGTTCCTCACCCTCCCTCTCCTGGGGAGCTCCTACTAATACTTAGGTTCTGGCTCCATTATCCGTTAACCTTTCTGGACAGTGCAGGCCAACTTGACCCCATAGATTGTTAGGATTCCGACAGCAGCACCCACTCCTTCCCCTCTCAAAATACTTGACTGTGATGACTCATTTGGTGACCTGATTTCCCTGAAGGCTAGAAGGCTGCTGAAGAGTGCAGTGCTGGACTGCCTAGCTTAGATCTCCAGCTCTACCCTGTATTTACTGGTCAAGTTGCTTATCATCTATCTTTATGCCTCAGTCTCCTCCTCTGTAAAATGATACTGCCTGCCTCACAGAGTTAAATTTTATATATATATATAAATATATATGTTTATATATACATACATCATATATATGTGTGTGTGTGTGTGTGTGTGTGTGTGTGTGTGTATGGTACCAGGGGTGCCAAAAAAGGTATACAAGTGGACACTTTGGTCAACGTTGCTCAAGCAGTAGTTCGCCATAATCAGAAGTGTCTGGACACTGATGGTAACCCCTTTGAGCACCTCTTGTAATTGCAGAAGTCAAACATGACTTGCATTCATCTTTTGTTATCAGTATATATTATTACAATTTTAATAGTTTTTTTTTCTTTTTAAAATGCATATACATTTTTTGGCACCCTCTGTATATAAAGTATATTAACTGCTCCAAAGAAAATAAATTCTTCAGTAAACTGAGATGCACACATAATAGGCACTTACTAAATGCACTTTTTGTTGTGTTGTTTTGCTTTTTTAAACAAGGTATTCCTAAGGCTGTTTTCCTGTAAGTTCACTTTTTTTCCCCCCATTGACTTGATAAGAGTAGTCTCAATATTAAAAAATGTCAATACTGTGTTTGCTTACCCATTTGCTCATTTCTCCCCAACCCGTGAAGCTTTTAGGTGTGACGTAAAGAAGTAAAGTGGAGCAGAAGTGGGCAAAGACGATATTGCATTCTTGAAACCTGTTTCCCTAGGAACAAGAGATTCCTAGGGATTCCTCATGCTTATGGGTTTATTAGCTGTAGATTCTGCCTCTGCCCACAGCTCTTTAGTCCTTGTCTATTTCACAGCCCTTTCTGTAGAGGCTACTGACTGGGAAGTCCCGGCTAAGAGGCCTGAGCATCAAGTTCAGTACAGAAAGGACTGTTGGATGCAAGCAAATTAAAGCCTTCTCAGTGCTTCCTACTTCAAGCTGTCAAAAAAAGGGGAAAAAAGAGATTTTTGGGGGGGTTTTTTTTTGAGTCACCAAATACATTGCAAAGGCAAAATTACATATTAGTGCAATGTGGGTAATATGACATTTTTTAAAGGTCTTTGGAGATGACAAAACAAAGACCTTCGCACTTTCATCGGCCCTAATAATGTTTTGTGCAAACACTGTGTATGAAAAATCAATAAACATCCTACCCTACCACTGAATTTTGTGAAGATGTACTGAGTACCTGATAGTTAGCAGGCTTTAGAAGCATTACTGTCATTTTGATTTTCAGATGAGTCATTGGGTCTCTTGCCCCCAGAGGCACTTTGTTATATTCAGCGCAAAGTACTGAAAGGGCTCCTGCTTCCGGAGTTAGTGGTGTCGGGGAGGGGGTAGCAGTGTCTCCTGTTGGCATGAGGCTTAATTGACACCTTTGATGTAGCCTAAGACAGAACCCGCACCTCCCACTGCTGCTTGGGAGACGTCAGCCTTACGCAGGAAAGGCATCTGCTGATGAAGCCTGCATCTCATTCAGCCTGCTCTGGGAGCAGCCTTAGCCATCCTTAACTAATTCACCCGCGTCCCTCCCGTTCCGTTCCCGCGGTGCCGGGCTAAGTGCTGAGAAGGGACTGCGCCTCTTGCCATTGTTAGTTCAAACACTAAGACTGTGTCCATGTTAGAACTCATAGAAGGTAAGTTTAACTGCATTGTTGCTGTCCCTTTTGGAAAATGTTTCTTATGTACCCTCAAGGATGTGTGTGTGTGTGTCTCATGGCTAATTCTCCTTCACTGACTGTGGATGTAAGGCATGTAAAAATGTTGTCATTTTTACAGGTAAAATAATGGTAACCTTATATATCTTTATAAAGTCATGTCTTTAAGTGTTTTTTTATTGTTACTCAGAGAAAAGAATTGCTTATTTGATTTCTGTGGCTTTGATTCAGTTTAATGATCATGTTGTATAAAAGTCCTAATAATCGGGTGAGATTGCAGTGATTGAAACCTGTTAGAAAGCAGCTTTTAGTTTTCAACTGTGGTAAAGACAAGAGGGGAGGAATTCCCGAGTGTCTGTGCCTATTACTCTGTCCTGTGGAGGGCAGGTCCTTAAGAGTTCAGCCTAAGGAGATGGACAGGGCAGAAGTGGATGCAGGAGCTTCGAGAAGTCAGTTCTCCACTATAAAAAGACAGTGATTCAGTTTAACAAGTCACTGAGAATATCACTTGTGAACTGTGCTAATATTTACTCCCACTGGGTGTTAATGGGAAGCTACACTAAAGAATTAAGGATTGATCCCATGGAAAATGTCCCAGGGCCTTAACCACATCTCCCAAATCCTTTTTGGTACAGTTCAAAACATCATTAATATATTCATCGGGAAAGTTGTGAAAAGTACAGTTTAAAATCTTTTGTGTGTAACCTGCTGCTATATTAAACATAGGATTAATAAAACTGAATTTCTTCTGAAGGTTATCCCCTGAAGCTTTTTCTCAGGACCACAGATAAAAAGATGTCTGGAATGTTAGCAAATGTTCCTCTGTAACTGTTAATTTCTCTGAGAAGTTGACTTGTCATGAAACTTCCTTAACATGCCATTTTTCCTCTCTGTGATTCTTTGTACTTCTAGTTAATGGAACCCCTGGTAGTCAGCTCTCTACTCCACGCTCAGGCAAGTCGCCAAGCCCATCACCCACCAGCCCAGGAAGCCTGCGGAAGCAGAGGGTAAGGAAATAAGCAAGCTCCTTTCTTAAGACCTGTCTGAGCCTTGGTGCAGAATGGCACCAAGCAAATAGTTTGCTGTGCCAGCAAATAGCTCTCTGATAGCACTCTTGTCTCTAAGGAATAACCGGGTAAGGGCATATGGTGACCAGTGGCAGGTCACTTATTATGGCATGGTTTCTCTTAGCTAGAACGCAGGGCTTTTCCTTTCTCTGTAAACTTGTCTAAATCTTAACTCGGAGAAGAATAAACATTTGCTGCTTCATTTATAAGCACCCCGCTCTTTTTGTCCTGAATCACAGAGACTTTACTGGCACTGATTAGTTGTAACGAGGAAGCATCATTGACTATCAGCCTTCCTTAAGGAAGGAGAAGGATAAGTGTCCTTTTTGGAGGGGTAGGCAAAGTGAGGAGTTGCTTTATGGCATAGAATGGTGGTCCAGAGTGGCTTAGAGAGAGTCCATGGAGCAGGGGATGTGTACGTATGACGTGCTTTTGTGAATGAAACTCACACTGAGCACCTTGTTTTCCATCACCACTTATTTTTTTTTAGCTTCTTGGGTAGTAATGGAGAAGTTGAGTGAGCTTGGAGACCAAAGTCAAAAGTTACCGGAAACTGTTAGCTTCTCATGCTAAGAGAGGGAGTGAGGATTAGCTCTTCTTTCACAGTGGAAGAGCAGTTTTTAATCCCTTTACAACCTGTACTGTTTGTCATTTCCAGTAATACCAAGGCAAGACTGAAAGGAGTGGGAAGGGGAGGAAGGGAAGGTGCAGTGGAGGAAACGGAAGGCCTTTCATTGTCCTGATTTCACAAGAGAGGTGGGGAGGAAGACATGCACTTAGCAGGTTTTATCACGGTGCTCACTGAATATTTTAATAGCAAGGGCTCCTTGGAAGCTTTTGAACTCAAAGACTAGATGCTTGAATTTGGTTTCTTTTATTATGTCTTTTAAGATGAGACTTCTAAATTCCATAAATTTAAACTATAACCAAGTTGGAAGCTTCTCTGTTCAAGCTTCCTGCCAAGGTTTTGTCCACATACCACTGACAAAAAGTGGGGCAGGGGACTCAGTCAGTCCCCAGTCCCTTTGGAGCCTGTCCCACCAATTATCAGGTCGTATTGTCTTTCTCCACTGATCCTCTTGGCATCAGGTTTGGCCTGTTCAGATTATCAGCTGAGGCCTGGGGTTTGGCACCATCTCCTCCACTAATTGGCAGTGTTATCTTAGATAAGTCTGTTATCCTCTCTGGGACTCAGTTGGAAAAACAAAAGAAAAAAGGAGGCTCTTTCTAGATAGATAGTCTAATAATTCCATTTCAGTCCCATCTGAGTGTTTTCACTATGATTTTCTTCTTGCAGTCTAATTTTGCATTTTGAAGTATAGGAGTCATAGTGAATTACCAGAAGAAGAATTGGCCAATTTAATTTAATCTCCTAAATGTCTATCCTATCCTTGAGTGGAGGAAGGGGTCGTAGGGTGATTATTTTCTTGTGAATATTACCCAGTGAGGTCCTCATCTATAGGAGCAGCCACTAGGTACAGCAGAGAACGGGTCCTTTTTCACAGAACATTCTCTCTTTTGAAATGTATACTTCGGAGAGTACACCTGGCATAGAAATTCCTCTTTATCCTTGGAGGTTATTAAACCCAGATTCAGGATTTAGCTCATGCTTAGTTATTGAGATTAAATTAGAGTGATTGAGAATCCCTGCCATAGATCTGAGCTTCTCTCCCTGCTTGCTTACTGTGGAGAGCTCTCTGTCTTAGGGACATAAGCGCTTTGTTCAATGGTCCCTTTGTTTGCAGAAGGAGGCTAGAATTTACTTCTTCTGCCCTCTGTATTCTCTACTTCACTATTACTTTGTCCAACTGAGGCAGAAATTTTCCTTCCAGCTACTAGTAGCTGTGTGCCCAATGGCTTGTGTAATTAAAATTGTCAGCACTTGGGAAATGATTATAAGGGACGGTTCTCTTACAGATATTTCATTTGGTGGTTTCAACTACCAATACAAGCACCACACTTGAGAGGGAAAAACAATCCCATTTGTTTTAGGGAGATAAGCATTTATCCTCATGTGAAAACATTTATTAAGCACACCTTGTGAGCAGAGCACTGGATAATTCAGAGATGGTGTAGTCTCCAGGCTTTAGAATGGAGGCCATAAAAGAACATCCTCCTTTCCTGCCCCATGTCAGTGGATGGGTACATTCTGAGCTGCTTTAGCAAGAGGACCTTTCATCTTGGTGTGGAGGCAACTTCATCAAATAACCCATCCCAGTTTAAATGGGCCTTGAATATCCTCCCAAACTGATCCTATTTCAAATTTGGTTAATGTTCTTCTCAAATGGTTGGCTATACTCCTATGCAGGAAATACTGAAATAAGCGAAAGATGGCAAGTGCTAAAAGAAGACATTTCAATGAATAAATTAACTCTTTTTATTGCAAATTGGAAAACAGTAGCGACTTCTATTTTTCTCTGTGTTGCCTAGCAACATGGACAGGAAAATTACTTGGCTGCCCCCCAACCCGCACACACACCACACACACACACACACACACACACACACACACTTTCTACCTCGTTTTAAAACACAGGGATATAAGCTGTTTTTTTAAAAGCAATATTGAGACATTTGACCACTTTCTTCACAAATCAAACATATTAATTTTGATGATTCAATCAGCTTTTTTTTTCTTCTTCCCTTAAAGTCATACTTTTTATGTTGTCTCTCTTAGAATAGTTATGTACAATAAGAGTCTGCATGCCAGGTATTTTTCTTCATAAAAGTATTGCTGGCAATGTACCGGGGAACCTCCCTACTTCTATAAAACAGTTATTTAAATTGCTGCCTAGAAGCATTTGACTGGTCACAGAAGCAGATATTGGAAGATCTTTTCCATCCATGAACTTTCCTGGGTCCCGTTTCTTAATATATCAGAAAGAAATGTGTCATGTAGATTGAATGAAGCTCCCCATTATACTCCCACATTGCTGACTTTTGTGGATTATCTGATCACTGCGATGATGTGAGGAGTGGGTGGTACAAAATGGAAAAGAAGCCAGGATTCTAGACACTGCAGATCTGAGCTGGTTGCCTGGCTACCAACAGAGAGATCTCATAGCAGAAAGGGGCAGAGAAGACAAATGGGGAAGTGATAGGTGAGTGGTTGGGGAACCAGAGAAGAATACTAGGAAGGGAGGTAGTTCCAGTTGACATTCTTTCTGTCTTCCAAACAAAATTTGAAAGGGCACTGTTTATTGGGTTTCTGCAATGTGCAATGCAACACTTGAGTTGCTGCCCTGGGAACAGAATTTGCTGAACGCCAGCTAGGGCTCCTAATAAATTATTTTGGGAGGTAAGCACGTTCGTCTTCTACCCAGAATAGGAAGGAAGTGTTCATGGAAGACTAGCCTAGACACATAGAAGCAGAGTTGGCACTGATAGACTTCAGGGGCTGTAAAACTCAACTGAACACAATGGAAGGCAAAGGCTCATGAGCAGGTCAAGTCAATAAGGCAAAATAAGCACCAGTTTTGTCTTTTTAGATGGTTTCTCAATTATTACCTTTCCTCTCATTCAACTTGGTGACTCTGAAAGGTCTAATGATGTTAGACACCAAGGATACTATTCAGTATTGCTCCACTCCTAAGAGAGCCACAGGGTACCCAAGAAAGCCAAGTAAACAAATCTATACCGCCCTTCGTCTTACAGGACCTGTACCGCCCCCTCTCTTCGGATGATTTGGATTCAGTAGGAGACTCAGTGTAAAAGAGAGAATGGAGCAATGTATATGGTTTGTGATTGGGTGAAGGTTTCACATTTCCTAAGCAAAAGTCTAACAACAAAATACACAAAAGAGTTTTGCATACATTGAAATTATGAAGTCCAAATCATATAAAAGTAAATATGTAGGCGTTTTATATTCATGATGTTGGTCCTTGAAGGAGATTGTTTTTTCTGTCCCCTACAATGATTTGATTGGGGGAGCTTGAACACTAACTCACTCAATTGCTGAGGTTTTTGAACAAGGCCTGGCTCCAGATCGCTTTCATAGACAGACTCAATCAGTATTGAGTATAAGAACACACTAATGATGTAGCAATACAGAATCATAATTTCTGTATATAGGGTTTTCATTTTAATCATAGTAGACATGTAGATACAATTTTTCTATACTTTTGGCCAAGCAGATGAAAATGGCACTAGAAGACATTTTTTTCTTAAAGTTAAATTCTTTTTAAAATTTAGATTGCTGATTTTTTAAAGGTCCTTTTTCTGCAAAATAATAAAAGTATTTAAGTAGATTTTTTTTTCTTCCTAGTCAGTAGACAAAGTTACTTACCATTCTGTGGGTTAATAGAATTGAAGAAAAACAACTCATGTCAAGGACACATCCCATGAAGACTCTAACATTAGGCATTAGGAACTTTCCTTGTTTTTGTTGTCAAGCAAATTTAATTTTTAAACTTATCTTTCATTGGAAACAGTATAAGTATAGCTTAAACTATATACTAACATGAAGAACTATAAATTGTATAATTCCTCCCACAACCATGTATGTTATTTTTCAAATGTGGAAAGCCTGAAGCTTGGAAACTTTTTTTTTTTACACTCAGACCTAAAAAATATATATCTGTACTTCTTCCAAATCAATTTGAAAAGCAAAATTCTTTTAAATGGTGCTGTATAAAGCAGGCCCCAGATATCCAAATCTCCATTCCAAGAAATCCTGGATCTCGCTGGTTTCATATGCAAAACTCCTTTTGTGTTAAACCAAGTAAGTCTATGATTATAACCCATTGTTAACATTAACCTACTAATTCTGTTCTTCTAGTCCTCTATTTAAAAATTGTAGTCAGCTTTGCTTAAACATAAAATAATTATTTTAAAATCTGAATGTTAAATTAATTTAATGTGTATGGTCTATTGTATTTAAGCCATATCCTAGTGATCATTTAGTTTTACTAGCTCAAACACTAACAATTTCAGACTTGTGAAGCATGTTTTTGATATTGTATAGACTTGACATATCTCCGTAGGTGATAAATTAAAAATGTATGATGCCATTTGGAGGCTTTTACTTGAGTTTGTTTTTTTTCCCCCAAATTTTACTTGAAAACTGCATTTAAAAACAAAACGTTTGATTCAAGATGGAGAGAAATTCAGTTGTCATATACTGTTTTAAATGTTAGCAATTTATCTCCTTGATAAATTCCTCAACTATCAAATTTTACCATCTGGTTTATAGTTACATATGTTACCATCTTACTTTGCAAATGAAAAAATATTTCAACCAAAAGAAGAAGAAGAAAAGTCCAGGCAATCTACCAGTATTTGAAAACTTAGCCTTATAATAATTAGTGCCTCATTATCCTGTCTGTTGGAGAGAAAGACACTTCTCTGGCAGGTTATTCGAGAACCACAAACTGAACCATTCCATCTTGAAAGAACAGTTCATAATAATACCTGTTCCAGACTTCAGGTTTTAAAACTGTTTCCAATAGAAATGAACAGAGACTCCTGCTAAGATCAAAAGGCTGCTTTGTTTTAGCTGAAACAGTAAACATCTGTGAAGTTGCCTATGCTGGTGTCTGTTCTAGTTATGCCTTTGTAAAATGCATTACTTAATACAGTCGAGTCCATAAAAGATTAGTATGTATTTGACTGAACTGTCAAAAATGCAAAGAAAGCAGTGGAACAGTTAACTTAAATCTGGTGGGGTCAGATGGTCCAGAACAAAAATAAATTCCAATAATTTTAACTTTCCTGCAC
Source organism: Hipposideros armiger (assembly GCF_001890085.2). Taxonomy (NCBI): domain Eukaryota; kingdom Metazoa; phylum Chordata; class Mammalia; order Chiroptera; family Hipposideridae; genus Hipposideros; species Hipposideros armiger. The sequence continues at coordinate 1,478,446 of NW_017731548.1, forward strand.
TGTCAATCTTATGGACAACTACTGCTTAGAAAGGTCCAATAAATGCTATTTGTTCTGGATAAGTGGCAGATATTACCAATTGATATGAAGCCCATGGCTTTGTTTAGACATGGCAAAAAGAAACTGGACTTGTACTAATTGACGATGGATATCATGGCCAACTTTCCATTCAAGCAGTTCCAAGGGAAATGCTATTCCACAGCATTTAATCTTTTGAACATATGACTTTTATTAAAGGACTGTTCAGGGGCAATATATATCATTTACTTTTTGAAACTGAAGTCCCTCAGAGATTGAAACAGCATACCATTTATAGAGTTTGAGATCTCTTTCTATGGAGAGAGTAATTCCATTACACTATAGCAGAAATTTAAAAAATTTCTTAGCAACAAACCAGAAGTTTTCAGTTCATTGGTAGAACCAAATTGATGATTTATAGGCAGTTAAGATTTACTTATAGAATTCCTTTAAAAAATTAGACACTGAATTTTAAAATGATTCTACTGAGCAGAAGAGAACTCTAGCAAAAGCCACGCATTTTTGTCCTTATGAGAAACCTTAAATGTGCTATGAAGACACTGTGCTCTAGTTAAAAGTTGGAAAATTTTTTATTTGCACTCACTTTTTTTCTTAGACATCACAGACGATATAATAAATATTTCCCTGCTTTCAGCATTTTAGAAATGTAAAACCTAATGATATATCAAGTGTGAAGTTCAGTGTGAACTCAAAAGACTGGTTCTGAAAGCCATGCGGTTTGTTTCTGCTTTGTCTTCCTTCATAAGTTAAGTGGAGGGATGGGAGGTAGAGGCAATCCACAATGTTTCTATACTGTCTTAGGCTTTTAAGAGTGTCAGGTCCACCCATCTGTACACATCCCTGTGTTTATATATTGGCTCAACTAAATATTAAAAAAAACAAGTCATATTTTCTAAAAACATTTTGAACCAGCATTCATGTTCTGTATGTGTTCCCTTTGTTACCTGTGGTATTTTGGTTGAATCCACTGCAGATCTATACATGATTAGGCTCTTTTTATTTTTTTAATTAAAAAACAATGAAGTCTAAAAGCCACATTTCTTAATAAAAATGAATGAAAATATAGAATCATGTTCTTGAAAAATAATTCCATATATTTTACCCATTGGACTGTGAAAATTTTCATATGTGGCCATATATTCTATACAGGTGTGTGGGTGTTTATGTAAATTTGCAGGGCTCAGTGTGTATATGGGTGTGCTTACATAAGTATGTGTGTATGTGTATAGGCCATAAGGAGTAAAGTATGGCATTTGTGACACTGCCTTATAAGTTACTGGCTCTTGTAGAATTATTTGTAAAACCTTCATGTCATACATTGATATATGTGGCGTATTAGTCAGGGCATGTTTAATTTCAAAAGTAGTTTCCCAAGCTTGTACGGCAAAACAGTTCCAAATAGTCAGATGTACTGATTTAGTTTTTCTTTTTAATTGGAATCCAGATATACAAAAAAAATTGAAATTCAGACAAATCCAATATTGTGTTAACTATTAAATATAACCACACACTAATGTTTATATTATTATGTCTTGATATTCAATTGTTAAAATGAATACTATCACTGATATTTCTCTAATGTGTATGTATTGATGACTTACAGTTGCTGTCAATCAATATTCACTAAAAAGTGAAAGATTGTTTTATAGAGTTGTGAGTAACTGAATATTATATTGAAACATAAATAAAAGAGAATGCAACCTTTATTGGTTTTGAAGTTTAATAACAAAGCCAGATAACCTATAAGGCGATTTTGTATGTTCTTTCAAAGCACTATTCTAAACCATTGACATATTTTCAGTAGTAACTTTACTATACTTGCTATATGTGTGTATATATCTATAAAACATATACACACTTGAAAATGTTAATTGAATGAATTTACTATATATGCTATATATGCATACATTTGCCCATTTATGCATATTTGCATTAGCCTTGCTAGTGACTCTAATTGTGCATGTTAGTGACAACTGTATTTGACTGAGATATTCCATAGAAGTGTAGTGTAAAAATTAGAGATATATTTAATTCAATGTAACAATTACCTGATGCGGTTTGTTATACTGTCAGCTGAAAAATATTTGTAATTTTGTGCCTGTAACGCATGTGGAAAAGATAGGAAATCTGAGGCCCTAGCTATAATTTTTAAAGGGTGCATGATATATAGCATCTTTAAAATGTGGTTTATTTTAGTAAAGATGATGGATAAATTCCAAGATAGTATAAATGATGCATGTAATACATGAGTGTTTGTATTATATATGGCCACAAAATGTCTTTGAAGCCAAGGTAGTAGGTATCTGAAAGGTCATAGCAAAGAACTACGACAGTTAATTTTCTTGTGACCTGTTTTTTTTTTGAGTTTATACTCATCAACAGCAAGGAACTGAGTTTATTTCTTCTAAGGATGTTTTACTTCAAAATACACTATTGTTGTAAATTTGGATAAAATTTTTATAAAACAGTGGACATACTTTCTGCTTACAGTTTGACTTGCTTGGATGTATATTCTTTTAAAAAAGAGCATTTGGTGTTAAAAATGTTTTAAACAGCAATATGTTTGAATAATCCATCAACTGAGGCCATCAGCAGAGTTTTATAGAGCTAAATGATGAAATGTTTCGTTGAACCATCCAGTTTTGAAAGTTCCATCACTTTGTGCTGTGGTTTCCTTGTAAAACATTGTACCTTGTGTTTCACACTGGACCTTGTTATTCCTCTTAACGTTAACTTTGTGACACTTACCACCTTAGAATAACTATATAATAAACAGGAAAAACCACCTATGTTGTTCAGTGAGTTTCTTTCAGAAAACTTGATAAATAGACATTGAAATTCAACTGACTGTGTGGGGGAAGTGTTACCTTCATATTCATATTTATGGCGTTTTTGTGATGTAATTAGCATCAGCAAGTGATACCTGAGATACTGTAGATTGGCATCACATGATATCTAAAATGTATAATATTGACAACAGCAAAATAAGACCATCTGATGAAGAACTGTGTTTCAGTTGGTTATATTAAAGTAATTAATACACTTTTCTCTTTGCGTTGCCTTAAGGGTGAATTTGTCAGACGAATTAGCAACTGGTTGAAAAAAGAAATTAACATGCACTTTTTAAAACATACTAGCAATCTCCTGGGCTTGAAGGCATTTTCCAAAGTCATATAATTTACAGGGGGGAAGTATACATGTGTATGTACATACATGTGTGTATGCAGGATATTTTAAAAGCACCGAATGAATAAATATATAAAATAAATATACAAGAAAATAAACAATGATAATAATAAAATACTTGATTATCCAACTTGAATTTAGAGCAAAAATTCATAATCTATTTCATTCATAATATGGTATAAGGGAGAAAATAAAATTCTGACCTATTTAGGAAAAATATTTCATGTTAAAATTATTATATAAGTCCAAAATTCTCATTTCAAATCTAATATTTTTACCAGGTGCATTTTAACCTTAAAATTACTTTGATTGGTTCTCTTTATTATTTCCATGATAACCTAAATGTAATCAATGCCCAAAGCAATAATGGTACAACTGGAAGAAATGTTTACAGATTTATAAAATTCCCAATTGTGTTTTAATAAGGTTTAAAATAAAATGTAGCAGGTGTCTGGAAGAGTAGTGAGCTCCCTTTATCACAGGTTGGAATTTGAGGAAGGAATTATTTTATTGAGAAGGAATAAACTAGATGACTTCCTGGTTCTCTTCCAAACTATGTTTCATGAAGTGTATGTAACTCATAATAAGAGACTTTGCCACCCCCTGCCTGCCCCACTACCACCAGCACCACCACCACAGTCTTTTCAAGACAGATGGTTCAGACTCTCAATTAGACCTTGGCCTAAGTGAGTGTAGTGACTGGACTGGAGTTGAAGCAAAGACTGTCAGATACAACAAAGCTGTAACTAAATACATTTACTTTTGAAATCTTGGCTCTCATGGCTTCATTAAAATAGATTTAATGCCAATATTCCCATTTTCCTTCTATCTTTCTCGAGGTAAACCAATTTCATGAATGATAGTTCTTCAGTCTTTTAAAAACTTTGAGCAAATCTTTATGGTAACATTTTACATTTTTCAGTCTTCACTGTTAGCTATGCACATGATTGCTTATAGCATAAACTTTATTTAGGCTAAACATACTATGAAGAATCCAGACAAAAGAATTGGGAAAAAGGAATTCCTTTTGTGCTTTGTTTCAAATAATGAGGGCTTATTAATTATTACAGGTTGATATCATCAACTTATGGTTCTACACCTACTTAGAAAGTAAAGAAATGCATGGTTTTTCTATATACACATAGAATCCCATGGGTTTCAAGCTTTCTACACCAAGATTATGATTTTATTTTGTTCTATGAGGTCATCTTTAGAGATTCTGTAGACTTCAAGTCAAGATCACCAAGACAACTGTTTGAATGTGTTAAATATTTTATTGGGTGTGTTTCCTTTATAAAGTTAATCTGGCTGATTTATAGATTTTTAAGTCATTTTTCAAATTAACATTAACAAAGTAATAACTGTCTACCAAGACAAAATGCAAAGTGGAAGTAACACACTTATCCAGCCAAAGCTAGAGTTATCTGGTGAAATTGTTTTTTACCTTGATTAGATCAATTGAATCAATGGGATATTTTTGAAATCTTTATTCAATGTGGACCCCAGCTAAGTGACGCCATTAATGCAAATGGCAAGAGTAACTTACACAATTTATATTTAAAATGAACTGCTTTTCACTACACAGTCATCAGGTACATCTTGGTAAAATGTGGTTGGAGCTGTTATGTCAGCTTTCTCACTTACTTCAAAAAGTGTGATATGTTCTCCATCTGTTATATGATCCCAAGTTAAATAGCTACACTTAGGATGTGTTCTTACTTAGGGCAGTGCTTTTATGAAGGTGTGCCATAAAGGCATCCAGGTGCCAGCAACCTGGCCACCTGGTGTCCATTAAATATGCTTGGAGGTGATGACATTTCAAGTGTCATAATATATCTTAAAGCAGCTAATTGCATTAAATTCTAAAGTAACTGTATGTTTTGAACTGTACCCCCAGGTGCCTTGGAATTAGCTAACTGATTAAGCAAACACAAAATTTTATCATCATGTAGACTATAAAATGGTTTACCTGCTCAGAAAAACCAAATAAGTAAACTGATTTTATTTATGAACATGCAAAAATATAAGTGGACTTTTCAGCTTCTGTTGGTCATCAGTAAAGTCTCATTAATCTCATTGGATTAATTCTAAAGAACAAGAATATATACATTTTTTCTTTACTGTTTTCATAATCCTTCAATCAAATTTATGGACAGTAATCAAAATGAGCCAGCACTGTCTAGGTTAGTATATTTAGGGTTAGTAGGAAGCATACATAAAGAGCCATGCTGATTACTGAATGACTTCAACTGGGAAAGGGAGTAAAAACGTTAGATGACAAAATCAGAATCCAAAAAATAACAGGCTGGAAGGATAGGAATGTAATAAAGATGACATTGAACATGAATGAATGAGAAGTCTTAGACTTGATCTGAAACATCAACCTCCCACATACAGAACAGGGAGACCGGATGCGACTATAAGCCTCGTGTAAGGCTAACACATTATGGTGCTAACAATAAGCCAATATGATTTGAAAGTGCATTAATATTCTCCTCACAAGGAAGAAAGCTTTATCCTTCTCTGCTGGTCAGGGTACACCTAGAATATTGCATTTATTTTGAGCACCAGCTTTAACAAGACATATTGACAACTGCTGTGTGTCCACAGGAGTATGAAGGGGTCATGGGAGCCCTGTCACATGACAAACCACCAAAAAAATGGGAAATATTCAAATCGAAAAACAGAAGACACACAAATGGCCAGTAGCCATTTTCAATACCTGAAGCATTGTCATATGAGAAATGGATTAGAACTGTCCTGGGTAGTTCCAGAGGTAACAACTAAGACCAATAAACAGAAAAATGTGGGGCACATCATTTCAGCATAATTTAAGGAACTTCCTGTGCCTTTATTAATAGTTAAGGGGCTCAGGAAGTAATGTGTTCAGAACTGGAGGTGTCTGGACAGAGGCCATTTGACCACATAGCTGGAGTTTTTGCAGTGGGAATTTGGTTTCTGGATAGAAATAGGGTGGAATAGGTAATATTTAAGGTCCATTCCAGTCCCTGTAATTCTTTGAATCCATGAATGATCATTGTCTTGGAAAAGTATATATGTTACCTATCTTTTTTGGGGAAAAGAAGAGATAACACCATTAGAAATCTAATACATTTATTTAACTCTATCTGAGCATAATAAATAAAATGAGAACTTATAATTTTCACGGTACCTTATTTGTAATTAAATAAGTTTTTCTCTTAAAACTGTCAGTCATCTGTCAACCTCAGACTCAGCATGAAATTTGAAATGATTTGGGGTGCATTTTCAAAAACACAAACCTAAAGTTGAGAAAGTAAGCAATTGTAAACATAAACAAACTTGTGTTAACCCTACTTTTATTTATTTATTTTTACCAGAGTCAAAAAACCCTGAGGGGTTTTTGTTCATAAGACAGAGAAAACACAGCTGGTACTGTGGCAAGCGTTCAGGGCATCAGACATTTGGTGGCACTGTTGAAAATACAATTCATTAGCTGATAAAGCTGTTTAGTGAATAACATACAGCAAGTTTGTAGGATATTATAATTTAAAAGATGTTTTCATATACTTTGGGTCAGAGTTCTGTATTGAGTACCTGATGTTCTTATTAAAAGAACAAGCTTTTAGAATCGAGTACATAAATTGTGGACATTTTTGCTAGGAGACACGCTACTAGTCTATTAATTCTGGTGCTTGATGAAAGAATGTGTCTTTGTGTTCTAAACTTTAAAACGCCATATGACAAGACAGCACCTGCCACCCCAAACCACAGTGTGTCTACATTATTAAACACCATTTGTGATGCTGCTGGAAGAAATTCAAGGACCAGAAAGCCAGAAGCAGAAGTCCACATTTTAGAAATTATCTTACTGCTTTTCTGCTTGGAACACCATTATGTCTACAGCAAAGGCAATGGCACGGGGGATAAAAGATCTCACTGTTCTGGGAAACCTTCCGCTCAAATGTGGTAATGTTAATGCTGATTTTCTCCAGACATTGGCATCATAAATCTGCCTCATCTCATCCTCAGATTCCAATATTAATATGAGGTTGTCACAAATAGACATTTGTAAAAGTCAGCAGAGCATGGCTTAGAAGCTCATATGTTAACCGTACCTTCGACAGAGTTGGTTGTGACTCTAGTAAGTGTCACACCAAGAAAAACTCTGTTTCAAGGTCACAATCTGAGTCCCTCTTTCTAGCCTGAAATAGGATGAATGTATGCTGCTGGTCACAAAGGGAGACTAGATGAGACAGGCTGGAAAACTAGCTCGAGTCACCAGGCTAATTAATAAGGGATTCTTATGATATTGGAAAACACAGGGCATGCCACGCAAACTATGTGGCATTCAGAGGTTTAGTAGAGTAACCACAAAACTTCTAGAAAGTTCTAGAAGGAATCAGGGGCACCACTGCCGTGAATTTAACTTTTATCCCAATGGTGTCAACTGTCAGCTTTGATGAACTCTTCCCATGGAATGAGCTCATCTTAGCCACACTCAGGAAAATGTCCTGTGGCAGTTGACTCAAATGGCCCTGCAATGTTTTAGGTAGCATCTCTCTATTAATCTTTGGTGACAACAAAAGTTTTGAATTTCTTATGCAAGATACTATTGGGCATAATGAAATTATATGAAGCTTTTCTTCCCTCCTACTTTGTGCACAGTTAAGGCTGGATGGAATGGGGAGGAGGTTGAAGGGAGACAGGTAAGCAGAGGAAAAATAGGTCAACTTTGCCTCTCGCCACCCCTTCATTATTCATTCAACTACAGATGCTTTTTCCCTTCTCTCTGCTCCACAGACAGCCAGCACCATGAGCCAATGCCGCCCCCTCACCGCCTCCTGCTCCCATCAGGCCAACCAAGTGGATAAGCCCAGGGAAACAGAAGGAAGATCTTTTAGGACAAGCTGTGTTCACTATTTAGAAATAGCATTGAATGTGCAAATTGTTTTCTCAATAGATGCAGAGATGGAAACGTTCATTGTTAAAGTACTGCCCCATAGCTCATCGTAGTATTAAATATTTGGTAGTGTTGAGCTTTCTAATGTAGTTGTTACCCTGTTTGCTTTCATGGGTCCTGGGTCAAAATACACCAAATATACAAGGAATCACCAGGCGTAGGCTTTTATTTCCGTCTTGCCTCAGATCTACTATATAATATTTAACATATTGATAACCTGCTGAGTACTTATCTTTATCTCAAAGTGGAATTAACAAACCCACTCTTTAACCTTTCTCCAAGGATGTGGTAAGGCTGAATATTTGTTTTCAGAATATTTCATAAAAACCAATTGAAGAGAAAAATGTTTCTATGTTAAAAATAGAAAAATATTCCAGGAGATCAGAATATTTGAGGACTATTTGCAAATATTGCAAATATTGCAAAAAAAAATACGTGGAAGAGTGAGGTGAGATGCCTAAAAATTTGCCAAATCCAAATAGTGAGCTAAAGAATGCTAACTTTGAATAAAAGGAATACAAAATCCATGTACTATCCAAATTGGCAATGATTAGCCTCACGCAGTTAATATAATTTATTGGTTAATAGGGTAGGAGGGAGAAGTAGTCTGAATTGAATGAGAACCTCCCTTCCTGAGTGTTAACATCAGGTCTTCCCTGGTAGTGGGTACAGTTACCTGCTGGGGTTCTGGGCTGGGCACAGCACCTGGAGACTTGGGCACTCTGACCAAGTGTCCTTATTCTGTTTCTGTTCCTGTCCAGAGCTCTCAACATGGCGGCTCCTCTACTTCACTTGCATCCACCAAAGTCTGCAGCTCGATGGACGAGAATGACGGACCAGGAGAAGGTGGTGAGCTTGGGACTTGGTGTCTGAGGAGAAGGCTCAGCTTGGACAAGGGGCAGAGGATCGGTTGGCTAAATTTACTCCAGGAAACTGTAACTTCTCAAGAAGAATGAAATGGACAAACCTGAAGCAGCTCATAAGAGTCAATAAATAGCAAAGGGATAGGCTTGACTATGGCTGCCTCCAGGGATCATATCTACTCCATGGGAAAGGAAAGAGGAAATCAGCCTAATTTAACAATGTTTCACATCCTCTAAGGGGATAAGTATCCTAAGAAGGCCAGCTATTGCCCACTTGGAAAATAAAAGAGAGTAATTGCTGCCTTTGTTTTTCCAAACTCCGTTCACTTTTAGTGTACTCCCTTGATCGACTGTTATAGCCTTGCAGATGTACGCTAACTTAAGTGAACTCAATATGTGAAAATATGGCTTTATAAAAAGAATTAATTGATGACAATTGCAAAAATATTCTTTGTACTTTGAACTAATTCACTTTAGAATTTCTCTGTGATGTGGTTAAATGACCTGGATTCCAGAGCTGACTTTTCCAACTCACTTGATTGTTTTGGGTTAGCCTCTTCAACACTCCACATCTTAGTTTCTCTTCTGTAAAACAGAGATTGTAATACACGCCTGTTTCTTCCCTGGGATAACTCCAGGCTCGAATCTATTATGGAAAGGTATTTAGAAAAGTATAAATCTGGTATGATCAAACCACTTTTAAAGAATCAGCTCCCCTTATTTGTTTTAAATGACATGGTTTAATTTTCTTAGCCCAAAGACTAACAGGTACATTTTATCAATAGTCAGGGAGAGAAAAAAATCCAAGCCATGTGCTGTAGGTGGGTGCCTTGGTGATGGACCCACGGGCGGGAAGGATGGAAATACCTTCTTCTATTTCCCACCCATCAGCTAAAGATGGTTACTTTTATTATCCATGTAGTAAAGAGCCTTAAAACCATGTCACCTGAGAGATGCTTTGTAAATTCGAGTACTTTGCAGTGGATTTGAAACTTCTCCAACCATCTCTTCAAATTCCCGTGGAGTAGACAAAATCCCCCAGGCTGAGTCTTTCAAACAGAGACAACATTATTGGCTTCTTTGGGGGCGAGAAACCAGGTAGGGGGCGTTTAATTGGCTCCAGCTCTTACTTTATCCTGGAAACCACTGCGATAGCTTCTAGTGGATAGAAGTCACTTACAAAGAGGTGAAGAGGGTGTAGAAAAGCCAAGAGCAGAAGTAGCACATGCCTGACGTCGGTACAATGCTCTACAGAACCTCCACCCACCCTCGCATCCAGAGTGGTGCCGACTGAACACTATCACAAAACCAGAATAAGGGCCCAAAAGCAGATGTCTGAAGATTTTGAGTTTCCATTTGTTGTTCCCCAACAATCCAGATTAAACGAGAGAATACAAAACTCACCAAGAAAGCCCATTCACCACCTGAGGTTTTAATTTTATTTTGAGAAGAAATGTTGAGTCTCGGTTTATGGTTAAAGGTCAGAATAAGAGCACATTTAGAAAGCACGCTAGGCTTCCATCGGCATTTCGTATTCAGGTTGCCTGAGGGAGAGCTAGGATTTATAACTCTAAAGCATGTAAATTTTAAAGCCCTGCTATAAAAGGCTTTTTACACCCCTAAGATGTTAAAGGTTATCCAGTATATTTATGTGACCTAAGTGTGGCTTATTTAGTTTTATGGCCTTAGATATTTAAAGCATTATTAGGCATTTGTAAAATATTTCAAAATACATTTTAAGAGGGAAAATGCGTTGTGTTAGTGGCACTAACATAATTGAAACTACAAAACTGTTCTGTTCACAGACATAATAGATATTGCAATTTTAATTCAACATCTGCTACGCAGGTTGCTGGTGAGAACTGAGTCTAAAATCTGCTCATTTATACTGTGAGGGGTGCCAATCAGGGCTTAGTTCATATGGAATTTTACGGAGATCTCCATTTCAGGATGTAGTAAAGCTAAGTGTGCAAACAGCAGGCTTTTTTCATGCTTTGTACAATGTCTGGCAGCCCAGAGTCCCTTACAAACTGCATTTTCCTCTTGAGCCATACTTAGAAATGTCACTTCTCTGTACACAGCAGGTATTCAGTCAATGCTATTGATCAAATTGGCATGAAATAAAAAGATCAAAACTTCCTCCACAGACTCTCCACTGCAGCAGAAAGCATAAGTTGCTCTTACATAGGTGGGAGTGGACCCCATCCGTTTTGCGTTTCCTTTTAGTTTATCATTTGTCTTAGTAAAAACTGTTGAGTATACAGTGTCAGCCTGGTGGTGGTGGGGATGGGGGGGGGGCGCTAGCCTCGCTGTCCAGAAAATGACATATTGATTCTGAATCAGTTCCAGTCTATTAGATGATACTTCTCTAAACGTCTCCTTTGTGCAACATCTCTGTTCCCTTTTCTACCAATAAAAACATACTAATGATTCTTTCAGAAGTGTCGGAGGAAGGCTTCCAGATTCCAGCCACAATAACAGAACGATATAAAGTCGGAAGGACAATAGGAGATGGGAATTTCGCTGTTGTCAAGGAATGCATAGAAAGGTGAGGAGGAGATCATTTGCATCCAACTTTAAAGGAAACATTTGGCATTATGTTTGCCGAGATTGTGTCTTTATTTGCAGTCTATGGCACATATGGAATTGGTTAATGTCTCAACTCCAGATGTAAAAAAAATTTAAAAGAAAGCAAAGCCCATCTAACAACACATTTGAAAAATGTAGTGATTCCTGGGGACAATCTATAAATTAAGGACTTTGATTTTTCTTTTTAATGTACTCAGCAAAACTTTGCCAGATCTCTCAGGTAAGTCCTTTCATTTTTTAAAAAAATACATACATACATATGAGTACATTGAGTAGTTTTTTCTACACTTTTTTTGAGACATTTTGTAGAGTTCAGACATTCTTGGATAGAGTATATATATCTAAAAATGTACTACCATAAAATTAAATACAATAACCTTGAAGAGCTTTAAAATGCGTATCTGCTGATCCCAACACAAATGGTGTTTAATGCATGAAAATATTTTATAATGAATAAGATGGGTACTCTTATGAGCCGAAGGGAAGGGTTTGGAGTGAAAGTTCTATCCATGGGAATTCAATGCCTAACCAAGGACAACTGGTGGCTACCAGATGGAGAAGTGACAACTAATAAAACTAAAGCTCCAATTAAGGTGGCCTCAAACCCTAAGCCCAGCATTAGATTTGGAATTCGTTTCTTGAGCAGTTGCTTGCCTTAAGGGAACCTGTTCAGCCAGCAGCTTCTCCTCAGAGCTGGGTGAGCAGGACATTAAAAAGTCAGGGGGAGCGTGCCTCATTCCCAGAGGGAGTGAGTCTGCTGGCTTCCTGGCGGCTGGCCTGGGTGTCCACACTTCCCTGTTACTGTTTTTGGCCCCCACTGGGGCTGGGTGCCCAACTAGTTCCTCAACACTGTGTGAGAATAATGCTCCTATGCTCTACACCCCTCTCCGAGAGGACGCCTGGGACTAGGAGCTTTAGCTTACAAGGTGCAAAACGTGTGCTCCTTCCAAGGACTTTGATTTAGAAGCACAGTAGAGCTCGAGTCTACACAGGGCCTCATGCACCATGAGGGTCCTAGTTTGGCCAGTGCCCACTGATTTGCTCCGAGAACCCTTTGCCACTCTTTGGAAAACACTTCCCTTCCTAAAGGAATGAGGCCTGCATTAAGCTGCACTCCAGTACTGCATCTCCAGCTTTACTGCCCCAACATATCAACTGGGCCAAGATCTCCCCAACAGTGACAGCGCACACCACAGCAGCCATTCTTTGTGAGGGACGACTTGAGCATTAATAGGGAGCCTGAAAAATCCCTTAATTGCTACTGTGAGGTTACTTTTTCTCCTCTCGTGCCCTCATTTTCCCACCCTCAGTACAGAGCTTGACCATTCATTGTTTCTGCCAAATAAAGACAATGGCCCATTACTTTCCTGGGCCACACATCTCTCCAAACAGGAGCAACCATTGTTTGCTGAGCATAAACTGTATATAAGGCCCTTAACTTATGATATTTCATTTAATTATCATAATGACCTCACAATATCAGTACTATTTCCATTTTATACAAAGAATGTCTGGAGAACTTAAATGCCCAATGTCATTCAGCTAGTAAGTACTTAGCAAGGCATACACCCGACCCCAGCTCCAAAACCCATGCTTTTGACCACTCTGTTTCACTGCCTCCAACAAGGAGTCTCCCACAACAATATGGCTTAGCTGAGCCAGTCACACACCCTATATTTGTCCCTGGGCAAAGAAGACAGAAATTAAATTGGGAAAGCCATTCCTAAGGTAATGGATGGAAGTGTATTTATATAATTTTATATTTAATGTATGCTTTTACTGATTGTAAATCTGACTGATAGTAACTTTAATTTCCACTGTCGCGGAAAATCCCATTTTAAACAGATTGCCATACCCTTCCATTGTGGGGTATCTGGTTATTTGCCAGTGTTCACCATCTGTCGAGTCTGGCGTTGTGGACATGTGCTGTTTGTCCTAGCTAGTACATGGATCAGGATGGCATCTTAGTTCAACAGTACTGGTCTTCCTGCAATAGGAATTTCTCATTTCTCCATCCAGAATTAATTTATTTCTTTCTAGTTTGGATTGTGTTTATTTTGCATAAGTTCACATCTTGGGCCTCGCTGTATGAACCTTTGGAGTCTAAATACCAGATTGCTCCAAAAATTGTTAGTATTCCTTTCCTGCTGAACGAGGACATATGGCATGTGCCCTCTCTCCCCAGAGGTATCATGAAACATTCTTTTAATATTTTCCAGAGGTCCAAGAAAACAAAAGCAAGCTAAGAATATTGTGAATGGCACACATTGCTGGCGGGTACATTCTGCCATATTTTGAAGGATGAATATTTATTAACAAGAGCAAGTATGTCCCTGCACTGTTAATAATATGCTGTCACAGGGAAGATTTTCCTGCAACAATGGGTGTAATAACAGTGTTGCACTGGCCTTTCCTTCCATGGACCTATGCCAGCATAGCCTTTGATAGTGGCTGCCAGGTCCACTTAGATTTCTGCCTGTCCTCCAGTAGCAGTTTCTCCAAATGGCCTCAGGAGCCCCTAGGATTTGCTAATGAAAGGTGGTAGACTGAGACGGGCTCCATTTTGAAGCTGTTATCTGGAGGCCCTAGAGAAAAGTCAAAGAACAGAAAAGCACTAACAAGAGGCCAGAGAATGGGCGGAGGGCTGGAGATGAGGTGGCCTCACATCTGGCTTTCCTGGCCCTGTATGGACTAATTACCACACCAGCGAAGGGTAGAGTGATGCGGTCAGGGGCAGTGGTGGTGTCTCAGGTGGCTCTTGGCCATCCTCCCCACCTGAATTGCTTGCATTTTTCAGTAATGTAAGCATCAGAACTGTACTAAAATCCTAGCTCTCATTATTCCCTCTCTTACCCCTCCTCCACCTATAAGCCTGAAGGGTGGCATAGCAAATCTACTAGCTCTAGCAATGCACGTAGGCAGCCTCACCCGAATGACCTGAGATGTCAGTGTCACCAAAATGGGTTGCATCCACCTAGAAAAGTCTTCCAATTCTCAAAGACCTCAAGAACTACATACCTATAGTTTGAAGGCATTTCCTTCTGAAGTGGGGTAGGGAGGATGAGTCAGGATGAAGCAGCTAAGATAGCCCTCTGCTAGCTGATAGTGTTCTCCCTTCTTTTCTTCCTGAGGATGCTCTGGCACCTGATAGCCTAGGACCCACATATAAATTCAAAATAAAACTCCACTCCGGGATGTAGGCAAGACACTGTGCGGTGCCTCAGTCCTCTGTTCTCGGCAGTTACCCCCTTACGGAGGAGGCTGACGAGTAGCTTTATTATGATTACCTCGGAAACAAAGTGTGCCATTCAGTAGCCTTCTTGGCTGATGGGTCTCCCTGTCCCTGTCCTAACTGCCACCATCCTCTGGAGTTTCCACAACTAGACTAACATATTTGGAGCTCCCGTCAGTTCGTGCCTGTGCTGGGCATCTCCGGGGCTATAGGACACAGTCCCTCTTCAGGAGATCCTGCCCATGAACAAAGGATTGCCATGAAATTCAATAAATGCTGTGGTGGAGGAATAATTAAGAAGCTGTTCTTCCTTTTCCACATAATCTTTTTAAAAAACCTTCAAAACATAGCAAACAATAACAAAAAGTACCTGAGTCCACGGCAACCCCACCTCTGTCAGCCCATTCCCCTTTCCATTCGATGTCCTCAGGGGTGGAGGGGGGTGGAGGGGAAGACTGGCAGGATTGAGAATCACTAAATTAAACAAGGCAGCTTTCTCCAAGCCAGTTTTAGCACAAACATTAAAAATTAGATTTAGTTCAAGTTTGGACACTTTCTCTCTAGTAAATCAGGTTTTAACGTTGGGTCAAACTAAATAGGAAGAAGACCTTACGAACTGAGTTCCCACAGACCAGGAGGAAAACAAAGTTTGTTCTGTGGCGGCGGCTGCTTTTGCTATGGCATTCGAGGGTTCCGTAGTCCTGTAAAAGGTCAAGCATATACTCTCAGGGACAAGCAAGCAAATGACCTCTATTTTTAGCAGCAACCCAGGTGTCTAATATTCTTCTCAATACACTTAACTATAGACTCCCTGGGGACAAGGACCAGGTGTCATTCACTGCTGTAGCCACCGGAGCACCATGCTTGTAACTGCTTACTGAATAATTACATAGGCATCGCGGTCTTCTTTAGGGTATGTAGGAAGACAAATACTTTATTTAAAGTTTTATTTCTTGCCAAGTGTTTTCACTTACCAACTTAAAGCAAGCAGTTAAATTTTTATTCTATGGTATATACTTGGTCCTAACACCTGTTTTTAGGCTCATTTTCCAGACTTAACTACTTTCCTATAAACATGTACTTCCAGTAATAAGGATTTTATTGTGACTTTATAGTTCTGCCCTCAAGGACTCAAGAAAGAAAATTTGCAGTGTTAATTTTGGTGGTCTCCTATGGGACTTATTGTCTGATATAAAATATGGGTAAATTTAATTGGGTGTTTAATACTATTATGTAAGATTCTGTGCTGTGAACCCACAAGGTTCTTTTTCCTATTAAGCCCCAGGGCCACTGCAGTGCAGGCTTGCATTTTCCCCCATGGCTGTAGGCTCAGGACAAAACCCCGAGCACTTGGCTGGGACCCACTTGCTCCCTGGGAAGCCTGCTCCTTGTCTGACTGGCTGTGGAGAAGATTCAGCCTTCCTGGGTCCCATACCAGCCCTTTGCTTTGAGCACTTTAACGTTACTCTTTCCAGGTAAATGGAGGATTAGATGGCAAACATGGGGTATCATAAAGCTAAGAAACCTCCCACTTTTCACCAGCACCTTCCCAACCATTCATCCCTTTTATGGAGGCACCCAGTGGAAGAGCGGCTCCATCCTGCCTCTCTGGCCTTCCTGGGACTGCTGTTGGCTTTCATCACAGCCATCAGTCCACTTGTCCAGACCCGCCTGCCGTCAACTGAAGCTTTTAAACCAGATAGGAAATTGCTTATGGATTCAAATCTCAGATTTGCTTTATCATAATTTTTTAGTGATTCCTGAAAAGCAGAATCAAGAAATACTGTAGCTTTTAATTTTCCTCTTGATTAAGTATTATCAAATTTGCAAAGTCTCATAAGTCTCCTAAGAGGAGGGTCTTAAAGGGCCCTGTGATTCTTCTGTAATGGGAGGAATCCCTTTGTATGTGAGTAACCATTTTCACACTTATTTGCCCTTACATTTTAAATTTCCAGTGATAAATCTCTCGTCTTCTCTCACTGAAATGCTATTTCTCCACCCCTGCCCCCACGGCCTTGCTGATGGTCTGGTGTTAATGTGGGGGTCGTTGAGCCCCAAGCCCTGCATTTAGCCAGCTCATGCCTTCCCCCATCATGGCCTCTCTGCTCAGCCATCGGCCTGAAGAATCAACAAAGATTGAATCAACAAAGGGGATCCTTGGGCCTCTCAGTCCATTTCTGCATGAGGCTGAAGCAATTTGGGTTCATCTGGACACCCCCACATCTCAGCGGGAGAGCTACCCTGAGGCAGAAGGGTTTACTTTCTCCCATCTGATCCAAAAAAGCCCTCTAGTGGAGAAAATAGGCTTCAAAGTGATTATTTAATTCTGGTTTTATCCACCAGATATAATTACAACCATTTGGTCAATATTTATTGTTTTCTGCAAGCTGGCATTATGCAGGGGCCTGGAAGCTTAGTGGGAGAAGCATTTTTAGAAGCAAATGACAGGATTGATTTCTAAAATGCCCTTGAAACACGTTGTTAATATCTGGCCTCTTAATCTGTTTATAGGCAAACACTCTCTTGCTCCAACCTTATAACTAGGAACCCCCACTTTGATTCTCCATTCTGAAGATTTTAAAACCTTATTTAAAAATGTTGTTCTTTATCAGCCTCACTCCCACTGCATTCATTTACATCTCTAAAAGTGGCTTTTATCTATAGGTAAAAGGCTAGGCTGCCTTGGTTTTCCACCAGAAATGAAATGGCATTGCTTGTGAGGTCATGGTTTATTATGATTATTAAGTATACATTGTGTTCTTCGACAAAAAATGTGTGGCGTTTGGTACTACAGTATCTTAGAGATGTTAACACAAGTTAGGAAGCTATTTAAAGGCAGCAAAATGACAAAACCCTCCCGCCCACACCCATCACAGAGCAGGGACAGTGTTGGTTGGACTATAGGTGAAGGAAGCAGAGATCTCAAGAACTCAGAGTCCCAATTTTAGCACTGCCACGTGGCGTTGGGGAAGCACATTGAGTTTAATTGTCACCTCCATTTAATTTCTGTGAAATGAGACAGCGATTAACGGCCCAAGAGGTCACAGAAAGCTCAGATAATGGTTATCTCCCTTTCTACACCTTGAATGTGTTATCCGTGAGTCATTCAGGTGACTGCCTAGGTTTGCCCACTGAACCCAAGTCTAAAGACTGAACTGCTTCTGTCGAGTTTTCGGTGTGACCAACAAACCATTCAGAAAACGGCCGCAGCTACACTTCATGGATAGAGACCCTCATGAGAAACTGGGAAGAGGAAGGGCAGAAACTCACATCTGGTTGGCATCCTGATCCCATCACTTCAGAAGGCAGGGCAGGGCTACCTGGCAGGAGGAGTTAGCAAGGCACTAGCAATAGTGGTGGTTTTGTGACAAGTATGGCCACATTAACAGCTCATGATATGTCTGTGCGGGCATATTTGTTGTCCTTACACTTAACCCCTAAAAGTTTACGTATCTTTGAAAAAAAAAAAGAGTCATTCACAAAATATTTATACCATGATGCAAGATCTATGGGATAAGAAATTAAGCCTTGACAAGATGATTCAATAGATCTGAAATTAAGTGTATGTTTTAAAAAAAATCTTTCTCTTTGCAGGTCGACTGCTAGGGAGTATGCCCTGAAAATTATCAAGAAAAGCAAATGTCGAGGCAAAGTATGTATAAGGTTTATTCTTAATGAAAATACAGTATTCAGGGGGTAGAAACACAGAGTTCAGCTCCCAAATAAACATACGTGCACCCCAATTGTTGTATTTTGATGGACTAGAATGTTATATACTAGTTAGGATATAACATTATTCTATGCATAGTCCTGGAATAAAAGTTAGCTGGAATGATTGGATGTTGTTGTTTTTTTCTTACCTTGGTTTGCTTGTTTATTTCCTTTTTCCATTACTTTTGTGATCTACGTTCATTCCATCCTTCTACATGAACTTATAATTACAGTGATAGATTCTGGAATTACCAGCATCATCTAAGGACCTTCATGTTGTGGCAATTCTAGGCTATCTGAATACCAGAACCTAAGATGCATTCATATATTTTGCCAAAATACACACCCCTTGATCTTCATATAGTATAGTTTTACTCATTTGAGTGAGCTCCTCCTGTTTCTGGATGTTTATGTTAATTAAAGTTGCTTCTTTATTGGTCAGGAGCATATGATCCAGAACGAGGTGTCTATCTTAAGGAGAGTGAAGCACCCCAATATTGTCCTTCTGATTGAAGAGATGGATGTGCCAACTGAATTGTATCTGGTCATGGAATTGGTAAAGGTGCGTATTTTAGAAAAAGAAATTAACCTGTATAAGGCAGCACACTCTTTTCTATAATACAACTCTTTATTTCCTCCCACCAATATCCAGTCTCTCATTTCTATGCATTGCCATCATGGTTAAGAGTATTAATACTAGAATTACACCACAAGATTTCAGTCCCAGCTTTGACCTAAATAGCTCCCTGATCTCAGGTATATCTCTGTGCTTCGGTTCCATATTGTGTAAGATGAGAATAATAATAGTACCCACCTAGGGGTGTTATTGTGGGAATAAGAGGGAAGGCTGCCACAAGTTTGTGTGACACAGAAAGTACTAGATTCCAATACGATCATTGTGGTTATTATAGTAATAGAAATTGTTCATTTTTCCATGAACTACATCCAAAGGTATCACCCATGCCTATAAAAACAAGCTTTAAGCTTTTAGTCACCCATGTAATAGAAAAGTAGCACAGTTCTAACAATAATGTGAATAGTCTACCACCTTTCAGTGAATGCTGCCATCTCATCCTGTCACATAAAATTACATTTTTATTCTATTAAAGTCATAGAATATAAAAATGGCCAAATGTTGATAATAGTTGCATGTAGGTGAAAGATAACTTACCTATTCCCTCTACTTTCATATTTGAAATTTTCAGTAATTAGAAGTTTTAAAACATTGAATATTTAATTTTCATGAAGTTATTTTTTTTCTAGCCTTTTGCATTGTGTTAATCTAACTGATTGTCTAAGTAATTTCTACTTTAGTTGTGAAGGGTTGTAAATTAGTTGCACCACCTTGTGCATCAGCTGTGTGCACCGTCAGTGATAGCCTAGACGCCCACACCAAGCTGGTGGCAGAAATCAGCACTGTGGCATGTGGGGCTTCCTTTGATAAAGATTTAAGACAAAGAAAGCATTTAAGGAACTAATCTGTTACTATGGGATGGAGGAGGGGGCCACAAAAATGTATACAAATGGACACTTTGGTCAACATTGCTCAAGCAGTAGTTCACCGTAATCAGAAGTGTCTGGACACTGATGGTAACCACTTTGAGCATCTCTCGTAATTGCAAAATTCAAAAGTGACGTATTCATCTTTTGTTATCAGCATATATTGAGTATTACAATTTTAATAGTTTTTTTTCTTTCTTAAAATGGGTATACATGTTTTTGGCACCCTCCGTATATAGAAAAATGTTCATTCTAGGACCTTTTTAACTTTCATCATTTAGAGTTGCTTTACTTCAGATCTGTTGTTTTTTTTTTTGACTTAGTGATTATTTATATTCATAGATGAAGCTTAGTTTTTTGTACTTCAGGTTAGGGTTTGTTTTACTCAGAGAGGTTGTTCATAGTAACACAAGGTTATTGTCATATTTCAGGCTGAGGGTGATAGAAATGTTAAACGGTTATTCCAACAAGGAAAGGTTGATTTCATTTAGTTAGAAGATTTTTGTATTGGTACTTTATTACTAAATGAAGTTTGGTAAGGATTAACATTATAAATTCCACATTCTCTAGCACCAAGGGTGTTGTTTTTATAATGACGTTAATTTAGAGACCAAAAGCTTCAAAACATAACCATTGCCCCTCTGTGTGCTGTTAAAAATTGATTGGCTACCTGTCATTGGCTGATTTTTGGAGAGCAAAGACTAAATTAAATTTAAAGATGATAAATAAAAGAGGCAAAGTCTCAAGAGTTAAGAACACGTTTTGTGGGACATCTGAGTCAGATTGTCAGTCACATTTAGCCCAGTGACTAGAGCTAAGTATAATTAGGAGGCCCTCATGTTACTTAACAGACTTCACGAATGTTCTCTAGGTGACCACGATAGCCTAATAAGGCCCAGAGAGTGTCTAGCTCAGCTTTGGGACTCCTCAATTGTGCCACTATTATATTCTTCAATTTAGCCTGACCCAGGACTGCTGTGAGGCCAGGTCTGGAAGTGAAGGCCAATCCCAGGCTTGACCCAAAAGGTTCCCGTAACGCTCCCCCTGAGAAATGTCACTGGGGCCGTGCTTCTTAAACCCTAAGGGCCCAGGAGTGTGCCAAACAGTGCCGGAAGGTATAGGATAAACAAGTATTTCCTTCATTCTGGAAAACAGTGAAGTAACAGTTATTAAAGTGAATTTCCATAATTATTAAGAAGAGGACTTTAGACTTTTGCCTACAGAAGTGTGCACATGCAAGCTGCTTATGTGCACAGAGGAAGGCAGGCCCTGTAGCCAGACCCTAAGAGATCAACAGAAGTTGGAACAAGGAAGGGAGGTGGAGGAGACATTCCAGGAAAAGAGCTCTAGTGAGGACAGGTTTAGAGTGCAGAGTGATTTCGTCTTGTTTTGGTGACCAGGGGAGACATATCCTACCTGGCGCATGAAGGTCTAGATAGTGGCAAGGGATGACGTTAAACAAGTTAGAAGGAAGGTTGGGGGCAGAACGTGGACAGCCATGCAAAAGGAATGCTGATTTCTTGAAGAGAGAAAGAAAATCTGCATCAGCATGTCGTGTGGGAAGGTGACAGACAGTGCAGAGGATGCTTTGGATACCGAGCCCATGGAAGGAAGCCGTGCAGGTTGTCAGGCCACATGACAACAATCCAGGGATGAAGGGACAGGAGCTGTCACTTAGAAGGTGGAGTAGGGTCGCCCAGAGGATGCGATGAAGCCTGCCTTAAAGGAAGGACTAGTTGGATGTGTTGACTGTTTTGCTGAGGTTGAAGAAGAAATGAGATTATAGGATGCCTGGAGCCTAGATTACTAGGACAAGGGTACGTTCTTTGCAGGACCATTATCTACAGCCCCCCATAGGTCCTTCTGCACTGGGGTGCCATTCACGGAGACCACAGTGAAAATCCCGCCCCCTGGAGTGGCACAGAAACAACCTGCAAACCCGCTTATAACAGCTTTGCTTTTAAAAGAAACAGGAAGTTGAGAAAGTGTACATTTTGGGAAAAAGTGTATGTATTTCAACAGTTTGGGAACTGCTGAGGCTGAATGGACAGCGGGAGCAGCCTCCCTAGTGGAGATTGTACAGGGAAGGCTGGGCCACACAGTGAGATTTGAAAACTGTCTGCTAAAACTACAATTGAAATATTCTGCATTTGCTTTTTAAAAAGAAAAATTAAGTCCCAACCCCACCAAGTAACAGAGGAACACGATTGGCTACTGTGTTCAGCTGTTTGGTGAATCACATGCAGGAATGATGCCCACAGTGTTAGTAAATCAGACCCAAGTTCTCTGATCAGGTTCAGATAAATGGAGCTAGAATTGGAGCCTAAAATCATTGTTTTGGCAAATAACAATAAGTTAGCAGGGAAAAAGGGAAACAGACGTTCAGATGAATAATGGTCCTAGAAAACTTTCTTTGAAATATCTCCACCCGCCTCCCTCTCATTCTCTCTCATCTTTGGACTGACAGTTTTTGATTCTTTTCTCTGTTCCTCACAAAGAAACACAGTATTGAAAAAGAAAATACAACACCCACTCCAAGAGAGCTAAATCTAGAGAATGACGGGAAGTGTGTGTGTGTGTGTGTGTGTGTGTGTGTGTGTGTGTGTATGAAAGAGAGAGACAGAGAGAGAGAAAAAAGAGAGAGAGAGAGAGAGAGAGAGAGAGAGAGAGAGAGAGAGAGAGAGAGAGAGAATTTCACAAGGCAGGAGAACATTTTGTTAAGAGTGCGGTTTGCAGTATTACCTGTTTCTCATATTTTTGGGGGTTATGAATTTGAACTTCTGCTGGGAGTTGGTATGAGGCATGTAGCACATGCCACCAGGACACCTCAGTGTCATGAGGCCTCTTCTGCCAGGCTGTAGCCTGTGGAAAAGTCTGCCAGTCTGATGAAGAATACTCACCCTGCTTCTTTCTTTGAGCTCTGGAGGAAATGACTTTTGCATTGGAGGGAGTAGTCACCAGAAGGTCTCTGGGCCTTTCTGGGGGAAGTGGCAGGGAACCCGGAGATCCTGCATGCATTCTTCATTTCCTTTCTAGCCTGTCAGTCCCTCTCCAGGCAGTCACACTGGACCATCTGTTAATGTGCTGCTCCGCCTGCTGGTCTCTTCTCAGGGGGGAGACCTCTTTGATGCCATTACTTCCACTAACAAATACACTGAGCGAGACGCCAGTGGGATGCTGTACAACCTGGCCAGCGCCATCAAATACCTGCACAGCCTGAACATCGTCCACCGTGACATCAAGCCAGAGAACCTGCTGGTAAGAGGGATTCCAACTTCCGGGTGCCTTGAGTTCCAAGCAATCATGAGTGGATGTGAATATTCCTCTCTATTTTTTTTCTTTTTCTTTTTTCTTTCTTTAAAAACAAGAAGCAAACAAACAAAACCCCCTAAAGGCTAGTTTCCAGCTGGTCTTCAGTAACCAGCTGAAATCTAGCCTTTTAAGTTGAACTTTAAGGGTTAATGTGCCATAGGTGCACTGGCCTTATTAGCAAGTACAAACCTGAGGAGGGGGTCGGGGGGATGGGGGTGGGGGCTGGGAATGGGGCTCAGGAAGTCTGGGGCTGGGGTTTACACCATGGGCTAGGCCAAGACAGTCATGAGGAGCATTTGCACGTGTACTTTTATAATCTACAGCACCTTTAGCTTAGAAAGTTTTACGTGGAAAAAAAAAGGAAGCCCTTTGAGATTTTCTGTTAGCCTCTTAAGTTTACATCCCAATAATATGATCTAAAAGCTAAGGGAATCAATCATAATGAGTTTTAAGGAAACCAGCCCCTCAGCATAAAAGTCATCATGATGAAGACTGATTTTAAAAATCAGAGCCATTCTTACCCCCTTTCAACTATTTGGTTTGCTTTTTCTCATGAATTCCCACTTTCTGAGCATTCTCCATGCAAACAAATGCGCATCCTTTCCAAGTCCATTGTTAAGGGCAAATATTGGAAAGAATTGAGGAGACCGAGACTGGGCATGGGGGAGCAGTCCCTGGTGAATGTGGGAGTAACATAAATTTTGCTGGCTATTCATACTGGAATTTTAATGAAATCTATTCAATTCCAACCGCCCCCCACCTCCGCCACACACACACACACACACACACATACACACACACACACACACACAAGATGGTAGTTCTTCCAATTCCATTATCCAACCTCAAGAGTCATGTATTATATGTGACTATTAGTTTGTCCATCTTTTCAGAAATCTGGGAATTGAGGATTCTCTTTCTAAAGCAGTGCGTCTCCAAGGGTGGTCCAAAGACCCCCTGCATCAGAATTACTCCCAGATGCCTGTTAAAAATGCAAATTTCTGAGCTTCCCTGCAGCCTTACCAAATCAGAATCTGGTGACTGGTGACAGGCTGCACATGTGCATTGCAGCAGGCTTTTCCACATGATCCGTATGCACACTCAAGTTTAAAAACAGATGAGCAGCCCAGCTCCTGCTATATAATAAGAGCTGATGAGCTCTGCTGTTATGGAGAACCACCTATGTGTATACTCTGAACTGAGTGTTTTACACTCATTATCTCATTGAATTCTCGCAAGAACCATACTAGGGTAAGTTCTATTAGTGTTCCATTTCACAGATAAGTAAACAGAGTGCCTAGGAGTTCAAAAACCTGCCCACGGCCATAACAATTCATAAGTGAAAGAGTCAAGATCTCAGCCTAGCTCTGCCCCACTCTAAAGCCCAAGCTTTAACCACTAGACTACCTAAACCTAGGAATTAGGGAGAGTGTTTTATGGCATGCTTGTTGTCTGCTAGGTACTGTGCCAGGAAACAGAGATATATGCCTTCAAGTAGGAAAAATAGGCATTCAAAAAAATAAATACACAAGCAATTAGCTAATTGCAATTATGTTACTAATCTTGTAGCTACTGGTTAATGAAGGCAACTGAGGTCAAATGATGGCGCTCTGACTTAATTGCACCTCAAATTCCGCATATCTGCAGTAGCCTAAACATTCTCTTCTGCATAGCTGCCTCCGTAAGCTGCAGCAATTTTCTCGTCTGCATTCATTATTCCTGAATTATGTGGGATTGTCTCATGGGAACAGACTTACACTGGGCCTTTGTTTAAAAACTTCTCTAAGCTCCAAAAAGTCAGTGATTGAAAATTAAAGTTTCATTTCCTTTCCCCCTTTTGCAGTTCAGTTTTGCTTCTCACCGGAGTGTTATCTATTTCTGTAAATGCCATACATGATTACATAGCACTGCACTTTTACTAAAATTACAATTTGCAGGATACATTTTAAGTATTGTGCTCATTTGAACATATTTTAAATTACTCAAAAAGAAAGAGTTCTCTCCCTCTTTTTCCTTTCTTTTCTAATTTAATGATGTGAATATATGTACACACACATCATCATCATAGTCATTCATAATATAGTTTTAAAATATATATATGAAAAAGTTATTCTACTTTTCCAGAATAGTAATTTCTTACTATAGGTTGGTGAGTTTTTCAGGGATAAATCTATTATGAATAAAATGAGTAGAAATACACATTAAGCTTAACAAAATTATGATGACTACACTAATTGCACTCAAGACCTCTGTTCATTTCACATTTTGTTGACCTTTATGTGGGAAAAGAGTGAACCGTCATAGAGTCACACATTCACATACGCAGGATTTATGGTCAGATGGACACAAGTTCAAAACCAAGTGCTTCACTCTTCCACTGACTGGTCTTATGACCTTGAACAAGCTACTTAACTCCTTTGAGCCACCTTTAAGGGGATTTTATGAAGATAAAGAGATAACACATAACTATTCCCTTCCTTTTTATTCCCTTTTATTTGTAATCAACATTAAATTATTCCTAAAAATAAAACTGTTTAACAATAAAACTGTATACTGTAAAAATCATCTTTCATCATTTTTTCACATTGCTTTTAAATGTTTACTATTTATCCATGTGTGGATTTGCCATATCCTGGTGAAAAGTAGAGGTGTAGACTATTTTTGAAAAATGCTGTAATAAATTTAATGCAAAGATTTTAAACCTACTTTCTCACTACAGAGAAGCTTACCAAAGAAATAAAAAGGCCACACTGCACACTTTTTATTGCTGTTTTATTAAGAGACCTCAAAAAAACCTTCTAAATTTTTAGACTACTAACAAGATTTTTGCTAATTGTTTATAACTAGCACAGTATTGTTTATAAATGTTAATTCAGCTATAGATTTCCTTTTATATAGTACCAGTGTATATATGGAACTTCTGGAATTTTTTATTTTTAATTCTTATGGAACAATATAAAAATGTTGTAGCTTGGCCTTAAGGATCTATATTGATCATATGAATGCATTATTCAAGTCTAAGTATTTGGACAGATCAATGAGAAAATATGATTTGACTTGCAGGGATGTTTCCCAACATATTTTAGGTGAAAATTAGAAACCAACATAATATTAATACCTTTCACAATTTTATTATTGTAGCATTACTAAGGTTTTTTTTTACACAAGTTAATTATGCTAATGATTTTATGTGGTTCATTTTGCTTTGTCAAGCCTGATGCTTAATAATCATATGTATGAGTGACAGGTGGGTGAAATGAGATGAAAGAGTGAATGAGTGATATTTCTTCACAGAATAAAGGACAGACCCAACATGACATGTCCAAGTCATTTCTTAACTCATCTTACATTGAAGACTCACATTGACCTCAGTCTAAAATTCCTTGAGTGGGAAGAAAAAGTTCAGTACTTCCCCAGCTGCACTTATGCATGGGACCATGGTGTGTGTGGGGGTGTGAGGGGGGGCGGCAGCGGGCCATGATTATGACTTAAAGGAACCTTTTGCTTTTTTCAAAACAACAACAAAACAGAAACAAAAAGCTTACTAAGATAAACAACCTTCAATTTACATGAGTCACCACTAGATGGCAAGCATGTAGCCTTGGCAGCAAAAATCATCAATAGCAGCCTGTATTTCTTCCTGGGAGCCAGGAGGGTCTTTGTAAAATGTATATGCCGATACTACCTCTTTAGGAAAATTAAAGTTCTCCACTGGCAAAAATATAAATACATCACTAGTTCTTATTAGATTCCATAAGGAAACACATTAATTTTCTTGAAATACAAAATTTTATATCAGAAACCATATCTCTCTTGGTGAGAAATTTTCTTTTAAAAATTCTAGGCCTGCTCCTAGCTGCCTGTCAAAATAGCATGTGACTCTCATTTTCACTAATTGGATTGTATTCTGTTTTCCCCAAGTGATGATCATAGTTGTGCTCCAGCTCTTCTTAGTTTCCAGTCCAAGCCAACACTGGGCTCACAAACTAGCAAATTTCCTTCTGCCTTAATCCCATCTCATTATCCCCAGATAAATCCATTGTATGATAGGATAGCCAACCACACTGGTAGGCAAAGCAAAGACCACAGATAGAGTGCCTCAAGGTCATACAAAAAACACAGTTGAGTAGATTTGTAGTCAGTCCACTATACTATGAACTTGAACCAGTAGAGTGTTGATTAATGGGTTGGGGATTATCCAAAGGAAGGGGGCCACAGATCTCACAGGAGTCTGTCACTAGCTGTGCCCTAATCAACGTTACCAGTGAGCTGAAGTGAAGATGTATTCTATCAAATGATACAATGAAGATCTAAAAATATCTTTAGCTCTATAAAGGCCCCAAATCAGTAAGATGAAATTCAATAAGAGATCAATACAAACCCCTGTGGACTAAATGGCTTAGGTGTAGTTGTTTTATTGATCATCGCAGAAAGGCAGTAATGGGCAAAAGTTGGCCTGACCAGGTCAAAGGCCAGTAGTTGAATATAAATTCAGTGTGAGTCTTAGCATGACATGACTCCTAAAAATACTGATGTGCCCTTAGACTCCTTTCACTAAAAGAGTGCCGCCATCAGGAGATTCCACTGCCTGCTCATACCACCTTACCCCTATTGGGAGGGGCCTGGAGTTTAGCCCAGGAAAGGGGTGGAGGCAGTGGAACATGGTGGCGCTCGTTAAACACATGAAAGGCTGTCCAATGGAAGATGGGAACAACTTTCTGTGCTATATTTGAGAGCCCTGACTGCAAACTAAAGAGAAGACATTAATGGGCGATGGATTTGAAGTTGATGTAAGAAAAAACTTTTCAATGATTACACTTGTTTGAAAATTAAGTGGCCTTTATTACAGGTAGCTTGTAGTCACTGGAAATGTCCAAGCAGAAACTGAATGATCGCTTTTCATAGGTGTTTAGAAAAAAAATTAAAAATTCTGCTATCTGAATTTGGTTAAAAGTTGAGAGGATATAGAAGAAAAGTAATATTTCCCCCAAAATTATCTGGTACAATAATGTGCCAGTTACTGTACTCAGCATTTACTGAGGGCCCTTCTCCGAGGCCCTGTGACTCCATCAGGGAGAAGACGGGAAGACCAGCCTTGGTGGGTCTGCGTCTGCCTTCTGCATGCCTCATTTCTCCTGTCATTAAGGACTTCATTTCATTTTAAAATGACATGGCCTTTTTGGACTAGCAAAGGTTAATAATAATGATGATAATAATATAGAGTTTGGCAAAGTTATGAGGATACCAATCATCTCATATGTATTGATGTAAGAGTAACTTGATACTTTCTGAAAAGTAATTTGGTAATATATAACTAAAGCCTTAAATAATATATGTACCATGGCCAAGTAACTCTACTCTTAGAAATTTAACTTAAAAAAAAATCACATATTTATCTCAGTGATTTTTAATATGGAAAAATACACAGAAACAACTTATATCAGGGCACCGATCAGTTAAATAAAGGCATGATGGGGGACAGAGTATATACTGATTGGAATCATGGACTCGGACATATCTGAGCTTAAATCCTGGCTTTGCCACTTGGTATCTAACACTGGCAAGTTACTTAACATCTCTGAGCCTCAATTTTCTCATCTCCAAAATATCAGTAAGGTTAGTTAATAGGATTGTTGTGAAGACCAGGTGGGACAATGAGTATGACATTCTCAACAGGAGGGCTGGCATATCCTGTGTACTCAATAATGGAAGAGGTAGTAGTTGTTGAGTTATTATTGTAGCGCATCCATGCAATGAAATATCCAGCAGCCACTAAAAATCATGATGTAGATATATGCTTATTCACTTGGAGAAACTTCAGGATATATATTTTTTTCCACTGGAAAAAAAGAAAAGCAGGAGAGAGAGAGAGAGAGAGAGAGAGAGAGAGAGAGAGAAAGGGAGGGAGGGAGCGTGCACTCGCTCTGGAAGCTTATACTCCAAAATGTTAACAAATGGTTATTTCTAGGTGTCCAGGATATGAGTGATTTTAATTCCTTTCCTCTATAATTCTCTGTCTTTTCCAATATTCCTACAATGATATATTGGATATTGCTCGTGTGACAAAAATTTAATAGTTTTTAAAAATTGCAATGCCATTGACTTCCCATAGTTTTAACAAAATCCTAGGATGCACCACTGCTAACAGAATTCGGAATGTGCATGTTTTATGTATCTCACTGCAGCTGCGTAGAACTCCTTTTTAGATAGTTTCATGACTATTTTAAATTGAGGATGAGAATCGGGTTTCCTGGAGTTTCCATTCAGTTCTCTGTCTTCCCAGACAGATATCCCTGGTGTAATATTTTGAAAAACTGTTTTATTTTTTTCCCCTAATATTGTTACCCCTATTCTGACTTACTTCTTTCTGATTTCTATACAAATTTTATCATTTTTATTATTTCATTTAACTTTTGATTTCATAAAGATTTTACATGTGGGTATTTAATGGATTTAGTTTTTTTTAAATAATTAATTCTTTTCCAGGAAGTTTAACTCTAAATTATGTGGGGCATAAAGAACATTTTGCAAAACAATTCCCTGCATAAATGTTGTTATATTTTACTTCTTAAAGATTAAAGATTTAAATATAATCAATTTTCCTTAGAAAGGATCATAAGGACCATAATACTGTGGCCTGAAGAAAATCAATGTCTTTTGAAAGGGGTGCCATATTTGTTAAAAAGTAAATTGACTTTTTTTCATGGCTTTGTCGATTTCATGCCACTTTTGTTCAATTCTATTTGGTGAAATAATTTTTAGTGCTTCTTGAGCTCCTCTGTGAAAAATATTTCAGTGGTTACTAATGATTCATTAGCCAGCGTTTCAACAGGTTTATCCTTGTATTCACAGCAGCCATTGGGAAATACGTTTGTTCCAACACATCTGTTACATTAGTCAGCTTTTAGTTTGCGATTATGGGAATTTCGGAAACCATTTGACTGGGTTCATGTTATCTGTGAATTTTCATATTATTTTATGGCCACCGGCTGCATTTTATGACTTATATTAACTCTTTGTTTTTTCAAATAACTTTTCCAAATGGTGTCAGTTTCTAATCCATGGGAAATCAGACATATGCCCAAACATCTACTGTTCAGCAAGTTATAGCCACTGAAAAACTCCAATAAATGAAAAAGAAACAAAAATAAAACTCTTCTTTAAAAAAGAAAAATCTTGTGTAAAATACCAGCATGCCAAAAACCTAATACCTGACCTTTTACTGTGTCTACTCTTGGTAGGGCATGCCTTCAGCTTTTAATTGGAACCCTTTTCATAATTGTTGCCATTTAACACATTTAGTCTGTCAAATCATGGGATGTCTTTATAGCCATATAATAAACCCTAGAGAACAACTTCTCTGACTGTAGCCATCTGCAATGATCACAAGAGTAGCTTACAAAATACTGACAGTCTTTATGGTAATAGGATGCATATGGCAGCCCACAATTATGTGTAGCTGCATTCAATTAGTGTTGTACAATTACACAGTTTTATTGCTTAGTTAAAACAGTGAAAGCACTACATACTGGGTAATTTGCACTAATCCCCGTCTCTTTAATGGCCCCTCGGTGTATAAAATGTAGGGGAACATCTATAGTATTTAAAGGGTCTGGGATGAACATTAAATTATATCTCATGCTGTGGATACTCTTTGATTGACTATGAATGTACTTCCGCCTCACGTGCAGGTCATGTTTTATGAAGGCTTTAAAATACAGTTACAGCAAAAAGTTCTTCTTATACCAGAACCCCACTTGCTGGAACAGGCCGTCCAAGCCTATACATGCGGCCTATTAGTGTCCTTTCTGGAAGATGGTCAGGATGAGGAGACATGCAGAGGAACAAAGTCATAAGAGAGTCAGAAAGTGATAGAGGCCAAGGACTCAGCATTTTAAACGTGAACTTGTTAGAAGCTTTTCCGATTCCTAACTTTTAATTAAAAACTTAGTTCAATGTGAATTTGTAGCTACCATGTGAGAAAATACTTTCTGGAGATGATTTTGTGATTTTTGTGATTTTGTGTTGTGTGTGTGTGTACACACACGTTTGTGTTTATAACAGATGTATTTAGCAATCCGTGATTTTAACAGTTTAATTACATTTTAAAATGGCCTCACTCATGCCCTCTGTAACCGGCTCGGGAGGAGATAAGGGTGAGCATAGGCACTCATGCTGAGCCGCAGTTGTGAGCAGGGCCCGTTATGCCACTTAGGAGAGGCACTCTCCCACTGGAGGAGAGGAAACCTGGAATATATTCTTCTGTATTCTTCTCCCAAAGTGTTCACAGAGAAAAACCCAAAGCAACCTTGTTTCTTGCCCTGCCTGACAGTAAGTAGGTTCAACAGAATTTCAAACCAAAGGCCTGGACATTTATCCACCTGCAAAAACATTTTTGCTGAAGCATTTCTAATGTTCTTGTGTCTACAAATGTTTTCAATTATATGGATTAGGCCTTTGTCTCTAAGCTCTTATTGTCTCTCATAAGCATCACTGTAACTTCTTTAGATATGTGAAAATACTACTATAAGGTTTCCACAGCAAAAGAAACAAAGGGGAGGGGGGGAATGGAGGACATTGTAGAAGTGATTAAAGGGAGAAAAAAAGAACATCAAAATGATAGATTCTAGGTATGTTACTTAAATGGTGTTGGTTTATTTAAGAAATATTATTACTTTAAGGTAGTCCTCATTTTCTTTATTTTAGGTAGGTTTTTTTTAATGCTTTTTTTTTAGTCATTGAAACCTTGAACTTTATTGCTCCGGTATATTAAATATAATTGACATGTATGTGAAATAGAATTCCTACCAGAACGTAGATGTTGAAAAATAAAACCTTTGCTACGTGTAAGAGGATTACATGGTCATATTCAGAACAAAAATGTGACTTATGACAGGATCTGCCAATATCTGCTTTTGTCCAACATTTGAATAAAATTAGGCGATCATACAGAGTACATTTAGAAAACCCCCACAAAATTCGTGTATAAAATGAGTTGTGAAAATTGAAATCTGCGGGCCGGCCGAGTGGCGCGTTAGTTAAGAGCTGGCTTGGGATGCCAGATGGCCCTGGTTCGGATCCCACATATGAGGGCCAGTGACACTGCCTTCTGCAGCTAAGATGCTGAACAACAGCTCAACCTGGAGCTGGGCTGCTATCAGTCGCTGGCGACGGCGTAGGCTGCAGCCTCTGCTGCAGTGGGCTTCCATGGGCTACCATGTGTAGCTAGCAGCCAGCGTGAGCGGCCAGCAGCCGCTGTGAGCGGCCGTCCAGAAGCCGGCGACTGATCTGCCTCGCCTGGGAAGAGCGCAATGATGGTGCCAACTTGGGCCAGTGAAGNAGCGGCCGTCCAGAAGCCGGCGACTGATCTGCCTCGCCTGGGAAGAGCGCAATGATGGTGCCAACTTGGGCCAGTGAAGCAACGTTCTCCACAACTAGACTGAAGAACAAAAGCACAGCAACTTGTCTGTTCCCCTTCCCCCAATTCCCCAGCACTGTTCCCAACCCCCAATTCCCCAATAAAAAAAAAAGAAAGAAAATTGAAATCTGCGCAGTCTTACAAAACACGCCCCATGAATGTTGGGACCTAACCAAACATTAAAGCAAGAGATTACTTTGCATTTTAGAAAGGTTATCGGTAACAAAATGGAATTAAGGAAGTAAACAATTCGGCTCTGTCTCGGAAATAAACTAGATGATCTACTAGATGTTTCCATCTCAGATTTCTTTTCATGAAAAACATTTGCTTTTCATTTGGATGACCAGGATGGCTGACATGCTGAGACTACAACTTAGGAATTTCTTTTGCCTGAGAACATTTAGGCTGCGGATGATGTTGTACTTTGCAGCTCTGATACCTTGAAGTCTGACACTTTAAACTCAAACTTATTCATGCTGACCAGGCCTGAACAGCTGCTTTGCTTCATTATAGTAGGGAAGACAGTGTTCACACCAGATGACACGTGGGCAAAGCCACACCTGTGAGGGACATATGGCCGTCTTCACCCTAACACCCCGAGTGCAGGTGGCCCCACAAGCCTGGACACCTGCCAGGGGGCAGCCCAAACTTGACTTTGGTCAAGTCCTCAGGGAGAAGACTCCATGTTCTGATTGTGGAGAAAATATAAAAGAATATTTTCTGCCCAGAAAAGACAGTCTCACCAGAGAGGGGGATTTGCCTGCAGATCCAAATGATCCAAAACAGTTAGATTCAGATGCTCCTTGCAGAGACTGCAGCTTAGCCAGCCAAACATAGGCGCTTTGTGCTGCAGGGAAATGAGTTCATTTACCTTTTCCACTGGAAGGCACACATGTGTGAGTGGTGGCATGCTCCTGATGTGTGGAGATGTGACTTGCTTGTAGGAAGTTCAAAGTGCTGTAGCAAATACAAATGATCATAGAGCAATCACGGAGGAACATGGAGGCCTCAACTTGCTGGCAGAGTTATTTTGATGTACATGGAAAACCGTCACTTCCTTGAGGCATCTCCTGGTGACTGCCTTGGCTGGGAATACTAGCCTTTGTCTGTGGTTCTTTCCTTTATCTTATTGATTCCAATGGAGGGCACAGAATTAGAATTCTGAATGGTCTTTGATCTTTTCTTTGAAATAATAGAAGTTGTTGGGGATACTTTTTAGAGCAGATCCATTTGGTTTGATCCTGGGCTAGAATTAAAGCAGCATAAATATTTGCCTTCGGTCACATGCATCCTTTTCTTGATTTGTTGGCTGAAAGACTGGAGACTTTTACTTCCTTAGTAAGGAACCTGGACAGAATGCTGACTCTGCACCTGATAAATCTTTCCAAATTGCCACAGGTGAAATGAAATGTTAATATCCCTTTCAATTATTTATTTTAAAATATAAAGTATTTTAACATACATGTAGATTTGTTTTGTTCAGTTACTAAAGAACTGCATTTTTAAATGAAGAGGTAAACATTTTCAGAAATTGAAGATACTGCACTAGAGACTTTCTATATTTCATTGTATTATGCAAATCAGTTTTAATTGTATAAACATCAAATACAGATTAGCAAAACGAAAAAAAATCTCCCATAATTCTACCACCCAGAGACAGA
This sequence comes from Hipposideros armiger, assembly GCF_001890085.2. Classification (NCBI taxonomy): domain Eukaryota; kingdom Metazoa; phylum Chordata; class Mammalia; order Chiroptera; family Hipposideridae; genus Hipposideros; species Hipposideros armiger. Next base: position 1,512,899 of record NW_017731548.1, read on the forward strand.
CATACCATGCTCTCTCAGACATTTTTTTGTGCACATTTTTCCTTAATAGACATTTTATGCAAACCAATCTGAAACCTGCTGTCCTCACTTCCAAACATAATTCACTTCGATAAATACAAACCCACATCCCCATTTTAACAGGTCATGGAGCAGCCCATTGTATAAATGTACCATAATTTATTTAACAGATTTCCATTTGCTGGCTGTTCACCATGTTTCCAATTCTGCAGTAATCTAAAGAAAGGTATCCTTGTATGTATATCCTTGCATAATTGCCTGATGTTTTTGTGATTAAATACATTAAATTTAAACCACAATGCCCCTCATTTCTTCGGGAAAGAGCTTCTGAGCTTGTGGTTAAGGTGATTTTACTTTTCACTTTCACTTTAGGTGTATGAACACCAAGATGGCAGCAAATCACTGAAGCTGGGTGACTTTGGACTGGCCACCATTGTGGATGGCCCCCTGTACACTGTCTGTGGCACCCCAACATACGTGGCTCCAGAAATCATTGCAGAGACCGGGTAAGTGTTTTCTGTGTGTTTATGGAAGTGCTGTGCTTGCAAAAGAACTATTCTGTTTCAAGAATAGGAGAAACAGGACTGCTATGTCCCATCCAGACAGAATTAGCTATCAGATTTCTTTCACTTTTTTTTTACTTTAAAGTGGGAGCCATTTTCTCTGTTTTTCCAAGCAAGTTGCCAATTACTGCAATCTTGTTTAAGGCTTCCGTTTGGCCTTTGTTAAAGGTAGAACAACAGTTATTAACCCCTGAGTAAAAAATGTTCTGACTAAAAGTGATGGTAATTTACTAGCTTTTGAAGATAAGAGAAGCAGACACTGCTGTGTGCAGTGATTACAGCCTCCTGTAGTTATTTCTCTCAGCTGGCCTTGGTTTCCAATCTTGGTTCCATTTTGGCCCTCTTGGCAATCCATTGATTATCTGCAGAGCACAAACCTCCATAGGCGTCAGACGGCAGCTGGGAATTGGCTGGTTTCTGTGTACAGCAGTATAAGATGAATGAAAATATCTGGAATTGGGGGAGAAGGTGGGTTGGCCTAATATTTACTAAGGACCTACTATGTGCCAGACCCTAAGCTCCTTTACTTAATTCTTACTCTTCTAGTAGATGGTATGATTTCCATTTGGCATATGAATAAATTCAGACTCTGATGACTGAATATCATGTAAGCTCACGACTAGATAGTAATGGGTCAGCATTTGACCTCAGGTCTGTGTGAGTAAAAGGCTCTTTTCATAAAGAGCCCTATTTCTTACCAAGGACCATAGACAGGACTCTGAAGCATGATCCTTAAATGAAAGGATTAGGGAAGACGGGGCGCAAAGGGACACAGCCCCGCCTTTTCTTCCCATCAGCAGCACCAAACCAGCTCATGGTCTAGGGTGCACCCACTGTGACCAGTTGGTAATAGTTTTTCTGCTTGTCCCATAGACCAGAAAGGCAGAAATACAGAACAGATGAGACGGGAATCCCAATAGGGAAATCCCTAAGGTGAAATGTGAGGTAATGAGGACTTTTCCATTCATCAAATTTAGACCACATCTAGAGCCTTGCCTGATCTCCCTCAGTGGGTGGGACTTAAGGCACAGCTTGGTTTTCTACTGTGAGTCCTCTGACTCCTGCTGGGAGGGAGTGGTGTGGGCTAGAAAGAGGATTTGTTGAGCTCTTGAAGACTGGTTGGAACCCAGCTCTGCCACTGACTAATTGTGTGGTCTTGAGCAAAATTATTTACCCCTTCTCAACCTCAGTTTTCTCTCCTGTAAATTAAGCAATAAGACTTATCTTGTAAAACTTACAGAGTTGTTGGGAAAACAAAATAAAGTAATGTATGTTAGTGCTTTATAAATGGAAAATGTCCTATATGTAATTATTATTTCTAAATTTAGGGAGTTAGATAGCCTCAAGGGTCCATTCCTGTCTTAAAATTGATATGACTATAATATAATGCTGAAGCCCTTCATTAACTAATATTTGGATATGAGCCTAGCCATGCATTACTTTGGTAATTTTTGTTCATGTGGCTTATTATTATTATTATTATTATTATTATTATTATTATCATTCTTTCCTTGAATTCTGGCTGGTGGGTTTTAGTTTACTCTTTGTTGTGGGGTTTTTAATTTTGTCTGGTTTGGTTTTGGGGTTAGAATAGATGAGTCATCTATTATTAACTGTGTCCCACAGTTAGTCCTGGCCTGACTTTGCTAACTCTAACGTCACTTCCTTTTTCAGATATGGCCTCAAGGTGGACATCTGGGCAGCTGGTGTAATCACTTACATCCTGCTGTGTGGTTTCCCTCCATTCCGTGGGTATGGCAGCAATTTTTTATTTAGCACCAACAAAGCATGTCTCTATTCTCTGAGTGATCCATCCGGCCTTCTTTCACAAAGGAGCCTGCAGCAGGGATAGACCATAATAAGAACTTAGAATGCCTGTTATATTTTTTATGTTGTACATGCTAATTTACTTGCCTTCCATACATCTTCTTCATATAATTTAAAAGCTCATTCTTTCTTACTTTACCAAAACTGTTTCATATAGACATTTTAAATTGCTTAAACACAAACACACATTTTACACATTTACAGGGAAAGGAAGGGCTCTAGTGCATAAGAATGAAGTGATATACCCTGAGTTGACATTTTAGTTCTGTTTTTTCCTTATTGTTGTCATGCATCTAAACAGAAGTGGTGATGACCAGGAGGTGCTTTTTGATCAGATTTTGATGGGTCAAGTGGATTTTCCTTCTCCATACTGGGATAATGTTTCCGATTCTGCAAAGGTAGGTTTCTAGTACCTTCCTTTTCCTTATGGCCTATGTGTATTAATGGAATTATTGATTCTGACTCGTGTGTGCAAAGAGACTAGTGATACTGTAAATATGATTTCTGTACACATTTTAGTTGTAATTGCTAGGTTTTTCTAAGAGTTCACAGTCATCAAGTCATCTGTAAGTAGTCATCCCAACTTAGCAAGTACCTCTGCTTTCCTGGCTTCCTCTATCCCTGTTGTCACCCCATTTACGTTTCTATGGCTTCTTGCCATGCCTAACCCACACCAGGCTTTAGCCTACCTTAGGTTTCTGCATAGCTTATTGCTTCACCTCTTTTAGGTCTTGACTTAATCTCATCTTCTCAGTGAAGCTTTTCCGGACCACCTTGTTTCCTATTACAACTCTTAAACCCTACCCGGCTCATCTTATCTTCCCTTTTCTGCTTTATTTCTCTCCATAACACTTACATCCTTATGTCCATCTGGTATACCATCTAACTACTTTTCTATATCTGCCCACCTATCTAGATAGATATATACATATATCTAACTACATTTATTTCTGTAGTTTATTTTCTGACCCTCCCTACTGGAATGCAAATTCCGTCATGACAAGGATTTTTGTTTATTTTGTTCATTTGCTGCATCATAGAAGCCAGTACATAACTGGTGCTCAATATATACTGAATGAATAAACGAATGAGTGAATGAATAAAACAATTAGTTAATTAATCAAAATGGAGAAAGCTCAACATGGGTTGAAATGATCAAGAAAGACACCATGGGGAAACTATGATTTAACTTGGACCTTGAAAGACAACCAGCATTTAGAAGAAGAGGGGAAAAAGGCATATAGTTTTGTCCCATTAAACTAAAAGATCAACCTCTAAGAAAATGATAAAAACCTTACTCTAATACATTAGTAGACCTTGATATTTTAAAAAAAAGAAAAACATTTTAATTGATCCCTTAAATTTATGTCTCTAAACGTTGACTTATTTTGGAAAATTGATGTTGAGAAGTAATTTTCTTTTGATTATTCAATGTATATAACTTTCCTTTAGCTGTGTCCTGAGGATGAGTTCAATTTAAAATCTGACTCCTCAGGCCTGGCCACTTTCCATAGAAAATGATGCATATTTGCCCCAAGTCTCTCAACTGTCCAGGAATCTACCTCTAGACCTAAGAAAATGTGGGGAAATAAGAGAAGTGTCAGAGGGAAGACACAAAGGTAAATGGAGATGGGATGATACAGCTGCAGAGGTGGATATGGGGGTGATTTCACCTGTGAGCAGGCTCTTCAGGAACCTGTCCAACTCTCTCCATAACATGCCATCACTCCATAAACATGAGCAGTGGAAGTCACTGACAGGACCATCTCTTACACCCCTGTGGCACTTGGCAAAGAGCATTGCGTGCAGTAGTTGCTTTAATAAGTCCTGGCCCATGTTAGAAAATGAAGGCACATGTCTACATCAGTGGAAATAAATCATCCCTGTCACAGAGTGGTACCCAGCCTGTGAATGTAAGGAACTGGAAGCCACATATCTAACCATTTTGTTACATGGGAACTTCCAATCCAAAATGGACAAATGTATGACAAATTCACCAAGCTGTACTTTCCTGGTCCAAATCAATTTGATCTTATGGGGAAGTTTTATTAATTTCAAAACTATTAAATCATTTACCTTTTAATAGTTCTAGTTTATTTGTATTGATCAATCTGGAAATTTTTGAAGCAATTTTAACAGATTTCCTTAGAAGTCTTGGCCTACTAAAAAATAGTTTCTATTTTGCTAACTAAATGTTGGCAATTCTATGTCTTTTCTTAGTCCTTTCTTTCAAACTTAAATATTCCATCTTGCAGTTAGGAGGAAAAAAGCACATTTTTCCTTTCAGCTGCCAAAGTGAAAATTTAGTTATAGTGTTTTTAAAATGTGATTTCTATATTAATTTAATATTAATTTACAAATCTGTCTTTAAAGTGCAAAATCCTAGACAAAAAAGAAAGGGATTTTGATTCTGTAACCTATGTATTTATTTCTTTTTTACCAGAAAATATTCGTATGACATTGATTTCAACATTAATTTATTTTTTCTATCAACTACAAGCCATACATTTTTAATTCCAAATATTCACCTTTCCTTTAACTTGTAAAGATGTTAAGTAGCTGTAGGTAAGTTGAGTTGATATATTTAAGATTTAGAGCTTTTCCAAACTAAAAGAGAACTTCTGCATTTGAAAACAGCTAGATTTTGACCTTGAAAGTGAGACAAATGGAATTGAATTTTCCCTTTCACAGGAGCTCATCACCATGATGCTGCTGGTGGACGTTAATGAGCGATTTTCAGCCCTACAGGTCCTTGAGCATCCCTGGGTGAACGTAAGTGATGTCCTCCTTTCCCTATACTTTCTCCTAACATTTCTTTATAAAATTGCAGATTCCCTAGTCATGTCGCCTCCTTTTTAAAATGTGTTTGTGTTTGTTCCTCTCCTGAAAACGTGGCAGAACAGTTATGCAATCCCAGACTTGTTTCACCAGGGCCATGATGTGTCCGAGCTGACGTGTGTTCTCATGGTCCGTTGCACAAAGCATTTCATCTGATTCAGGTGGGACTGACTTCTACCAGAGAGGTGACATGGTTGCTACCTCCCTCCCTGTAACCTACATTCTGTGGTCCAGATTAGGGCTGAATGCATCAATAAAATAGAGCGGATTTTCTGAGTTAGTACTGCTTTTGCATCATTTCTGCCCAAAATACAAGCGACCCAAGGGTCTCTGTGTAAGCCCTAGAGCCCTCTCTTGCAGCACTTCTCAAACTTGCATGTGCTCACAAATCACCTGGGGGTCTTGTTAAAAAAATGCAGATTCTAATGTAGGAGATGTGAGGCTTTGAATTTCTAACAGCTCCCAGATGCCACTGCCTTTATGTGAGTGCAAGGGTTCAATGATATTTCTTTAGCTATGAAAGAATTCTTCAGAGCAGAGTAATTATTTGTTGACCCTATGACTGTTGGTAAGATTTGTTTTGACTAATAATAATAATTAATACTTACAGTGTGCCTAACTTAGAGTCTGCCCAGAACTATTTTAAGCACCTGACATACACTAAGGGATTATGTTCCTCCCAACAGCTGTAACCTAGGTATAACCCCCACTGTTGTGAGTGGGAGCTCCATAACTAGGTCTCATAGTTCTTGCTGCCAGAATAGAAGACAGGTAGCTTTGGGTATAGATACAGACATGGACATAGACAGGGACAAGTATAAAATCGATAGGAATTTGGCCAGCCTCCCTACTGCTTTGAATGGTGTGGCTGTAAGTCAAAGGCAACAAAATGTGTCACGTCTCTGAATTATCACCTTGGCAATTAGCCAAGTAATTTTTTCCAATAACTAATTATTGAGGATAAGGTATGATTGAAAGCGCAGGTTTGAGACAAGCTACATCTGAGGTGACACGAGCTTGGGGTCTTGTTCACGGTCTACCTCTCGATGGCCGTGGGCCTGGGTTCTGGCACTTTCACGTCTGAGCCTGGTTGCTTACACCCCACTGGAAGGTTATGAGTATGTGACAGGAGAATGTATGTGAATGTGAGCGTGTATAGATACACAGCTCAGGTTTGTTTTAAACATTTTCATATGGCAGAGCTTCCTAGTTGGTGTACAAATATAGAAAGATATTAGTCCTCTCAGCCCTTGGCATAGTCAGGCAGGACAGCCAGAGTCCAAGTGGTCACCTCCAGCCTCACAATGTTTGCCTTTACCCCAGGGTGCTCAACAAAGGTATCCTTTTCTATGAAGTGAGGAAGATTAGGAAGCACCTCATATAAGCTTAGTAATAAACCTGCAAGCTATGTAGGGTGGATATGATTGTACCCACTTTATAGATGAAGAGACTGAGGTTATGGTGGGGTGACTTGTCTGAAGTAGCTAAGTTCGTAACTGAGCCAAAATTTGCAGCCAGGTATGCACACTCCAAGTCCATTTGCTTTAAAATCCTATGCATCTACATCTACCCTCCCTTTTTTGTAGATGAAAGCACTGTGAATATCACGAAAAAGTACATGTGTGCATTGTCATCATTACGATGATGGTTCATACAAGTTAGCAACCTTTCCACAGTAACTTACGTAGGTCATGCATGGCACCTTTCCCTTAGATGTGCAGGGTAGAAGAGGCACAAACAGGCTTTCTCTGTGGTAGCCGTAGGTCCTGTGATCTACATACTAATTAAAAGCCCATGGTCCACAAATGGTCAAATTCCATGTCAGCCCTGGAAAGACTGAAAGTGTGACCACACATAATAAACCAGGAAAGCTGAATTTGAAATGTGACCTTTGCAGGCTCACAGAGACATAGAAGAAAGAGATTCATAGATTCATTTTAGGTTTTTAAATACATTTTCATCATGGCACCACTGCCTGCCACTCCCGCCCTTCAGGAGCTCAGATAATCCCATGGCAGTGGGGGAAGGACTACCCCCCCCCCGACAGCCTTTTTTGCAGAGCATGACATGGAAGGCTTCCTGGAGGAGGAGAAACCAGAGCGCCACCCTGGAGGCAGCTGAGAAAATGTCCAGCAGAGCCAGCTCCAGCAGGAGGTGGATATATGCTACAAGATAACTACATGACTTGGAGCAAATTTTGTCTATATATGCAAGGAGGCTGAAATGCTATTGAAAACACAGAAGCCCTTGCCCTGGTTCCAAACCAAATGACCCTACATCAATATATCCCAACTCAGTGGGATAAAGAAACAAAATTAAGACTTTGGCTGCCCCTAGGTTGCTCGCATTCCTAGGGCAGCATATACACGTCTCAGCAGAAACTTCTGCCGTCTCAACCTTTGTGCTTTGTGCACATTTTACACATGGTCCCACTTGGCTGACAATTAGGATCCACAACTCCCTCTGGAACTGGGACTTCTGCTGTCATTTCAGTTTTCCCTCTCATGTTCCCTAACAGCATTTACTAAAAGCAAGGACAACATTTAAGGAGCTAAGAGATTTACAACTAAAAATTACCCTTTGTGTAATTCTAACAGACCTTAGCATCTAAGGGACAAATATATATTGATTCTAGCAAAAAACTTTTAAAAACTTAATGTATAAACTGCTTGCTTAACTTTTGAATAACTTATATTTATGTAGTAACTAAATCAGAAAACTAATTCTTTTCTTTGTCTCGAAATAATACATGAAAAAGTACGTATATAAGCTTTCATGGCCAGCATGTAGTATTTGTTGGGGTCTCTGAGTGCAACAAATGAACAACCACACAATCAAAATAAATAAATTACGAATTTTAAAGGAAGTCCGTTTAACAAGACATTTCGCATTTGGTGATCAAATTATATCTGATCCACCACCGAGGGGGCAAAGTAAGAATAATTATATGAGCCCTAAGGAAGCCATCAGAAAGCTCCTCCTGTGCTCTCATTTATCCTCATTTTCTCTGTTGCTTACACAATGACCTTTTCACCTGGCGCTCTCTCATGAAACAGTGTAGAGCACAAGGGCAATAGAACTGAAAAATCTAGTCAGCAAAAGCCACTTGTTTTAACCGTACCTCAGGAGCTTCCTCTGGGCTCACATTTATTTTTCATACACCCTGGGTGCAAATCCCTCCATGCTCCTTAGTGACCTGAACCGCTGCTCTGTTAGCAGAAGGGTCATAAGCGTGGCCTCTCATTGGATGGTTCCAGCAAGCCAGATGGACAAAGGTAGCATCAGTGTGTATCCAAGAGTCTAGGGGAGGAATATACACCCCGAAAGGAGCACCAGCTCACCTGCCTGTGTCACCTTGGGATGGTTACTGTTTTTAGCCTGTGAAATGGAGATAATAGAATCACTCTCTCACAAGATCATGAGGTTGGAAATAGGATTGTATTTTTGAAGGGCTTGAGAGGATACTCTTAAGCACTAGTACTCCATAGGTACTTGGTATATATTTGAGTCTGAGAGAGGTAACAACTGTACCATCCATTGCTACGTGCTGCTGAGATGCAAATTGTGATCAATGTTGGTATACAGGAAGCTTGATTACAGAGGAAAACTCCCTCATCCCCCACCAGAAAAAATGATCCTGTTTGTATGCTCCAAGCTCCATGTAGTTATTGTACATTATCAGCTCTGTTGTGTTCTCAAATATCACAGTTCTTTCCTTTAACATAACTGCAAAATACCAACAGGAATTGTCCAAGCTAAGTTGATGTACCTTATTACTCACCTAGTAGAGAACCATATGATTTAGGCACATATAATATGAGAATGGAAAAGGCAATAATATATCTTGATCGTTCCTGTGATTGGGGGGAAAGTTGATTCATAATTAGGGTTAAATTATTACTATTTTAATATTTCAAATATATTACTATTTTTACAATTTTATTTTCAAAGCGTTGGCCTACCTTATCCCATGCTATTTTCTGATACTCTAGGATGAAGGTCCATCTCAATGCATTAGTTCTATGAATCTTTTTTTTAACTCCAAGTATTTTGCTAATGTTCCTAATGAGGAAACTGAGGCTGCAAGAAGTCTCTAGCATGAAGCTCATTGGAGGCTCTAGCACAAGGTCTGACGCCAGGGTTTTGCCCCTAGAGATTCTGATTTAACTGATCTGCACTGGGATCTGAGCATTGGAAATTTTAAAAGCTCCCAGGTGTTCATAATTTGAGACAAAGATTGAAAACCTCTGTCCTAGTGGAAAGGACTGGTTTCAAGAAGTCAAGTGTAGTTATTTAGCTGATTCAAGACTTCCTTTCACCTTCCTGGCCTTTCAGTTTTAATTTGCCTCCTTTATCTCACCAACCTACTCTTTTGAAAAGATACTACTAAGCTAAAATATTCAAAATGAATAAAGAACAAGAAAAAGAAGAAAAATCAAGAGCCTGAATAATCTACCAAGATATCCCATGCTAATACAGATCAGCCCTACCCACACAAAAATATATAAACATTCATCTTATGGTGCTGGCAGAATTTGTTAGAAAGTAAGAGAACCCCAGTGATACCATAATAATAAATAAAACCACTTACCTGTATTCATAAATTGAGAATGATGACTTGGATTTCCACTTTCCCATTGGGCAGCTTATCCTCTCCTTTCTCCAAGGTAGATCTTAATTTGCTTCACATTTTCACCGCAAGGTGCAGTGTGAATTGTAGACATAGAGAATGCATAGGGCCAAGCTGAAGGGAGTCAAAAGTCCGGGGGTGCAGTACAGCTGGGGATGGTTAACACGAGTCGAGGGGCCGCACACTGGGATATGAAATGTAACTGCTATTGAAGAGTATTCTAATGCATTTGGGATTGTTTAAAACTAAATCGGAATATTCTGGTGGTAAAATACTCAAGACTGCCATGTTTCTCATAAATTTACAGATATTAATAATAGAGTCTGGCAATGAGTAGACTGAAAACCAGATCCATGATCCAAAAACAAAACTCCATGAGGGAGGAGGATTTTCTGAAGCATGACCTCTGGAATGGTCTCCCTGAGGAAAGGGGGGAACTTATTCCACTAAGCGACTTCACGTCCAAGCCCCACATCCCTCCCACACCTCCTCTCCAACATCCGCTAGAGAAATGGAGACCAGGAGGCTAGGTCTCTAACCGACAGCTGTGAGAGTTCATTTTCCATTTTGCAAACTAATTTTGTTCTTGTCAGTTGCAATGCTCTGCCAAGTGGTGGATGGGAATTTCTAAATCAGAAACCACTAACCTCAAACCACAACCAGCCTGTGTCAAACCAGAAACTACTCCCAGAAACTACATACCAGGACGTATGGTAATAATACTATGACTATTTGTAACATACTTCCAGGTTTGTCACGTTTAGAAAATTCATAGCACATTTTTGGCACATAATCTATTCAAAATAATGGCAATAAAGATGTGTATGTAAAAATGTATGTTTTTAATGGCCCTATTTATTTTACTGATGCAAGACAGTAAATTAGCTAAATCTCCATCATCAATCTGTATGCCTCAGGTACAGATTAGGTCTCTGCAAAACCAGCTGTTTATGTCTTTTAATCCAATTATGCTGAAAGCCTTCAAAGTTGATATGGAAACTGCAGACTTTTTAGTTGCTGTGGTGTGTGTGTGTGTGTGTGTGTGTGTGTGTGTGTTTTACCTTCTCTGAGACACCATATTTCATTGAGAACAAATCCTGAAAGATTTTAAGATTTATGAAGTCAAAAGCATCTCTGACAACTTGTGAGGGTTCTTTCACTACTTTCATTGCTTCAACACGAACTAATAGCCCAAGGGAAGCTGAAACCTCACTAGAATTTAAAGCTGGAGGCCTGAGCCCCCGGGCCCCAACATCTAAAAGAGTTGCTAGGGGTCTGACAGGTGATTAGGCCCAGGACAGGGCTGGGAAATGATAACCGAGTCCATTGTGAGAGTGGTGAGAAAACAAACTCTTAGTTCAAGAGCTGGTAGGGGCAAAACCCAGGTAAAGGAAACTTTCTGGTAAAGATGGCGATGTTGGGGAAGTGAGAAGGAGACAGGACTGAACAGCTAAGGGTAAACCTCCCTCAGTAAGTCAAGTGGGGGCTGCTCTGATGGAATCCCTGCTATTTGTTTTCTCTATATCTGCACCCAGGCTGTTAAACAGCCTGTGCTGATCACAGGGCCACACTGTGACCCAGTGCCACTTCCTGTCATTCCGAGTCAGCCAGGTCTTCTAGCACCACCTGCTCCCCGGAGGATTTGAGAGCCCTGGCCCTCCTGGGTCATCTTGCCACATCGCAGCCTAGTGGACACCCAGCCTCTCCTTGACACACTCATAGACATTTCTTAGCTCCATTCCACTGGGTCCCCTGAAGTGCTCATTATCCCTTTTCCTGACCTCCATCCAAATGCTTTCCAGGCTCCATTCAGGCCTGTCCAAATAGTCTGTTTTTTTCAGCTCCTAATTCTATCCTCCTCTCTCCTCACTATTGTGCCACTTTCATCACGGAAAAGAAGACCCACTCAGTCCCTCCATGTAACACTTAGGGAGCCCTTTTGTCACAGATGCCATGCTGATGAACGCCCTTGGCTGATGCAATGTGGTGTCGTGGGAAGCACAGAAGTTTCAGGCCCAGTACAGTCCTGACTCAGCCGTGCTCTGGCTGTGTGAGATTGAACAAATTACTTGACCTTGCTGAGCTTCAGTTTGCTCATCTTAAAAATGAGACTAATAAGGCATATTGTAGAGAGTAATCTGAGGATTGGGGAGATCATATATGTAAATCATTAGCACAGGGCCGCATAACAGTTAAAACTTGTGTCACCTTCCTCTCCCTGCCTTTCTCTTTTAACTCCCTTAGATTTGTTTCTTTGTAACCTAAAGTACATACAAATCCCTCTGTCTGAGGTAGCCGGGACCTCTATTAAGAGATGACAGGAGTACATCTGCAATCTTGGGGATGGGGCCCAGTGGGGCACCACTGTGGCAGGTTGCCCCCTTTCCTTCAGGCAGAACCCCAGACTGTGCCAGACATATGATACTAGTATTTGTAAAACTTTCAGTAAAGGCGCATCATTTCATCCCTTGTCAAATATTTAAGTACTCCCAAAATTCTAACTTAGATTCCAAGGGCCTGTTGTTCCATCCACTATTTTTAAAAAAAATGTTTTACGTACACCATTGAATTCACCCTTGTGCTTCAGTCTCTGGACTGCATAATCCTAATTCTTTGTGATTATCACCCAACTTCTCTTCCACTGGTAGAGTCGAGAACTGGGTAGTATACAAATACTATAAAAATGTCTGCGTGAAGGGCGGCAGTCCTTCACTGTCTACACTTACACCCTTCTTCCTGAAAAGCATTGCTTTATTCCTAATCGAGACTAAGGCTTAAATCTTCGGATCTTTTTTATGTTCGTTGGTGGCCAGTCTTTTCCTGTTCTCTCATCTTTCTCTGCCATGACTCTCCCACATAAATTCTTAATCAGAGATAAACTGGTTGACTCACTGTTTGGCAAACATGCCTTCTGGCTTCCCACTCACAGATCTGTACATGCAACCTCACTTTCCCGCCTCCTCCCGTTAATATGCTCCCCATCATTAGAGACTAGGTCGAACCCCATATTCCTCATAAAGCCTGTGCTGACTGTTCACATCTGAAAATGTGTGCCTTCTCCTCTGAACTCCTTTCGTGTTCCCAGCTGAGCCATGAGGCCACACTGCCTTCTGACGGTTCTTCACCTTGTTGACCTGTTGTATTATTTGACAATGTGTGTGCATACTTTATCTCCCAATTAATCCACAGGTCCTGGTGGGCACAGATCATTTCTTCCCCCACCCCCTGCCATCCCTGACGTACCCCAGATGTAGTAGGCACTTCATATGTCCCTGTTTCTGTTCCTTCCCCAAGTATCATTCCACTGTTACCCCAATTGACCTTCACTTTATTTCTGACTCTTTCCACAAAACCAAATTTTTAAAAAATTTTTTGAATCTACTCTGCAGCATTGGAAAGCTGCCTTCCTCCAGATTTGGTTTCAGATGTGACTTAATAAGCATAATAATTGTTCCTTCTTCTAGCCATTAATAAATCAGTCTAAGAATATCATAGATTGGGTACCCAGTATGTAGAGCTTATGTTAAATGTTACAGAAGATATGGTACAAAAGAGCAGGAATATATATATATATATGTATATATATATATGTATATGTATATGTATATATATATATATAATACACACACACACACAAGATCACCTAACATCAAAAAGAATATAAAAAGTACAACTATGTGTAATGAAAGAACATTAGCAGTTTCTAGAAGCACCATTAAAATGGATTTGCCTAATAGGGGAACAATGTTTCGGAATAGGTGACTTGGACCCAAGTTTTGAAGAAAAAGAGGGATGTCAACATGCAAAAGAGCAAAGCCCACACCTATTTTTGCTCACCCGCATTTCCCCACCTCTTACTATAGTGCCTGGTCCACTGCAGACATGCAGTTACTATTGGCTGAATAAATGAACAGCCAAATGCTGAAAGGAGTAAAGCCCATGTGGAGAGTCCAGGTTATGCAAAAGGCAAGCATGTTGTGCTTGGGAAGCAGCAAATTTATTTTCCTGGGTGGAGCCAAGAAACTACATGCAAAATGATGGAGAGGAGGGAGAGGAGGAAAATGATGAATGACATTGAAGTCTTGCCAGGAATTTTGGTTTTAACAGATAGTAACAAACACTTTATTATCCATTCATTCATTTATTCCACAAATATTTATTAAGCATCTACTATGTGCCAAAGCATTATGTTAAGACTTGGGGGTTCTATAGTGAACAAAACACAGCCTCTGTCTCCAAGGATCGTGCAGCCTTTTCATCACAAATTAGCAAGTGATGGCACATACTTGTGACTGGGATTGTTATTCTAACAGTATTAAGCAGAGGAGAGCAAGCTGTCCAGCCTCCATCGCAGACCGCTCTGGTGGAGAGCAGAGAAGCCTTAGTTACAATGAGCTCCAATGTGAAGTTTGTCATAATAACTGATGATTTGAAGCAGCAAGGAGGATTTGAAATTTAAGGAAGGACTTTCTGCCTGGTGGGTTGTCTGGGATTATAGAATGGCCCATTGAGTAGCTGTGGAACCAGCCCGAATGTATTTACAGTCTCTTGCAGGAGCCCAAGTCTGTCAGCTTCCTTGGTTATGGGTCCAAATGATGGGATAGGGATAAGAAGATAAAACTCTTGGGTCAGAAAAATAAAGCAGATGTTTACATTGATTTTTTTTTTTGGTTGCCCAGATTAACTTGCTCTTGGATATATGTTCCTAGAGCCATGGCTGAAATCGATTTTATTAGAAACCAAAAACAGAAGTAAAAAAATGTTATTTAGGGACAAAACTCTGAGGGTCAAAGGACACAGCAAATTAGTGTTAGGGCTGATGTGGAAATGAATGAGATCTTGGAGCCGTGCTTCCAACAACAGTGTGTAATGAGAAGACATTGGTCGGTTTATTTCTGCAATCTTGTGAACTTTAAGATCACTGCCTGTTACTAGAAGATCTTGGCCTCGTTTTCCACATATCTCATTTTTTTCTTTTTCTCCTTTTTCATTTCTTTTCTTTTTTTTCCCCAGGATGACGGCCTCCCAGAAAATGAACATCAGCTGTCAGTAGCTGGAAAGATAAAGAAGCATTTCAACACAGGCCCCAAGCCGAATAGCACAGCAGCTGGCGTTTCTGTCATAGCAGTAAGCATCTGAAATATCCACCTCTAACTTTTAAAAAGCAATCCACCTAGGAGACAGGCATTACTCAGGAGATTCCACCCAGAGACAGCAGAATGGGTCATTTCTTTAGACAGCTCGACCACTTAAAGCACTGGGGAGCTTGGGGCTTAAACACATTATGGGTTTTTGCTGATGATTTCCCTGGGAGTCACATCATTATCCAACACCTCCAGGGTGTCTTGCAGTTTATATTAATTTCATGATTTATTTTTTAAAGCAGAAAACCTCCCCCACACTGGACTCTGTGCCAATGCAAACTTTTGGACTCTGAGAAAGAGAGTTCATAGTGTCCTTTGCCAGGACCTGGGAGGGAAGGGAAACTGAGAGAAACGACATTGTAAAGAGAGGTTGGAACACTATGGATCTTTGTAGAGACCTAAACGAAAGCCAAAACAGGGCAGAAAACTTACACAGTAAGATTTGCAGGGAAATTGAATCGCTGTGAACACCCCGAGAAATCACGATGTCTTGCTCCTTAGAAATTTCTTTTTTTAAAGTTGAAAGTCTTTTAACATTTACCATTTTATTGATGCGGCTGCACACAATTTTTTTTTTCTGTTCTATACATGCAGACATACACTACATGCAATTTGAGAGCAGCTCTAGGCAAAGATTAAATTGGGCAGAGAAATAATGAAACCTCATACTTCCTGGTGTCATATTCTAGAGTAAATATATTCAAGTCCCAGATTACTTGAGTTTTTAATCATTTCCTCTTTTTTCAGAGTATGTACATTTTAACAGCGTATTCAATGTGAAATCACTTAGCTGTTCTTTCTAAACAAAGACCTTAGACACTCCGATGTCGAATTTTAAAAAGTATTTATGCTACTAAACCATACTTCAGGCTCATGAGCAATCCTGAACACTTAGCTACTTCTACGGGTGTTTTATTTTCTTTCTCCTTTTCTTTTTTGGTTGTGCTGGAGCTCCAGATAAAGCTAAACATATATGAGTGACAGATTCGATACAACCAATCCCAGCTCTGGGTTATTAACTATTTGATAAGGGCTTCCAGACTTTGCAGGCGGCACGATGCATGCCTCCACTTTCTTGTACTGTCCACACGTCGTGTTTTTTGATTGAACCCTTTCGACATGAGTGTGAGTACCTGGCTCATGAGGACACTGATGGTGATACATGGGATACAGACCCTTTCAGTGCTGCTGAGCATCTGAAACTGCAAGTTGTCCTTGCCCTGCCTCTTTAATTCTTTCTAAGGAAATTCAGTGTACAAGGACATTGTCCCTCACGTTTTCATAGATTGTCAGTGTTCTTTGTTATCAGCGAATATTCAATCAGTGATTTTTGAAAGTAACAACCTCATGGTGATTCTCAGCTCAACCAGACATTCTATCCTCTGTTTTCATCATTCATTTAAGACATAGTCTATTCCAAAACCTTCACTTCCACAGTTTGCTTTTGGAATGGACTGCCAGCACGCTTGTCCATGAAAAGGACTGCTTTTCTGCTTCTGCTGAGGGCTTACAGCTCCTAGAGAGGGTGCTTTTTCTAATGCTGTCATTTTGTTTTTGTTTTCGTTTTTTTCTGGTCTTTTATTTTAATTAGTCTTTGGTTAAATTTGCCTTGGTTGCTCAATAATGGTTTGTTCACAGTACTCTAAGAGTCCTTTAATGACTACGGGCAGGAACTTCAGGGCAATTTTCCAGTGGACAGACAACACAGAGATGAGGGGAAATCCTTTAACCAAACCTGGATACATTCCAAAACCTAATCCATATTAGTTTATTAAAACTTCATCTTTTTAATAACTCAACAAACTTCAGTTAGTATTTGAAGATCAAAGGTCCACTGATTTATTTTCCCCTAAATATCATGATTGGACCATTTTGAAGCAATTTAATATCAGTTTCTCAGTTCATCACTAACATATTTCCATGGAAACTGTACAAACTGGTAATAGACTTATAAAACTGTAAAATGAGCCGTGTGATGTTGAGTTAAACATTAGCTACTTGCTTATTTAATCTTCTTTATTTACTACAAAAGTTTAAAAAAGAATAATTATCAACTTAACTTAGACTCAAAATAATTGGCTTTTTGGACAAATATCTGAAAAAGTGCTTTGCCAACTCTAAAGCGCAGTTCACATGTTGACTATTATTGTTAATATTTCAAGCATGAAAGATAATATCACTCTATATTATTTTAGCCGATGCCCTGCCATCATATATGCATTTGTGCACCTTCTCCAGAATGCCTTTTCCTCATAAATGTCTACACTCTCCAGAAGAACCTGGGGGATGGGTCACCAGTCCCAGGGTGGGGCTGGGAATTAGAAACTAGCCGGTTTAGTTGCCTTTGTTATTAACTTCAGAATAGTACTGAATAAGTCCATTTATACTCATACCTGATAACAATTCCCGTCCTTAAAGTGCAAAGACTAAGTCTCGGAGGACTAGCACAGGAAAAAATGAGCTTTGGAATTAAATAATATTCCAACTGAAACTAAAGTCGAACTGCAAAGGAACAATGCTCTTCCGTGAGGCAGAATCTAAGTGGTGGGTAGAAGGAACAGCCTTTATAAGTGCTGCATTCTGTAGAGACCGTTTGACAATTTAATAATGCAATATTAATTCACCTGCCTGATAGAAATTCTTGTAATTAATGTAATACTGTAATAACTTCAATTTGATAGCTATCAAAAAAAACTGATTTCAGCATGAATTTCATTCAGCCAGAATTTTTTCCTATGGGCATGTATGTACTCCCCAGAGGCTATCAAGTACTATATTTTATTTTAAACTGCCTCAATCCTAGGACTGAAGTTTTTGGAGATTCTACACACCCTTTAAAATTAAAAAATACAAACCCAACTATTTAGAATATTGTATCAATCAGCTTGTTTTTTTTTTCAGAAAATCAACAATTAAATAATTAGTCTTTAACTGGTATTTATCTGTTTTTAGTTAGAAACTTGCCTGCTGGAGATTAATGATGCTTATAAAGGCATTTATGACATTTTTTTCTTTCTCAGAGTGACAAAGAAAAAAAAAGCAAACTGTCATAAACAGACTCTAGTCACAGGTATAATTTATGGCACGAGCATCGTTTAACATGCACTCGTGGTTCTCAACTTTAGTGTTTTTTGTTCGTGTTGTCATTTTTTTCTTCTCTACTTCCCACCCCCTACATTATTAAGACCAAAGAAAGGACAAATGATAACTTTATATTAAGGTTGCAAGAGGTCCTTGAGTTGGCTAGGAGAGTAATTACCAGCTGGAGACTCACAGGGATAGTCGGGTCTTTCTAAAAGGAGAAAAGGTGTTCTGACATTTAGGTCAGGCAAACGTAATTAGGTGGAAACCCATGCTGTCCTTACAACTACAACATTCTGCCTCTCAGAAAGACTCCATTGTCCCTCTGCTACCTTTACCAGTAGTTGGGGGATTAAAAAAAAAAAAACAGAAAAAAAACAGAACAGAGAAAGGGAAACAAAAGGTTATTAAAACGCAATTTATAGACATAAAATGGAATTAGAGATGACATTTTAACGGTGGACTTCTTGAGAGCTAAGGGAAGGGAGGGAGGCATTATTAGATTTGCTCAGCTTGATGAAGAACCGATGACTAAGATGTCAGTTCCAATTTATTTTTCCTCATTTAATGCTGTTTATTATTTTAGCCGATAATTTTCCAAATGCTTTAAAGTTCTTCTTTTGCATTTTTCTCATGCAAATACAGCATTTTAGCCTAATGGAACAAATCCATACTAATCAGTGTGCAAATAATTGTGATATTGGGAAGCTTAGCTCTAAAGGGAGGGACCTTTGCCCCAGGGCGTTCCGGATGCGGTGTTACAGGACTTTTTGCCTGTAGATGGCAGCAGAGAACTAGGTACATCCTAAGTAGCCATCTTCGCGGACTGAAACAAGGGCAGGCCTTCATCCTCGAACAGCAAGCGTACTTCCAATTTTTTTCCTAAAGAAAACAAAATGTACATTTTTAAAAGGGTTAAAATCTCACATGGCTGTTTCGTGAACACTGGGAGAAGCTGGTTTATCATCAGAATACCAAATCTCCTGAGCAGTGTTTAGTTTAAACGCCAGGTGCCCTGGCATCATTTTGAAATGCCTTTGCGAATTTAGAAGTAGAAACAGCCATCAGCATCACAACAATACCACACATAAAAGCACTCATGGGCCTTTCTGTAAAGAAAGGTGTGCAACTTGAGTCCTATCATGGGCAGATGGAGGAGTGGGCGCACAACATGATTACTGTATTTCAAATTTGGGGATTGAATCTTTTATTCCTAGGTAGCCCAAAGGCTAGCATCTTATTCCAGGATGAACAACTTTGAGAACCTATTATCCTCTCTTCTATTTATTGTACCTTTTGTTAATCATAGCACTTAACTGTACATATGAATATGCAGTGAAAACTATTTTTTTTTAATTTTCTATATTTTCACAGAGAATATTGACTGTTTTATACTATATCTTTTTAGTTCAGAAATGTAATTTATTCTTTAAGCCTAACTCTGTTTTTGGAGATTAACTCTTAAAGAAATCTAAGTTGCTCTGATTGTGGGGGTCTAAAACCTGATTTTTTTCATCTTTTATTTCGTACTTATGAAGTCCTCAAATTTAAGCCTGATGGGGTATAATTTTCTGGGGTCCAATCTGCTTTCTCTTAGGTGGCTAAAGCTGATTTCAATACTTTATTGAATTATAAAGCATTTTCCATTCTATAGAATATGAAGAAATGTTTGTATCTTTTGAAATTGAAAGGACATTGTTAAATGTGCATTCAAAAACTTGTTTGACAAATTAGATATTTTCTAACCAATTGGCCTCCAGGATATTCATGAGGGATTAGTGTCTTTCTTGCCTTTTTATTTTCAATGTGCAGAGTTAGCATATTAGCTAGTCACCCAGCAGAAGAGGCATCATAACTATATATTCATATAGAGTCAATGAAGAAGAGCTTGGTCTGGAGTCTTAATTCTTTAGCATAATGTCGATCCACTGAGTTGCCCCCATTTCTCTCTGCTCAGCTGGACCACGGGTTTACCATCAAGAGATCAGGGTCTTTGGACTACTACCAACAACCAGGAATGTATTGGATAAGGTATGAGATGGTGCAGCTCAACAGTCAGTGTTTCCATGGCAACGTGCTGGCAGTCTCCATTAACCAGTTCCTTCAGTGGATAAACATGCTTTTGATTTGTTATCCAGTCCATATGCTGCTTTATCAGTTTCATTTTAATCTTGATTGAGATGCCACACCCCCTCATTCCTTTTTTTCACCCATTATTCACACTGACATTTGCCAGCTTTCTTTCCATTGCACATGCTCAGTATCAATTTCCCTTACAGTTAAAAGGACAGTATATTTAGTGTTAATGCCAAAGCATTTTCCTGATGTTGCCAATTAAAACAATGATTTCTAGTGCTCTTCTGTCCCTTAACAAATGGAAGAACAATAGTACCTTAGTATATGTTCTATAGAACTATATACTGTCATTTTAAAGTCATCAAGCCCAACCTTAACCTTATTAGATGGATGAAACAATGCATTTACACGTTATTAGTATTAGAAGCTCCTCCAAGTAACAAAGAGCTATAGAATGCATTGTGTGTGTTGGTAAGCTTGTGTTTTCAAATTCTCCACCTTTTTGTTTTGTTTTGTTTTCGTTTTATTGTTACCTATCTCCCCGTAGAAATCCCTTTATGTACTAGCTATTGCATGAATTTATTTTTCAGTATTTTGTAACTGTCAGATTATTAGCTGGCTTATCTGGTTAAGCAAAAGGGACTCTGGGAGGTATCAATTTTTTTCACTGGGTTAAGAATTCTATCCTATCATTTTCTATTCCAGTCAACTGCCCTGGCATTTCCTTCAAGGGGCATTGTTTGTGTCTCTTTAAGTTATCCACAGGCAGAATGGTTTCTGATGATGTGAGCAATGAACTCAGAGAAATCCTAGGGAACTTTTCCCCTCCACTTAACATTTCTGAAATGATCTCTAGGTAAAGCTCCACATCTTAGCATTTGCTAAGAAAAATTCTACTAGGTTTGGCATTTGTTTCTCTCAAATGATGGAGCCTATCTTCAGTAATGTAGTGGCTGCCTGATGTTGTTTCATGGATCAGACTACTTTTGGAAAGAAAGATGAAAGAAAGAAAGAAAGAAAGAAAGAAAGAAAGAAAGAAAGAAAGAAAGAAAGA
Organism: Hipposideros armiger; assembly: GCF_001890085.2. Taxonomy (NCBI): domain Eukaryota; kingdom Metazoa; phylum Chordata; class Mammalia; order Chiroptera; family Hipposideridae; genus Hipposideros; species Hipposideros armiger. The sequence continues at coordinate 1,534,130 of NW_017731548.1, forward strand.
AAGAAAGAAAGAAAGAAAGAGAAAGGAAGGANAAAGAAAGAAAGAAAGAAAGAAAGAAAGAAAGAAAGAAAGAAAGAAAGAAAGAAAGGAAAGAAAGAAAGAAAGAAAGAAAGAAAGAAAGAAAGAAAGAGAAAGGAAGGAAGGAAGGAAGGAAGGAAGGAAGGAAGGAAGGAAGGAAGGAAGGAAGGAAGGAAATACGTAATTCTCTACTCCTCAATTATTGCTCCTAATTTTTTTCTATAATTAATCATTCAGAACAAAGGACTTAGGGAAGCAGAAAAGGGCACAGTTTGACAAACTGTCCAAGTATACTATGATCGTGATAATTTCTAAGTCTGTTTAAAGCAAGAAAATACCCAAGCTTCAACAAAATATATTAAATTCAATTTTACATAGAAGGCTATCTGTATCTTCTCTATGAAAATGCAGCAGGAGTTGCATATCGACCTTTTCATTTACCTAAGTAAATTACCTTTATAGATGTAGAAAGAACTCTTTTATGTTTAGCCACTTTTGGGGGTGGGGGGGGAGGGGGAGGGTGAATCAATCATAATTTGCCTTTGTGTAGGCTCTTCTTTTTGACTTTTTATGTGGAAGATGGTCCATCTATCTTTTACTTTTTACTGAAAGATAACATACTTTCAGAAGAGAGCACATATCATGAGTGAACACCTCAACAGATTTTCACTAACTCAACAGCCCCTGTAAGCAGCACCCACATCAGGCACAGAATATTTCTAACACCCCCAATCTCCCCTCCCACCTCCAGGGCCCTTCTAGGAGGGTCACGTAGCCCCAAGGGTAAACACTGACCTGAAGTCTATCTGCATTAATTAGCTTTGCCTGGTTTTGTCCTTTATATAAATTGAATCACACCATGCTCCATCCCGTTTTAATTGTATGCCTCCTAACCTCAGGCATATTAACCAAACATATATGAGTAAAGTTGATATACAATTAAAAATAGGCACCAACTATGTCTAATTACAGTTGTGTATATTTGTAGAACAAAAATTACACATATAAATTAATCTAATTTCAAAAAAACTCCAGAAAATGATATGACTAAATTTGTGGGATTAAGAATGGGAGCAACACATCAAGTAAACACAATAATTAATAAACGTAGCCAAGTATAAAAAGGCCATTTGACTAAAATCCTGGTGATGGTCCCATCAGCAGACAAAATGACATATTCCTGAATAATGGGCAGGAGCAGATGGGAGATAATCTCTTTTTTCTTTCACACATAAACTGCTCTGTTTTCCAGCTGGGGGCAGTAACAACAATGTTTATAGTTAACGCTGTACGAAACAGCGAGCCCAGTATGTAAAGCTAAATTGGAGAAATGATGCTAAAAACTCATTGGCGTATATGCTTAATTAGGAAGTTTTATAATGCCATTTAGCCCCAGAACGAACACACTCTCCTCACTGATTACAGATGCTTGCCTTTTATCTCCACGGAAGTGGGAGCATTTGTCAAACCGCCGTGGCAGCCAGCTCTCTAACATAAACAATCATTACAGACGAAGGAACATCCTCGCTCCCAATTGTTGTGTTTACAAGTGCTTGTGGCTGTTTTCACTACTCTGAGCAGAACACTTGGGAGTCCTGCTTGCTTTTTGTAAAGCTGCTCACATCAGGGAATAGGCTGGATAAAGCACCTCTTCGGGGTGCTCAGAATTGTCATGTCCCTTTTAACAGGCTTTTTGGTGATGGTAGAGAAATGGTGGGGGTCCATTTGCTTCTCTCCTTCATCTTCCTGCCTCTTAACAGAGAGCTGCTTCCCAGCTGTTGTTAGGGGAGCAGCATCCTGCTTGGCCGATTTTTCCGGGAGACTTTGCTCCTGTCACCCAGAGCCTGGGGGGATACCCTCCCTGGAATGAGCTGCCTGAGCCATTCCACTCCCTGGTGGCCCTGCTGTACGCCACTGGAAAACATTTACATCTCGTTACATGTTCCCCTCTTGAAAATGCATCCTTCTCCAAAGGGGCAGTGGTCACACACATTTCTTCTGCCTTTCTCAAGTGAAGCTGTCACTGTGGCAGGTGCTATGGCCAGCCACATGTGGAGAAGAATTCCATCTTCTGCATGCAGAACAAGGCAGCCGCCAGAACGGGGTAACCCAATTAAATAAAACAAATATCAAAACAAGACATAAGCTGAAAGAAGGTGTGCTAGGACAAAAGGGTGGTTGGGTTCCCAGGCATGACATGACTCAAATGTGCATATTGGACTCAAGCACCGTCCTGCAACAGTGAGTAATGAGGCAGAGCCGTGCAACCCCGCACAGTCTTTGCAAGGCTATTAAATGCTGTCATGCTCAGTTGTTAAAAGGAATGGGGTCAGTTAAATGCATCTTGCTCAGAGCAGGCTTGGAAAAAGGTTCCTGTGGAAGCCAGAGAGGACTCCATGGAGGGCCTCAGCCAGCTTTCAAAGGTACCCAGCAAGCTGCAAGTGCTTAGTGGAGGCCTTGCTCTGTCCATTGAGAAACCCCTCCCTGCTGAGTGTTACCACCCTGCAGGAAGGAAGGCAGAAGCCTCTGTTCTCAAAAGGCAAAATCCAAGAGAAGGAAATGCTCCCTTGGCAGGATGGGCATGGAATCAGCCTTGTTTCTGATTCAGTTAAGTGAAGAGGGTTTGGATTGCTAGTGTTTTTTAAAATCCTCTACACAGTGGTTATGGATTTTAATGAATAAACCATTTTGTGGGGGGGGGGGAAATAAGGGGATCGCCTACCCTACCTCATCCCCCATATTAAGACAGTCCTGTAACAGAAAGTTGAACACACAGAAAAGGCATAGATTGAAGCTTCAAAACCACCCAAACTGTGATTATAGAGAAAAGTATTGGGAAACTATGAGGTTTGGTTTTGCAGCTGTACCTTGATGCTACAAAGTAAGTTATTAGGCCAAGGGGCTCAAAAGATGGACAATACCTTGTGTTATAGATCTACAAATGGTCACTGGGAAAAACACAGGAATAGTGAGACATTTGTTACTTGACCAAGTCAAACAGGTTGCTCATGGTTTGAGATTTTATTTTGTTTTATTTTATTTTCAGAGCCCCCTTAAGAAAGGATTGCAACAATATATATTTGCCTTTCTAAAATTTAACGTACTTGTTATTAGAAATGAGAAATTGCCACAGCATTCCAAGACTTACTGATTAGGTGTAAATTGAAGTGAGATTTTCCTGGGATTCTTGATGAGTCAGTATTAAGCCAAAATTTTGTGGTATCATATTTATTTTAACATTGCTTCAGAATCTCTTTCCCTTTTTTGATAAAAAAAAAATCTACACTGCTTTCTACATATTCATTCCTGCCATACTTTGAGTCCAAATGGTCCCCAGTAATGTTCACTGACCAATATGATATAGATTTTATGAGATGTGTGTAAGAAAGAATCCATCATAAAGAACTTAATCCTAAGTATTGACACACTTATTCTATTAAGAAAGAACGTAAATGTCAATACACTGAAGTTAAACAATTGTCAAATATATGTCCAACACATGACACTTAGAGAAATGAAAAAGATTTTTCAAATTGAGATGAAACGAGCTTGATTAAAGATTGGAGGCGCAATGCATGGTGAGTTTGCGGCTTTGCTGTCAGGAAGCCTGGCTTTGGATTCTGCTTCCCACACTGGGAACTGGGGCAAGTTACATTGCCCCAGAAATTTCCAGTTTCCCCGACTGTAGAAATGAAAAGAGTATTATCAGCCTTCCAAAGTTGTGTTGAGAATTAAAGGAGCTGCCTGTGCAAAAGTGCCTTCACAGACCCCAGCCCAAAGGGGGAACTCAGAAAAAAGATGGCTTCACAGGATTTCCTTCACTTCCAAGAAAAAAATTATCCACTCTACACTAGACGCAGATTTTCCTGAGAAAAATGATCTCTCTTCAGATCAAAGCATTTGTTATTAAAGTAGAACCATGACCTTTTTTGATGCTCTGATTGGGGTAAACTGCTGAGTAACTTATATGTTATATTAATCATGAACATTTGTGGCATTAAATTTTACTTAAAGCAGGCTGCAGCCAAAACTCCTGATGAAGTATAAGTTTAAAATGTTACCTATAAGGCAGGGATTGGCAAACTCCAGCCAATGGGCCAGATCTAGCTCACTGCCTATTTTTGTAAATAAAGTTTTATTGGAACACAGCTACACCTCTTCATTGATAAATCCCCCATGGCTGCGTTTGCCCTACAGCAGCAGAGTTGAGGAGTTGTATCAAAGAACCACATGGCCAGGACAGGCTAACACATGAACTATTTGGCCTTTCCAGAAAAAGTTTTTCATCTCCAGTTCTAGGGGGAAAATGTTTCTAAATTAAAAGCCACCACCTGGTAGGCTTGTTAAAAACTAATCTCCACCAACTCGTGGAATGCCTGGCACATAATAACAAATATTTGTTAAATTAGTTAGCACATGATTGAACTTTCCAATGAAGAGATAGCTAATATAAAGGAAATTTGATTTTGAGGGTAAATGTGTTTCTGAAGAGTTTGTGGTAAATTAAAAGTTTGGATGACAAAATCACATATGAGATGCTCTAGAATAGTATCCATTTATAGCAACCTAAAAGTAAGTTTTTTGGCAGTTAAAAATGGTTTTTGTAATGAAAGAAGTTACCCCCTAACTCACCTGCTTAGTAACTTCTAAATTTTCATAGATTTATCTTAAGGTAAACTACACCCGTGTTTGTTCTTTACTAGGATGATGAAGGAAAAACAACATGGCAGCTCGGGTTAGCTTCCACTATGGGAAAATCGGGGGCTGTAGGGAAGAGGAAGCACATGAACTTTGTCCTCTAGAAGCCTGAGCTCAGCAAGTGGCTATGATTTGAACCCTCTGATGGGAGGCCATCAGAAGCTTATTGCTGAGCTCCGCCAATTTGGGATTTGATAAAGAACCAGATCAGCAGCGGCAGCCTATGTATAAGAAGTGGTGGAAAAGCATGGGGCCAGCTTTGCCCATGGACATGAGGAATCACATTTAAGAGAGTCGTACCTAGACAGTAGCTCAGAAGGCTACTAGGTTTCCTTACAGAGGCCTCCTTTTGCCATTTTAATGGTCATCGTCACTTTAGGTAAATACCATGTCTTGTATCCAGATACTTCCAGTTCCTGGCGAGACTCCAAAAGGATATTAAAGCAAAACAAAACAGATCATAATAAGCATGACGGTAAGCCAAATAAAATGAGGAGGGTGGATATTTCAATCGATTTGTCAGTTTAATTTTACTAGCAAGCCAAACATTCCCGAAGTGGCAAGCCAGTTGTAACTGAGCCCCTGCAGAGTGAGGGCGAGCGAAGGAAAGGGCTCCCGAGATTAATGCTGCAGCCACTGCACCCCTTCCGTCTCCTGGGGAGTATGAATAATGGATGGGCTAAAAGGCAACATGCACGATATTGTTCTTTTATTAATGAAATGAAGACTGTTTGTGATGGCTAGCAATAAATTAAGAAAAGCAAAAAGGGAAAGCAGTCAACGTTTGCCTCTGAAAAATGCAGTTACTTAAATCCAATAATTACCACCATGACAGAAAACATTGCCTTGCAACTTAAATGGGGTGCATCTCTTGCCAGCCCTGCACGTATTACAGAAGTCTTTTTGATCCATAGACTGTAAGGCCTATTGTTTGCTAAGAAAAAAACATACCCCATTACAGGATTGACAGTGATATTAAGCATATTCATAGTATTTCATAGGTGAAAGTTTCCCCAGGGAACTATACCCTACCTTCAGTCTGTGGACTGGGAAATTGGGGCTCAATGTGGTTAGGAAACATGTCCAAGGTCACATAATTAGCTGAGTTAGGACAAAAAGCTGTTTCTCTTGACTGCCCCCTATTGCTGCTTCCAAGGGGATTAAGTGAAAGCTATCAGACAGGACAAGCATTACAGAGATGTGGGTGACACAGACGGGCAAAAACAAAGCTGGTGTCCAGTTCACATTCTCAACACATTCCTGCCCTTCCTCCTCCGTGCTATTTTTTTCCCTTTACCACTACACAGATATGCCAGATGGCTATGTCCTATGTATTTATGCTGATTTCCAAATTCAATGTCCGAAATGAGGACTTAAAATATCTGAGTACTACGTGTAGCCTAGTGTCATTTCATTAACAAAAGAGGACATGGAGCAAGTTCATTAGGTGTATCTATGGGTGGAATAAATTTCCTTGGTATTAGGCAAGCACTGTTTTGGTGCCTGCCTGGTCTCGTGGCAGGTTTCAAAACACGACAGGCATTAATTTCTCTAAGACTTCCAACTACTGTATGTGCAGCCACCTGAGTGACCAGGGTTAGGACATTATTTTACCATCCCTCAGTTTTCACACTTGATCTGGAAGCCTTTAAGGACACTGTGATAACTAAAGGCTTATAGTGTGTGGTAGGGATAGTGTTTCTTTTGTGTGGGACAGGTTTGTATTAGTTTCTCTGTATCATTTTATTTGGTCCACTATTTATTCTATTGACCAGGATCTCCCAGTCCACTTCTTTGTAGCTATAGCCCAATACACAGGATAGTAGTCATTAAAGGGTATATATTGTAAGTAATTAGATTAGCACATGATATTTCTTACTACTGGTCAACTCCAGAATCTCAAGAGATTTCTGGCTCACCGCTAACCTGTGATAATTAGCACCAACATATGATAGTGCTGGTTTCAGCTTCTCTTACAAACTCTTAATGAAGTGATAACTTTCTGAGGGAACACTTGGGAATACTATTGCAAGTCCATTCATGTTCCAACAAAGCTACAAACCATGAGCCAAATAACTAATACAGTAATTTGCTCATTAGGAAGTCTTAAGTTTTAAGGGCATATCATGGCGATACCTGAGGACAATATTACCTTACAAAGACAGGCATTAGGGAGGAGAGACCCTATTTGCTTGGCATACCTGGGAATTTTTTGTGATTGATAAAGAGGAAAGCAGCTTTACAGAAATGTTTGAAAGGGTCCAGAATTTACATTTATGATGCAGCATATCAGAGAAAAACCTATGTTTCGAATGCTGTTATTGAGGAAAATTACCAGTTGGAATATATAGCAATACCTTTTTAAAATTATGTAATAGCATATTGTTCTATTTCTTGCGGAATTCATCTGTCCTGAACTACATATGAGGGCTACAGAATTCAACTATAAAATTGAACTGCACATAATTTTATAGCCACAATTAAAATTCTAAAGATATCATATATTGCGATGCTTACTGTGATAAAAAAAATCAGACTGCCATAAGTGGTTGTTGAATAGACAAATATATGAGTATAAGAGAATATTAACTCTATCTGATATAATCATTTGGTCATATCTGAAACATAAATCATATTCTTAAATATTGACTTATAATACTTTTAACTTCTTACTTTTTTGTATTAAAGATTTACTTTGAGTTTTGTTTTTTTGTTTTTGTTTTTTTTTGTGGTTATTCAGAAACTACATAATCATCCAAAATAATTTAATTCTGTATTAAGAAGTATTTAATATATTCCTAATATGTGTGCCACAGTCTACTGGACATTCTGGATAATGAAAACAGTGTCAGAGCCAACCGTAGAGGAGCTGGCATGGTATTTGGGGAATATGCACAAAAAAGATAATAGGAGGCCTGTGTGCAGTAAGTGCCAAAAGTTTGATCAACACAGTACTTGCCTGAGGAATTTAGACAGAAAACTTGTGATTCAGGAGGTGAAATTTGATCCAATCTTGGGAAATAGATAAATTTGAGTAGGCAGGCCAGAGGAGAGGTAGTCAGATTGGTGAATACCTTGAGCCAAGTTGGGGAGATGAGAGGGCATTCACAGATATATCGGTTAGGACTGGGTCGATTGCAAGCAAAGAAAACCCAATCCAAACAGGCTTAAGCAAAAAGGAAATCTGTCGTTTTATATAATCTGAAAGGTCCAAAGGTTGGGTCTGGCTTCAATGACGGATCCACTCAGCACTCAGGCGGGGCTTGGTTTCTTTGAATTACTACCCTCTGCCTCCCTGTGTTGGCTTTAGTCTGGAGCTTCATGTGGTACCAGGATGTGGGAAACAACTCCAGGCCTACCATCCTCCCTCAACTGGGATTCATGATAAATGTGAAGTCCCAGCAAAGTCTCCTTGTGTCCTGTTAACTGGATTGGATTGGGTGCCCATCCTGAACCAGTCGTGGGGATTGGGGAACGCAGTAAGCTCGGGCTTGCTCCTGGGTCACCAGCCCACCCTGTTCCCTCTCAGAGATGGGGGTAGGGCCACCTTCACTGGAACCACAGAGTATCGGAGTGCAGGATATCCAAAGGGAAACTGAGGCACAGTTACCCCTAAGCAGAGTAACTGGGTGCTGCGCAAGAAAATCAAATGTCAGCTAACAGGGGCCAATGAGTCTGCTGATGTTATGGGATCATTTTGAATAATAACAGGAACTAGACACTGGGAATTTTTATGATAAGCACGTTGTGAATGTTAGGACAAGGAATTAGACTTTATGAGGAGTTGTAAATAAATCGGACCTGAGGATAATTGACCTGTCAGCTGTGTGTGGGATGGACTGGGGGCTGGGTGCTCAGGGGGAAAATCACATGACCTCTGTTGTATTTTCCTATATTTCAAAAGTCACAGCCTTTGTAGAGTATCTGTTGTGTGCTGCGAACCATGGAGAACACTGAGAGGGTAGCCAAGCCTTGATCTTGCCCTTCACAGTGACTACAATGTGGCAGGGAAGACAGCGAATTAGAGTTAGTTATGGCGTAGGCAGGATGCACAGCGATAGCCGCGCCAGGTTTCATGGGAATCCAGAGAAGGAAGTTGTTCAAATGAACATAGTCTACAGAGCTGGAAGCAAAGTGAGCAGGAGGCTGGAGAGGAGAGGCCTGTGGACAGTGCAGCCTCTGGGACATCTCTGAGAGCAAGTCAGTTGAGAGCCCTAAATATTCATTGTGTAGCCTCTGAGAGTATTGGTGGGACCTGCGTGGGTAGGAAACAGCCTCTCTGTCATCATGCCCAGGTCTCCCTAGGAGTTTATGGGTCCAGAGTGGAATTATACACACAGTGAACCCAGGCTTGCTGTCCCTGAGGGGGGTTCTCAGGTCATCAGCATGGAAAAGCCCTGGTCTGATGGCCTTTGAGGCTGCCTGGGGTTGGTGTCTTCACAGCTCACTCCAGTTGGGAACAGAGAAGGAGAGAGTGCCTGGAGTGCAGTGACTCTATCTGATTTTGTTTGAAAAGACTTCAGAGTCAGTGGGAAGAAATTGCTCAGGCCTCTGCATGAGGACAGTTCTGCTCCTAGCCAGCGATGCAACAGGGGGAGGTCTCTCCACATGCCTGGGCCTCAGGTCCCTAACCTGGAAAGGCAAAGCATTAGACAAAGAATGCTTTATAAATTCCCGTTCAATTCTAAGAGTCTATAAATTCACCAGAAATAACCATCACACCCTTATTCCATGACACGTGATCATGACATGATATGTTTCTAGACATAACTGCTAGGAAGTTACTGGTGAGTCGGTACAACTGAAAGCACAGGAGCCAGTCAGAAAGCTGTGAACCGGGGAAACTGGTAGGAGTGGAGAGAACTGGCCACCTAATAGGGACCGGGCAAGGGTCCTGTAGGCAGAGGGACAAGTAAGGAAGAGGATAGGATTGCCCTTAAAAGGATCTGGGGACATGGAAGTGAAACTGAGGGGGATGGGACCATCCAAGCATGGTCTCAACACCGAGTGTCACCAGCCTTTGCATAAACTGGACTATTTGTGGAGAAATGGCCTATTTCAGTGGCTTCAGCCAAGTGCGTGACTGGGTGTAATTGAGTACATTATGGGGAGATGAAGTAAATAGGGAAAAGGTGCCAATGAGAGGAGGGAGGGAAGAAGGGAGAGTTCTCTGAGATAAGTTCTAATGTGAGCTTTATCTTGCATTGTTTTCCTCTGACCTGCAGTTACTTCATTTTAAAACACTATCTTACAGAAAAGTGTAAAGAAAAAAAAAACTTTCCATGTCTGGGAGCCTTAGCCATGTAGAAAACATTTGCTCATCAATTTTTACCTACAGCACCTCTGGGAGGAAGAGAAGGGGTGATGCCTGCTCCATATTTAATTGAGAACTGAGAGAATGGTTCGCACAGCCTGCGACGGACAGAATAGGACTCAAAGTTCCTGACCGCAGCTCCACGTGCTTTTCCCCACACCAGAAAGCTGCAGCTCACTAGTCGGTATTCAGCCCGATGCCAAGGAGTTTTTCCCTCTCAAGAAAGTAGAAATAGAAAATTTCTTTTACGAGCAAAACAAAAGTTTATGTTACTCTTGGATTAACTACAGAATGGTTTTGATGTAAGTCAGACTAAATAGATGTCTGTTTTTTACAAACATTCAGCTCCGTACAAAGAGAACAGTTTCAGTTGGCTTTGAAAGCAAAACGCCATGTGTTGTAACTTTACGGTGTTTTAAATAAAGTTAGGAATTTGGGTTTATGATGCTGAAAATATCATAAAATTCGTGGGTATAAGACCAAGAAATATATATATATATATATATATATTTAAATTTTTAACAAGTAGAAGAATCAAACATAGACATTTCAACAAACCAGTTACTGAATCATTGTATTAACAATCTAGTACAACAAGAAGTGAATTATTAAAGTTTATCTTCCTCATTGAATCCGTAACACTGTTATTCAGTTTGTGGGCAGTTTTTAAAGCAAGGCAGCTCAGCCTAACGAAGCCATTTACTGTACTGGTTCTATACACTGCCTCTCTTTCCCTCTTTATTACTTCATTTTGGAACTTTGATTGCCCTACTTTAGATCTAAGATTGCTCTAATGCTGTAGTGCAATCGTATGAGGGATGTAGTTTTCACTTTGTTCTCAGGACCAGGCCGGCTATAAATTTATCTCCATTCTTTGAAGAAGCTAATAGTAAATTTTCAAGAGGAAAAATGGTGGTATAGATCCCTGTAGAAGAAAAGTAATCTCTTAAAAGCAGAATAACCTCCAGGCTACATCCTTTTAAAGAGGGACTTTCAAACAAGGACGCCTTCAACTTTTATATGTGTTCTATATTTTTCTTCAGGCTTTGTACCTGCTCTTCTACTCTCTGTGTAAGATTTCCCTGTAATGACCCTGTTCCTCCCCACACCCATTAAATCTGTAATGAGGTCATGCCGTTCCCAATTCTGATGTCATAATAACTTCCAGAGCTATGGCTGGATTGCACATTCTGAGATCATCTGAGGTTCCCTAGGAAAATGAGGCATAGAGACCAGGAGTTGGAATGCCTACAAAACTGAATCTCCATTTCATCAATTACCATATACTATGGTGAAAATGAGCTTTGTAAAAAAAAGTAAAATCCATGGGAAGGTTTCCATTCTGTTTAACTGCATTCAAAGCAGTTTTCAATTTCAGGCATTGGTTTCATTAAAATTAAAATAATTCTTCCCAGAGATTCAGCCACACTCCCTCATCAACAGATAATAAGATAATTTAGAATGAGGAGATGCAAAATAACAGGATGAGCTTGTGGCTGTGTTTCCATGTCTGACAACTTCATCACCTTTCATCTTTATTAGACAGCTTCCTTGAGCTGAATGTTGATGAATGAGGCTTGCCTGGCGTCCTCACACGTCAGACACACAGGCCTGGGGTGCTCACTTACCAGGGCTTCTCCCTATAGCCTGGGAGCTGCCGAGGGTAACAGATGTGGAGCTGGGGCAAGTCTGGGTAGGGCTGGGGAGAGCTTGAATCCAGGACATCATCCATCCTGCCTGTGCCCGTGATGTCATGACCAGGTGCTCTTAGGAGCTACATCTTGGGGAGCAGAGACCTCCCCAAGAGTGATGACTGTTGTCCACAAAAGTGAGCCTTCATGGACAGGCTAATTTGGCCAGCATAGTTTTGTGAACTCTGAAAGCCTCAGAAAGAGTTTCTTCGGCCATTTCCTTCGGCCTAATTGTCCTCTTTCTCATTTTATGCCCCTGCTAGACCACCGCTCTTGATAAGGAGAGGCAGGTTTTCCGACGAAGACGCAACCAGGATGTGAGGAGCCGGTACAAGGCGCAGCCAGCTCCGCCGGAACTCAACTCGGAATCCGAAGACTACTCCCCGAGCTCTTCCGAGACTGTTCGCTCCCCAAACTCGCCCTTTTAATAAGACCCTTTTACTCGAAGTCCTAGCTTAACCCTTTGAGACTCTGAGATTTTTTTCCAAATTTATGTAAAACAGTTTCATCTGATCTATCTAGCACTCAAATGCTTGAATGGCAGAACAGAAAGTGTGTCTTCTAGTATCTTTGTAGCGATTTCCCTTTGCTGAATGAGATGATGTCATGTTGTTTGTGAAGATAGCAATTTGCTGCTAATAGGGTCCTCAAAGGGTTAAGGCTACTTTGCAACTTTTTTAGACTTAAAAGCAATGAATGTTTTCATCAGTCAAGCTAGGATCTGCAGTATGTAATATAGCACATGTTAACCCTCTGAGTGCATTGGGTTTTATGGAGAACCCTTGGGGAATTTTTCAGACCTTTGGATATATATACACACGTGTTTCTTGATTTTGCTGCAGATCAAGGGGTGTTCTTAGATGCTGAGATGTCCTGACAAGAAGGGCATCTAGAATGATATCTTGCTTGTCCTTTATGATGGGTTTAGAACATGGCAGGTGTATAGCTTATGCAGCAACAGCCCTCTTTCTTCTTCACGATCCTTTTAAGAAAGGGACTTTTGTCATTAGTGGTATGACTGTCAGCTGCCGTGAGTCCTGCATCCCAAGTGGAGGGAATTGGGTCTGTGGCAAACAGCCTGACCCGCGAAAGAGATGGTGCCCCTGCCCCCGCATTGTCTCCGTATGAAGATGTGCTGACGACGCCCCAGAAATGCTGCTTCCACATCAGCTGCTGCTAGTGCCAGTGCAGACCATCAGGCAGTCACATACCTTGTCTTGTGCTTGGTGAGGCAGGGTCTGCATGCTCAGTATGAGACATCTACAGGGAAAAAAAAAAAACTGGTGAAAAAGAGCAATAAATCGCCAGGTGCTCTATGGGGCTGGAATTTCAAACAAAGAGGAAACCTGATCCTGTTCTTTTTCTCACCTGCTTTTTCATGCACTGCAGTCTTCAGTGTGAAATCCATATAGAGTATCAAATCCATACGTAGAAGCACTGGGGCACAGCCGACTAGAGGCAAGCGCTTTGCAAGGTGTCCAGGGAGAAAGCACAGGGAGAAAACAATCTAGAATGTTCCAAAAATGGGTATTCAAGAAATAAACCACTGGTAAAATAATTCCATGTGCACCTTTAGGGTACCTACAAATAGCCTCCCAGGAAAAACAGGACAGGAGGCCTAGAAGACACCCCTGAGGATAAAACTTATGTTTCCTAACATGAGCTTTTTATGCCACCGTCTTTAGCTATCCAGAGGGACATGTTGTTTTTCTCTCTGTGGGTCAATTCCTGCGTGAGACCTGTATTTTCACTCCTGTTACCAAATTTTTCTCCTTAGTCCTGTGTCTCCATTGAGTTTCTTCTGGAATGTGTCCTATTTCAGAATGGGGGCTTCTTGTACATGGCTACAATGCTTAGAGAAGAGGCTAGTTATAGTGGCTTGGAGGCTAGGGCCCAGCTCAAATGTCCTCCTAAGGTTTGCCCAGCTCTGTAATCCAGGAGACAACAGTGAAGTCTCATAAAATTTGCATCTGAAGAGCTGAACAATCCTTATCATCTCTGGTTTGAATCTACTTCACTATCTGAAGGTCTTTGACCTTGCTACAGTCAGTTCTTTATTTTCAAGTACACATTTTTTACTCTCCAACTCATAAACTATGGGCTATATTAATATAGATTTTAAAATCATAACATGCCATGACTTTTGCAATATAGTCCCTCTCTAATTTTTTGCTCTTCCACATTTAGATTTATTGCTTTGGTCTGTGTTGTCCTGACATATAAGCAGTAGACTACTTATTGAGAGTTTTCCCCTTTTTAGAGAGTCCTGAAATGATACACAACATCAGACAGTAGCACAAATTAGTTGGGGTTTTGGGGGGTGGGGGAGAATAGGGGGCAGAACACCAGGAAGGGTGTTGGTGTGTAGGCAGATTTCACATTAGTGAAGTACCCTGATCAGAACTGGTCAGAAATTACTGCTTTCTCTAGAACTATGAAGCAAAGCACTATTCTAAGTAACACTAAGGAGTAGCCATATAGCTTGGCCTCAACTCTAAATATGTAACTATGAAGAATCCTACGGGCAGAGACTTCGCTGCGGGAGATTGTCACTTTCCTTTCTTTCTCTGAACAACTGCTTTTCCCGTGAGCATTATATGTACTGCCACAGCATCTAGTGTACAGGACTTACAGTGCATGGCTCAGGCCTTTTTCCATCCACATCTTGGGAGACCGTGGACCATGTGAAGCTGTGAAGGGCAGCTGGGAAGAGTGCAGGGCCCATTCAGCATGGAGACTGCAGAGCATCGCTGTAGAATTTGAGTGATCTATGCTGAATAAACAGTGGAATGTGACCTGTCAAGTAGAAATATTGAGTAATCAGATGGAATGCAATCTTTTCAGCATCAAGCTATCAAGATCCTGCATGTCAGAGATGTACTCAGAGGGTTAACAGACAAGCACAAGGCATGCTGATGATGTTGGTGTTTCCAGACTGCTTTGCTTTTAGCCAGTGCTTTCTAATTTCTTTTCATGACATTCTTGGGATAGTTCAAGTTTGAAATAATTAAGTGGTGGTGTTCTTTAAGGAATTTCTATAACCAAATTGATCTTATTTTTGTTTTTCACTTTGTCATTGAATAAATATGTACCATTATGGCAGTGTATCTCTGTAATTATCAATCATTGCCACACATGTTTCCATATTGCTTTTCTAAGTATTTAATATAGCTCTTATGGTGGTGGCTCGGTATGGGGACTGTCTTTCCTTTATTGATACATGACTGACCATGTGGTATTTTCAAGGGAATTCTAAGATTCAACTTTTCAGTTCAGTAGTAGACTAGTTAAGAAAGAACTCCTTCATTACCTGCATTGTGTAAATCATCTCTGTAGATGATAACTGTTCATACTGATGAACACTTTGTTTTTTCGACATTGTAGCAGAAATCATTTTATTCATCATAATTAATGAATATGTGATTTGCTCCAAATCATTAGAAGGAAAAGTAAGATTTCAGTCATTGAAAAATGTTTTTACTGTAGCCCTCATCTAACTTATACATGGTGCATATTAAAATAAGCAGAGAAAAAAAATGCAAATAAACTACTGAAAATGTTTGGTGTTTTGTATTCAGTGAGACTTCTGTGCAACCTGCTCAGCACCCCCCTGGGTTGTGGTTAACAGGCCCGTCAGATATTGTTGAAAGAAAGCAATATATACATGAGTGAAGGCTAAAATTGCAATCCTTTACCCTTTGAGGCATATTTCAGTTGGAAATAAAGGAGGAAAGAAAAATTGGCTTAGCTTAGAGGGTCACGGAGCTACCGTATGACCAAGGCTCATGCGCATTAAATCACGGTTGTTTGCAGGCCGAGGGCACCCATTAGACAACTCTATTGCCAGCACTGTAGTGCAGTTTTGCTTGAGGGAGAGCTTTCTTAATATTATTGTGTTACCTGCTAGCCCTTCTCAGGGTGAGGATCTGTCAGAATTTCCGTGATAAACTTCTGTTTTCAAAGGTTTTTAATTTGACCATAAAAGGGGGCCCCAGGCTGGTTTGCTCTATAGGGCCTGTACCAAAGAGTGAAGGTTCACTTCCTTCTCTGCCCAACTGTTCCGAGGAAAGAACAACAGAAAAATCTGATACGTCTTCTCCTTCGTTGTAATTTCAGAATTTTGGAAAGCACTGAGAACCAAGATGCTTGTTTTAATGTAATTACTCTTTTGGATGTGGGTTTAAAAAAATAACTAATCACCTGAAATCTATTGTAGATAACATATATTTTCTATAGTTTGTAAATCATTAATTTTTTAATCTGCTACATGATTTTTTTCTTTTTTGTCCAAAGATTTTTTTTTAAGCAATTAGAAGTTGGTCAGTTCAAAGGTTAGCCTTTCCTGTGTGTTGTCTGCCATTTACATTAAGAATTTGAGAAAAAAAACTCTCAGACCCTTACTTTGCATGCAGTGATACAGGGTCAGATATATGCTTTTTTTGGAGATACGGATTTCTTTATTTAATCATCAAGTTTCATGAAGGCATTTTAGTTTGTTGGGGAAGATAGTGCTTAAAGGCACTTGAAAAATTAACATTTTTGTCAATTCAGATATGAGCTGAAGAGTGTCAATAACACACTTTCAACTTTTTTTGTTTAAAGGTAAACAAATCAACAAAACTTGAGGATACACTAAACACTTGATCCCAGCAAATATGCTTTTAAAATTGGCTCAATGGTGCTTATAAATGAAACAGTAAAAAATGGAGTCCCAAGGACTGTCAGAGGAATCTTTAATTTGCATGTATTTACATACTTGAGGTGGAGGTGCTTTTAAACCAGTCTTTTATTTTTTAATTATCTCAAACATGTATCCATCCATTGAGTAACATTAAGGGTCTTAAACTGGTGGGAAACAGGAAATTCAATGTAGAGGTTTTGAATGCCTCTGGTTGGGGTGGGGTTCCCCCTTTTTTTCTCTTTGATTTTGTTGTTGGTGGTGGGCTTCAACACTGAAGCTTGGGTGGTGATCAGTTTTCAGTGAGGGAGCTTCCAACTGGCAGGTGTTTCGATCATGAGGTTGGCAACATCTTGCCCTTGGAGACAAGTGACAGATCTCGTTTCATCCTTTTTCCCTAAAGGAAGCACAATCTCTACAATTAAACCATACCTGTAAATTTCTTCAACATTATCAGTCGGTCAACAGAAATGAGACCCTTAATGCTGCTTTAATGTAAAATTGTATATTCTTGTCTGTGATATACTTTATTAATTTAAAGTACATAATACTTCTACAAGCCTTCATGTCAGTACTAAGAGAAAGTAGGACTTTAAAAGTGATGATAAAGATGCTGTAATGTCAATTCATTCCAGTCCAATCGAATGTGGTAAGAAAAAGACCTTGAAGAGTTCTCTAGGGACAATTTCTCACTTGTCATCGACATTAATCTTTGATGTATTCTCAGAAAAAATATAAAGAAATTGAAACTGGTCCAAGGTTAGAGTCATATCTTGAAAAACTTTAAAAAAAATTTTATTAGGAAATTAATAATAGCCTCTTTTATTCTGGCTGAAAGAAAATTATTAAAGGATTAGTTGAGTGTGAAATTAAATAGTATTTTGCTCATGCATACTAAAAAGGTAGACTAGGAACTTGATGCATTTAAACAAGTTTCTGAAAGGTTTCAATTTGCTGCAAGAAAAAAAGTTCAATGTTTCCTTTGAAAATACTGAATTTATCAGTTGCTGCATGGATCAGATGGCATAGGTTAATCTTTGATTTTCAGAATCTTAATGAAATAACTTTCAAACGATTTGTATCCATGATTAAAGCTGGAATGAGATCCAATTTTTCCCTAATCTCTCAGTTTAAGCTAATAAATGTAGGTTAATGTGAAATGAAATCATCTGTGATATATTATGTTCATTTATCAACTGAGCTTTTTTGATGTTGCCTGTTTTTATGTAAAACATGTTCTTAAAGTTAATAAAATAATAGTACTTGGTGTATGAACTACTACGTAATACCCTAGCTGCAGTGTCCACTCCTCAGTTCATTTTGCCCTAATGGAATAAAATTTCATTTTAGTTCAATTCATAACTGACACATTCAGTCCACGAAGGAATAACCCAGCTGTGTTCTTCGGTAGAATTCTCTCTGTGCAAGGCTTTAAAAATTAGTCATGCGATCAGAGTGTAGCTTTCCCACATGTCCTCCATAGCAGAGTGTATATTTCATGAGCATAATTCAAAAACAACTATTCCAAAAATGTCCCTTTTCATATATTACCTTCCTGCCTGGGCCAGTGACTTGGATAAACACAAAGAAATAAAATACCACTGAGCCCTATTTTATCCTTCAACCTATGTGCACAAGCTCTCCAGAGAAGACGGTTGTTTTATCCACTAACCTGTAATTAGCTGCCATTTTTATAGCAATTTCCCATCAGGCATTCTGCATCCAATATTGACCTTAGAGAAAATTACAAAACTGCACAATGGAATAAAGTTCTTTTCTATGTGAGTTTTTCAATGCTAGGAGATTGAAAAGTTGACCAGCATAAGTGACTGAAGTTCCCTGATGTCCTACGTAGGTGCCAGAATATCTCCAAGCCCTTGTAAAATTAGCAGTCACCTTTCCTGCCATCTATTGGGTTGTCAGAAAAGTCTGACATATTTTTTCTATGTTTTCCACTGCAAAAATGCATCATGACTTTTCCTACAACCCAATACATGCTGCTGCCATGGTGGCTACTTTCCCCTTTGTTCCTGCACAGTGAAATCGTGGGGTCCTTGCTAGGCTCTTAGGGCAACTGCTGTGAAATAATGGCTAAAGTGATTGCCTCCTAAGGACCACTACCTTGTTTTATGAGGCTGGCAGCTCTGCCAAAAACCTACCATCAGAAAAATGGGCCCTGATGCAGAAACCAACTCTGGGACTGATGATCATAAAACTGCCACCTAAGGAAACTGCCACCTAAGAAAGGTCTCCCACAACTCTGGATGATTGGTAGTTTGCAAGGTAAGACTTACTACATAACAGATAAGGAAGTTATTCAAATGGAGGTAAATGAGTAACAAGAAATAAGTAAGGAAGCACCCTGGGAAATGTCTTGTAACATCTCCTTAAATAAAAGAAAGGCGTTGCTCTATCTTAGAAGGTAGCCTGTTCCCCCAGCTCTGGGGGAAGCGCTGAGGGAAGATGAGGAACCCCTCCCAGCCAGCTGGACCAGCCAAATCCACGCTGGCCATCAGCACTGTGACAGATGTCCCTGCCAGCTTGCCTGCACATTCAAATCATTCATTCAAACATTTCTTGAGTAAGTGCCAACGACAAGGAAGCCACTTCATATTGGCTTAGAAAAGAAAAGGGAAACTCCATTGTCCAGTTTTCTTTTTACTACGGACCCGAAGACTTCAAAGACAAGAGAACAGATCTGTAGCAAGAATGTTTGCCATTTACTCTGAGACTCCTGGTCCAGAGTTCACATAACATAAACACCCACATCCAGGGCGACCTTGTGTTGACTGCAGTGTGGACTCTCTCACTTGAGGAAGTGCGGTTACCATCTGCCTGTTCAATGGGGCACACACCCTGTGGTCCTCTTGGCTTTGCTCCTGGCCTCTGAGGTAGAAGGCCTCCCAGAGTCCTCTCTGCCATCTGTAATTAGCACACAACTTTATTTTTTTTAATTTTTTTTTAAGATTTTTATTGGGGGAATTGGGGGAATGGGAACAGTGCTGGGGAATTGGGGGAAGGGGAACAGACAAGTTGCTGTCGTCTTGTTCTTCAGTCTAGTTGTGGAGGACGTTGCTTCACTGGCCCAAGTTGGCACCATCATTGTGCTCTTCTCTGGCGAGGCAGATCAGTCGCCGGCTTCTGGACGGCCGCTCACTGTGGCTGCTGGCCGCTCACGCTGGCTGCTGGCTACACACGGTAGCCCATGGCAACCCACTGCCACAGGGACTGCAGCCTATGCCGTCGCCGGCAACTCATGGCAGCCCAGCTCCAGGTTGAGCTGTTGTTCAGCATCTTAGCTGTGGAGGGCAGTGTCACTGGCCCTCATATGTGGGATCCGAACCGGGGCCCTCTGGCATCCCAAGCGAGTTCTTAACCATCGCGCCACTCGGCCGGCCCTAGCACACAACTTTAAACTCTGTGGTAGATGGATACTGAACCATGTCCATTTATTCAACAAGCATTATCAAGGACCTACTGTGAGTGATGCGCTGTGGAGGCTAAGATAAACAGGACACAATTTCTGTTCTTAAGAATCTCAGATTTAGTGAAAAATCTGCTCTGGGTGGCCATGGGTTGAGATGACTGATTTATCACTCACATATGGCCAAACACAGTTTGTCCGGGGTATGGCCTCCTTACCAGCCCAACACTAGCCCTCTCAGCACGTATAGACTGTGTGTGCTGTCTACAAGCCAAAAATCAGTCACATGCAAACACACTGTGGCCAGCTCTGTTACACCATTTCATGTCACCTTTAGAAAACCCTTAGAAGGAGGAAATGAAAGGAAGGGAGAAAAGGAGGAAGGACATAAATGCTGCCTTAGATCAAAGTTGCCACAGTCTTAAGACCTGGTGTATCATTTGGAGAGTTTGAAAGGAAAGGAAGATAATGTCTCACAGTGTGTTCCTCATAACCAGTCCCCAAAGATGCTCTGTGGGAATCATAGCACATAACCTAGTATGAATTTAGTATAGCTTTCGGTCTGTTCCACATCCTTTATGCAGGTGAGCAGTCCCCTTATGATAGGGTGAATGGTAACATCCTGTCAGTGGCACCATCAGTGCATTTCTTTTAAGCAGGAGGTGGGACATTTCTCAAGAATGTTCTAATTCCCACACTTCACTCTCCTTTCTCTTTCTGACATTCAAGATCCCTTCAGAGGACCCATTCCCCACCACCTGAACCTGCACTAAAGGGAATTTCAGCCTGAGCACCCTCTCCTCATCTGCCACCTAGGACAAGTCATCTTCTATCTCCAGAAAGTTCTTTTCAGGCGCCAGTCCCTCTGCTGGATCCTGGGTCACAAGATAAAAGACCCAACAACTGCCTGCCCTATGTTCAAGGTCCTGTGTAGGAAACAAGTAAATAGAGAGGTATCCTCCAGCATGCTCAGGGCTGTGCCAGAGAAAGCATGGGACCCCAGGAGCACTTTGGAAGTTCATCTAACTGATAGGAGGTTAAGAGGAGGCTTCCTGCAACAGGTGCCCCACAGTGAGGGCCTGAAGGATAAGTAGGAATCAGTCTAGAGGAGAAGGAAGAAGGTATTTCAAACAACAGGAACATACTTAGAGAACATGTAGACGCTCAAAATCGGTAAAATAGAGGCTTACAGTCAGCCCCGAAGATTCCAGGGTACAGTCCAGGGAGCTGGGCCTCACAGACGCTTAGCTATCATGCTGAGAACAAGTATGGGGGCTGGCGCAGCTCCCCACTGTGTGAGTCAACTTAAAAATGAAACAGCCCCAGATGCCAGGTCCCCAGGGCTGGCTAAAGAGGAAGTGGAGCAGGGTAGATGGCTCTTGAGGGGGCTTTAAAGGTAACTTCCTGAAATAACATGAACCCTAATCGCTCCTTCACAGTTAGAGCAAAGGACAACCTCCCTTGTGCAAAGAAGCAGGTTGTATGCTAATCCTTTCCTGTAAGGAAAGGATTATCAACTCATCTCTCACAAGGAAAAATCACATTCTTCTCTCAGTTGCTTCAATTCTGAAAAAGAGAGAGAGAGAGAGAGAGAGAGAGAGAGAGAGAGAGAGAGAGAGAAAATCCACTGACCCTGAAAATAGCTCCCTCTCCTTCTTCCTGGACAAACCCTCATTGTCACCTTTCCCTACAGCAGGGTGATAATTAATGTTCCACCCGAGAGAGGCTTCGTTATTCCATCAGAATTACCTATTAATTTGCTGGATTCTTTTGATTAAGCGGTGAACTTGTCATTGCTGGTGCGTTGCTCAGAATGTGAAATGTCCTTTCATTTTTACAGGTAAATCAAGGCCTAAACCAACCCGGCCGTTTTCAATTTCCTCTCTTGACACAGTCTCCTCTGTTCTTACCCTTGTGGTTATTCTGTGTTTTAACATTTTAACATCTTCTGTGTCCACTGCTCTTTTGCTGAGTAAACCATTTTTGCTTCATCATTATCTTCCATTGCTCCTCCTTACTCTGTAGAGGAAAGTAAACAGTTCCCATTGGTTTCTAAAATCGGAAAACTGAAAATGTCCTGCTCAGGATAGGAAGGAGGCCTCATTCTAACACTTACATCAAGGGACTTCCCTGCCTACTGGT
This sequence comes from Hipposideros armiger, assembly GCF_001890085.2. Taxonomy (NCBI): domain Eukaryota; kingdom Metazoa; phylum Chordata; class Mammalia; order Chiroptera; family Hipposideridae; genus Hipposideros; species Hipposideros armiger. The sequence goes on from NW_017731548.1 coordinate 1,556,095, forward strand.
TTCATAGGTTCTCCCGAGTTGCCCACACTTGGTGCTTTTCTGCAAAAATATTGTTGGCAGGTATATGTACCTTAATCCCGCTGCCTCTCAGGGCTCTCTCAACAACAGGGCCTTCCTCTCTCAATGTGCTTGCTCTGAAAATGTGAAAATCCATCATGGGCAGCCACGGTGGAGGAGGAGGAACCAGATGTCACCTCGATAACCGAGTGTTCCCAACGCCCAGAGGTGCAGTCACAAGGGAGAGTGAAGACACTGGCCTGGTCTCTCTAGTGACAGCTGATCAGAGCCTCTGTGAGCCCCTCTTAGCCAGACCCCAATAGACTGTGACCAGTGCTTAGTGCTGAAGTAGCAGAGGATGCCCTTGGGCCAAAGTGGTCACTGCTATCAGTCAAACTCAAGATTATCCAACTCAGCTCTGTCCCCTGCCCGTCACAGGGCCCACTCTAATGGAAAGGAACTTTCCAGGTGACAGAGAGGCTGAGATTTTGTGGAGCCAAGTCAGGCCTCCTATCACAGGCTGCTGCCCCCTTCCAGTGCCCAGCTCTACTCCTCTGGGCTTTAGTAGAAATAGCCACATAAACCTGGGTATGGCGATATGAGGCTTTAACCTGCTCTCCTGCCCAGAGGCACGTGTGCGGCCTGAACACCAGGTGGCCTCTCCATTATAAAAGCTCAGGGATTTTCTTCTCCTTAACGTGGCCCTAAATCCAGCCTGGCCTCTGAGCAAACTCTGGCCTTAGCCTCCGCCGTGCCTCTTACAGTCTGGATGTTTGTGAATCATTTCCAGGGAGGTTGGCTTTCACAAGAGAAGCCATTTTCCCCTGTTAGAGGAACAGAGACCATTTCAAGAAAGTTAGAGCACAGCTGATAGGGAGGCTGTGTGCTGTTTCCTACTCTGAGGGTCATGAATCTGTCCTGAGAAGTGTTCCCAAAACAGTAACTCACCAGAAACCCATGCGAGCCAGGGGGCCTCTGATGTGAAGAGGGAGCTTTTTCATTCTAAAGTCTGTGGCATTAATATTTAGCTTTAAGAGCTCAGAGCTGGCACCATCACGGCCTCTGGGCTGCTAAGAGTTCACATGCCTGTTCCCCACTCCACGGCATCAGTGGCCTGGGTGCCATGACGGGGTTCCCCGTGGTATTACTATCTAGTTATCCTACAAGTGTGTGTGTGTGTGTGTGTGTGTGTGTGTGTGTGTGCGCATGCATGGGGGGCATGGTGATTAAAAAATGGGAGCCCTGGGGCCGGCTGAGTGATTCAGTTGGTTAAGAGCATAAGCTCTGAGCAACAGGGTCGTGGGTTCGATTCCCATATGGGCCAATGAGCTGCACCTGAGCTGAGCTGCTGCTGAGCTGCCAACAGATGGCAGGATGGCTCAGCTGGTGAGAACACGTGCTCCTAACAACAAGATTGCCGGTTTGACTCCCACATGGGATGGTGGGCTATGCCCAACCGCAACTATGGTTGAACACAGCACCCTGAGCTGAGCGGCTGCAAGCTGCTGACGGGTGGCCGGATGGTGACTAGACTTGGAGCTGAGCTACCTGCGCCCTCCACGACTAAGACTGAAGGATAACAAGTTGGCTGTTCCCCTTCCCCAATTCCCCAACACTGTTCCCCCTCCCCAATACCCCAATAAAACCTTAAAAAAAAAAAACCATGGGAGTCCACATCATAAAGTGCAGCAGGCTTCCTGCTGTAGGCAGCTTACCTGTTTCTAAGCATTTGCCATCTTATTCTCCCCCATAAAGGTTACCCTTCCTCACAGTGTCAGTCCTAATAGCCTGCTGTACCATGGGACCTGGTTCCTGGCCAGAGCCGGCCCCCAGAGCTCTATTCACTCTCCTGTACTGTCTTCCACTTCATCATTTGCCACAAGCAAAGACGGCAGCTGCAGTAACTTTAGATTTGAGCAGTCAGCCTGGAACGTCCTGCTGTAAATCAGGAAGGCACAGTCTGGCACTTGGAAAATGAGGCTCTCCTTCTTTCGGTACAAGTTACTATATTTTCAGTTCCAGGCGGGAGTTTCTTGTCGGCCTGCTTTCCCCCAAATGCTGATGCTCTTCACAGATATCTGATGTGAAAGGCTGCCTGCTGGCTATTGGCACCTTAAAAATGTTTACGTGGGAAATCACCAGACCATTATCTTTCTTCCACACGAGGCCCAGCTTTAACAATCAGCCAGTTGCCCTTTGGTATTGACTTTCTTTCTTCCTGTTGGTTTGGCTGACAGTAGAATGCTGCTGGGAACCCTCACTGCATCTCTGGAGAGCGCAGGGAGCTGGCTATGCCCCTTATCTGGTGATGGGGTCGCAGGAGGGAAAGGGCCACATCTGTAAGTATAAGCAGGCACTCATTTTGTGCAGCAGATGACAGCTTCTGGAGGCAAGAGTTTGAAATTCCCCTTCTCCTGGGAAAACATCTATTTTCCTCCATTTGGTTTCAGCTATACCTAAAAACCAAGTATAAACTAGGGTTCTCGAGAAAGAGAAAGTAATTTTGAAGTCCAGGCATCACAGCTACTTCAGTTCAACAGTGCCCTCCTGCCAGCTACCTGGGCAGAGATCTCTTCACAGGTAACAAAAAGCATGCCATCAAGGTCCTCCCAGGACTTTTAAGCTAAGACCATAGGTCACCAATGAGGACACAAGTGAGGGTATTATTAGAGCTTTGATACCACCTGGGAATACACTCACATCTTTGCACGGGCTAAGGAGTTTAAATGGTGTGATGTGTCTGCTTAGATCATCAAGTTCAAAGTTGGCATGGCAGGAAATGTGACTGATGAGGACATCATAGGGACCTTGTATGCCATATTAAACAATGAAGAGGCATTCAAACGTTTTCGGTAGGGCCTGACATGTTGAGATTTATGCTTTTAAAAGATGACTTCATTAGCAGAGTGGAGGATTTTTGAAAGGGGACATGACTGAAACGGGAAAACCAGTTAGGGGACCATTGTAATGTTTTCGGAACAAAGTGGGCTCTGGCAATAGAAATGGACAGGAGAAAATGCACTAAGGAAACACTTAGGAGGCCAAATCAAATAGCAGAATATATTTATTTCCCTTGGGTGATTTGGTGAGTGTGGTATTTCCAACAGAGGAGAGGAGAGGGAGAGCATGCTTGATGGGAGTAAGGGGGTGAGAGCAGTGGGGGATGAGCTTAGTTTTGAGTATGTTGAGTTTAGGTGTTTGTGGAGCATCTGCAAGGAGACAACCAGCAGCAACAGGGCTGGGCTGGTCACAATGATTTGGGAGTGGAACATAACAGTGGGAGTTAAAACGTTGAAGAGTAGATGCCATCACCCAAGGAGAGTTATAAATATAAGGAAAGAAGAGAGCCTAGGAAGAACCCTGGAAGCCTCTGGCAGAGGAAATTCCTGAAAGAAGCAAAGATGGTGTAGACATTGGGGGACTGTGGGTCAGAAGTTGGATTGGGAGCCAAAGAAGGAGGAATTTCAAGGAGGAAGTGATGAGTAATGTCAAATGTAGCTGAGTGACTTCTTAAGGTAAAAAGTGAAGGGCTGCAGGAATAAAAACCAACTGAATGAAAAAAGCTAAAGCTATTTATTCTGAGTTTGCTGTAGCAAGGGAGTCAGCTACCATCACCTGTATTTTGGTAGAGACTCAAAGGCACACAGAGGAGTGGAAAAGGGAAGGACTTGGGTATACCTAAATGGAGGCTGTTGGCATGGGGAGCTGTGGCAAGCTAACTGGAAGTGAGGCGTCCAATCTATGTGATTTGTTAGGGTTCACGTGTGGCTTTGCCTGGTTGGCCATAAGTAGCAAGTGGGAACAAACATAGGGAAACTCTCAGTTATTAATCAAGTCCTGGCCATTTGGGGATAACCATTACAGAAGTCATTGTTTAGTTTCCTGAATTGTTACTAAGGATAGCAAGCAATCTGGTTTCCCACAAGTCTGACTTATAGCAAACTGGCCTCCGGGGTCATTCATTGTATATAAGGGGATTGGTTTCCCGTGCTGGTTGTTGCAGTTGTGGGTCAATGTTCTATTTTTATTTATGGTCTGGGATTGTCCATCTGAGTATTCAGTCTCTCATGGTACACCAGATTTGGCTTTTGGGAGCCTTATTAAAAGCAGTTTCAGAGATGCCAAGATGGCAGAGAGTAGAGGGGTGAATGAGAGGTAAACACATGCAGACAGAGTATATGTTCCCTGCCCTTTCAAAGACAATTTGTTAACAGAAGGGGTAAATAAAGGGTGATAGAGCTCCATGAAGTGTTTTGTTCTTAACAGAATGAGACTAGGCCTTGTTAATAGGCTGAGAAGCCACTGTGAAAAAGGGCTGAAAATAGAAGACTGCATATTAGATATCTCCCTCTGCATGTGTCATGTGAACCTTGAATTCATCAAATCCAAAACTGAGCCTGCTTTCTCTTGCTACAAACAAGTTCCATATTTTATATACCCTGGATTAGTTGGTGCACTCCTTTCCAATCAGGCAGCCACCCCGATGAGTCACAAAGTTCGCTGCTTTTACCTTCTGAACAGCATGATACCCACCCGCTGCTCTTTAATCCCACTGGTATTGCCTTAGTTTGGGTTCTCATTATTTCTCAACTGCTATTGTGACAGTTTTCAAACTGCTCCTTTCAACCCCTGCCTATCTTGTCTCAAAATTGGTAACTGGGCTTTCCCCTTAAAATTCAAATAATCTCATTTTTTTGCTTACATTCTTTCAATGAAACCCACAGGATAAATTGCAAACTTCTTAGTATGGCATTCATTCATTCACTCATTCATTCACTCATTCCACAAATTGTTATTAAGCACCTATGATGCACCAGGCATCATACTAGGTACTGAGTACACAATCAAGAACCAAATAAACCAACCCCCTGGTTCCTCTGAAATCTGGCCAGTGTGGAAGAAGAATGTTGTGAAATGCCTGAGAGACAGGCGGGCTGGGTGGGTCTTGTAGGCAGAACAGTAGCTGATCTTTATCCCTAGAGTAATTGATGGGTTTTAAACTGGTGGTGGGGATGGTGATATGATCAGATTTTCATTTCAAAACGATCACAATGGCTGCAGTATGGAGAATTAAGAGGCTGGGGCTGAGAAGATAGAGGTAGAAAGCAGTACAGATAAGAAATGAGAGTAAATAAACTCAGCTAGTGATAGTGGAGGTAGATATTTAGGAACGATTCTTAACAGGACTTGAACATGAAGAGTTTGAGCAAGAGTTGTCAGGGATGATTTTTGGCTTCCCACTTGCAGAAGTGGATAATGGTCCCTTCCATTTCCTGAGTTAGGGAACTCTGGAAGAGAACCAGTTGAAGGAGTGAAGGTAGATGCTGAACTTAATTTTAGACAGGTTCTTTTTGAGGTAACTTTGACATACATATCCGAAACCTCTAGCATGCAGTAGGATGTATTAGTCTGAAACCAGAGGAGACATAAACCTGTAAGTCTCTGTCTATAGGAGCTAACTGATGGATGAGAATGCCTGAGATGAGTGAAGAATAAGAGGGGAGGATCTACGTAGGATTGAGCCTGGAAGAATTTCAACCTTTAGTGATTAGGTAGAGGAAGAAAAGCATAACAGAAGAGAAAAAGAAGGAGCTGGAGAAGCAGGAAGGACCCAAGAGAGTGTTGTATTGTGGAAGTAAAGAGTGGAGAGTACATTGAAGAGATTAAAAAAAAAAATTGTCAGTTGGATTTAGCAATATGGAAGCTATTAGTTACTAAGTAGTACTTTTCAACACTTTGTCATGGTAAAGTAGCAAATGATGTTTAAATGATACCAAGGGGTAACCAGGCAAGGCCGTTCAGAGGTAGATGCAACCAGCCCAGAAGCTCTAGCTTCCCAAGGACCCACCTGACTGCCCTGAAGAATAAGGGATTATTAGCTTGGATCACTTCTAGCCTTTTCTCAGCACACCAGTGTGCAGTTGGGAAGCTCTGCCTCATGGGATGACTCAGTTTCCAAAAAGTGACGACCCTGGAAGCCAGATCGCAAGGGGGAGTGAGGGGAGTGAGAAGCAGAGCAGGTACCATTGCCCTACTCTAGGGAGCACCAATCTCATTGTATTCTAAGTGAATGGTGCCATCTGGAGGTGTGCAACATGGTGGTCCTATGGAGGGATGAATGTAGGGTAAAGAAAGAAAGCCAGACAAATATACCTACTTCTTTAGAGAATGTTGCCTGTGAATGGAAAGCCAGGGATGAGACTGTGGCTGGAAGAGAATGAGTTCATTGAATCACCTCTTTTAAAACCTAGAGAAGCATTTATACATTACAAAGCTAAGCAGACAGATACACTGAGGGAATAAAAGCCTATGGAGGTTCAACATCATTACTCACCAATGCAATGAAAATCAAAACCTTAATGAGATGCCAATTTACACCCACCAGGATGGCTAAAATAAGAAAGGCAGTCAACAATGAGTGTTGGCAAGGATGCGGGATTTTAAAATGGTGCGACCACTTTGAAAAACAATTTGGTAGTTTCTCAAAATTTGAAACATAGGTACTATATGACCTAGCAATTTCACTCCTAGGTGTATTCTGAAAACATGTCTGTACAAAAATCTATACACAAATGTATATGGCAGCATTATTCATAATAGCCCCAAAGTGGAAACAACTCAAATGTTCATCAACTGATGAGTGGGTAAATAAAATGTGGTATATCCATACAATTGAATACTATTCTGTTATAATGGAGGTGACACGCTGATTCATGCTACAACCTGGATGAATCTTGAAAACATTAAAATAAGTGAAAGAAGTGAGTTATCAAAAGCCCCATACTGCACGATTCCTACATGAAATGTCCAAAACAGGCAAAAATTCTGTCCATAGAGACAGAAAGTAGATTAGTGGTTGTCAGCGTCAAGGCACAGCTGCTAGCAGGAAGTGACCATTAACAGGTATGGGGGTTCTTTGGAAAATGATGAATATGTTCCAAGATGACATAGTGGTCATAGTTGCACAACTCTGTCACTATATTAAAACCCCCTGAACTGTGTACTTTTAAAGTGTCACTTCTGTAATAACATGTGAAGTGAGACAGCTCTTCCTAGCACTGCCAAAGGCAGCTGCTGATCTAAGTGAAGGGACTTCTGCATAGCTGGTAACTGATCCTCCAGGTCAGCCATACTTGGGCCCTACTGGTCAGCCCCAGGACACCAAAATGCCACCGTACCCGGCTAAAACCATTATATCCCAGAAAAGCTGTTATTTTAAAGCTAAGACTTTTTACATGCCTGTTCTCTCCCTTCAGCCTTACCTGCTGCCTGTGCCCCTGCCAATATGCCCTCCTCCATCCAGGCAACTCCTACTCATCCTGCAAGACCTCACTAGCTCCCCTCTGACTTGGTGAAGGCTTTACTACCCATTCCCATCTCCACCCATAGTGAGTAAGCTGAGTCACTTGTGCTTTGTGCACCACTGTACTATTTAGTAATATCTACCCTTAAAACCTCATCTCATTATATGGCAATTAGGCGTTTACACGCCTGACTCACCACTGGAGCTTCTTAAGAAAACTGACCTGCTCTCACCCATGTTTTTCTCTGAAGCACTTAGCACTGTACCTAAAAAGAAGAATGTTTGGGGGCAAAAGGATGGAGGGATAGAAGGAAGAAGAATGCCTGAATAAGCAATTGGATTGTTAGTGGAGAAGAGAAAGCTTTCAAATGTTACAAAAGCATGCCAGTCTTTACATTAAATACTTAAAAGAAATAACTGTTGTGTCTATGCATTGGCTAAAACTCACCCATGATGTGCATTCATCAATCATGAACAAAGAGATTGTGGGTGTGTTAGTTCCACCACCCTCTTCATCCTAAGGGGTTGAAGTTAGAAAATCATTGAATTTATTTAGTTAGTCTAAATCTGGTTTTTAATGGTTAGGTAGAAAGAATGCTCAATAAATAAATGCTAAGCCTGAGTACAAGAAAGCAAACACAGGCAGTTTCTTGACTCTCCAACTAACAGACATCATTTTGATATGCTAATAGCCATAAGTAATAACTGTAGTGATCAGCTAACACTAAGGAGAGGTGTTAATCAAATTTTAGCATATGTGGAAATGAAATAGCCGATCTGGAATTCTGGGTAATAACCGTTTCAGTACACCCAAGCCCTAAACCTGGAAGTTGTTCAGAGTTGATCTTTTTCTCTAGGCAGTTAAAATGTTTGTATCATTAACAAGAAATACCAGATGCCAGGAGAATAAAATTTACTTAAGACCATACACGCCATGCCAGTGAGTAAATAAAGAAGGAAATACATCACCTATAATTCCACCACCAGGAGATGACTGCAATGAAGTCTTTGGCATATATCCTTCCAGTCTTTAACAAAAGTAGGATTATCCTATACTTACACACATTCAAGACATTGAGCCCTCTAAGTGGAGGAGAAGCACATGACGGTAAAACAAGAGGCAAAAATCCCTTCCTTATGAAGCTTGGTTTTTACTTGGGTGGGGGGAAATATCCCATAAGTGTCATAAGAAAATTATTCATTGTATTTCATTGAATTTCAGACACCATCAGTATCAGTTATTTATTATTGCATAATAAAACACATCAAAGAGAAACCCATTATTTAGGTCAATAATTTTGTTTGGGCTCCCCTAGTGGTTCTTCTGGTCTCTTCTAAGATTACTCATGGATCCATGGTCAGCTGCCTATCAGCTAGGCAGCTCTGCTTCTCAGGGTTTTCTGGCTATCAGTTGGCGCAATGGAGGTAACTGAGCTACTTGTCTCTCATCATCCAGCAGGCTAGCTTGGGGATGTTTATATGGCAGAGGCAGAGTTTCAAGAGAGAGAGATCAGATGGACACAAGGCCTCTTGAAGACCAGGTTCAAAACTGGCCCCTCACTCCTGCCACAATATATTGATCAAGTAAGCTGCAATACCTGGCAGCTTTTAAGGGGTAAGGAAATAGAGAAGCAACAAAATCACATTAAAAAGAAGGGTCGATACTAAGAATGGAATAATCATAGTCATTTTTGGAAACAATCTACCACACCATCAACTGTAAGCTGTACCATAATTCTATGCACTACTATAAAAGAAAGCTGCCAATTACAGAAGACATAGTGATTGTCAGTTGCATCTCAGTGTCAATGATGTATAACTGTAGAAAAAATATGCACCATAAATCAATGAAATATGCTAATTTGAAAGTCGTTAAGTGCTATGGGAAAAATATAAAACCCAGAAAGGTGATCCGGAGTGCTGGCAGTAGGGAGGGAAGGTGCAGTTTCAAGGAAGACAGCCAAGATAGGCTTCAATGAGAAGTTTAAGCAAAGACTAGAAGCAGTTAGGGCGGAGTTATGCAGATATCTGTGACAAGGTAATAGAACAGTCCTGGTAGTCCAAGAATTGAGAAATGTATTTGGAGTGGAAAGAACCACTTTCCACTAAAGTGGAAACTTTAAAGGGGGAACGCACTAAGAGATGTAATCTAAGAGGTCATGGAGACAAAGTGTGGAGGATGTTGTCGGCCATTTTCCGTGTCTTGGACTCTGAGTGAGACAGGAAGCTGTGAGCAAAGGAGCTCCGTGATGACTTTTAATGGCTTACCAGGGCCACTTTGCTTCTGTGTTGAGAATAACTTGTGAGACACAGTAGCAAGAAGGCCAACCGGAAGGCTACTCTGTTAACCCAGCTGAAAGATGATGGTGGCTTTTTCTAGGACACTAGCAACGACTCTGGTGGGGCTGAGATTCTGGGTACTCTTTGAAGGTTAGGGGGTGAAAGGATGTCTCGGTAGGTTGGCTGTGGGCTGTGACAGTCAAAGATGCCTCCAAAGCTTTGTCCTGAGCAATTGGAAGGAGGGCATTTCCATTTGCTGTGAGTGGATGGAGGTCAGGACTTCTTTTTTTTTTTTTTTTTTAGCTGAGCCATCCTGCCATCTGTTGGCAGCTCAGCGACTGCTCAGCTCGGGCTGGGACTTGAACTGCTATTGCTCAGAGCTCAAACTCGAGTGAGCTCTTAACCAACTGAGCCACTCAGCCGGTCCCAGGACTTCATATTTTTTAAATAGACAAGATTAACATTTTTTTATTAAGCATCTAACTGTGTTTTAACCTTCTTTTCTCAATTAAAATGTTGTGAAAGTCATGCTTGTCATTCAGTATTATTCTACACCACCTTTTAGAATAGCTGTGTACTATTTCTTTTATGGCTGTACCATGATCTTTTCAATTATTCCCTAACATTATGGTTTTCCAGTGTTTTATGAATACAAACAAGTCTTCAATGAATATCCTCATAGCAAAATCTTTGTGCAGATCAACAGTTTCCTTAGCAAAATTCCTCAAATTGGAACCGCTGAGACAGAGAGTTTGTATATTTTTCATTGTTTGACCCATGTGGTAAAACTGTTCTCTGGAAAAACTGTACCAATTTATGTTCCCACCATAAATTGGCTGTTTCCTTGCACTCTTGTTTAAGTAAGTGCATTTTTATAGTCAGAGATTTGGATTAGAGAAAATATTTCATGAGATGAGAATCATTTTACTCTCAACACAACAAACATTTATGGAACATCTCCCACCCCTCAGACATAGGCTCCATGTCTTCTCAGGCATAACCTCACTGAATTCTCACAACTGTGTAAATAGCTATTAAGGAATGAGCCCAGAATCGAAAGGGCAGTAAAGACAACGTTAGGGTATGAATCATAGATTCAATGTACTAAAGGGCAGTCACAAGCCTAAATGAATTTGGATCCCCTGAGAGTCACAGAACACCCTTGGGGGACAGGGGCAGACTGGAACAAAGATTAAAGAAACAGACACACAGAAATCCAACAACAGCTCCATTACTCCTGGGCTGGACAAACCAACAGGCAGAACATCAGAGCGTAAATAAAGAGAAGATCAAGACACAAGAGAAAGGCTTATTTTGTGAGCTCTGACAGGTAAGTGTTGTTGAGCCAGGAAGAAATTAGCAGTTTGTGGAGCTAAGAAGAAAGACTTGAACATTCCCTCAAAGAAAAGAAACAAGAACTTAAAGGCGCGTTTAGTTTCATTGTCTTCCCACAATCGCCTAGAAGAGAAGAAACAAGACAGTGGGCCAGAAAATATATACTACGTGGTGAAAGAAAATTATGAAGTAACCAAGGCCATAGAAACTAGGCCCAGGAGCCAGGTGATTAAATTACCAGGGCTTAATCCCCCAGCTGGGGGGAATCCAAGAGGAAGAAGGAGGTATGTCCATAGGTGTGAAAATAAAGCATTACACTTAAAGCAAAGGCATTTTCAGATGGCCTTCAAATGGCATATGGTAACAAGAGTGTAATAAGAGCAATATTACATTGCACATTGCCAGGCATTTCAGACCTGGAACACCTTATATTTGGGCAAAAGGGATGATAAGGCAAGATTGAAATATGCTATTATATGGTAAAAGTTTAATACAGGATAACTGTGAGAGAGGCAGATAGCGATAGTAAAGAAAGGCATGATATCCATGTCACCACATCAGACACCTCGGGGAGCTGCACGGTGAGGGTCAGGCTAGATGGGATAAGAACAGGGCTTTTGGTCTGTGGCTTTGTCCTCTCTGCTGTGCTTCCTCCAGGTTTGCAGACTGGTGTGAACGACTGCTCTTCCTGCCTCCATTCTCACTGGACACCATGGCCTACTGCCCTGACACACAGCATCTTCAGGCCTTGACCTTGTGATTTCCTCCTTCCTGTTTAGTAATAACTCAGCTTTGAATCTTGGGTATTTAAGTGCATCTCAGCCCAGCATCTGGCCCAAGTGGCAATTAACTGTTGTTGTTTTAAATTGAAATGACACTCACATAACACAAAATGAACCACTTGAAAGTGGACAATTCGGTGGCATGTAGCACATTCACAATATTATACAACCACTACCCTATCTGGTTCCAAAATGGTAGTTAGCTTTTGCTGAGTTTAGTAGCTGTAATAGCTGTTTGCTGTCTGGAACCTCTCTCTGTGCACTGGATGAGCTCATATATGAATGCACGTTAACTTAATTCAAGCACACTATGCCCACCCTTAGAGGGTGAGCCCAGCATGGTGCTCAGCTCTATTAAAACACACTTGGCATTGGTTGCTCTTATTTCTCAGGTTTAAAACCTATAAATGAGGTAGGAAAAGGTAGGAGAACAAATCACTGCTGTATTTCATTTTTCCTACACTTAAAATAAAATAACAAAGCCCAATTATTTGAATATTTTCTAGTGTATTCTATACTCCTGATTGTAATGGTTATTTTATTTGTCTTTGCATTCCCAATACTCAGCACATGTTCATCCTGTTAGGTAAATTCACACCCACACACCTGTTTATAACATATTTCCTCAATGTTTCAGGAAAACTCAACTCTCATGTGGTTGGGTTTTTTGTTTTTTTTTCAGGTTTTTTTTGTTTTGTTTTGTTTTGTTTCCCTTAAAAAATGATGTCTAGTAAGAAGAAGAAAGATGAGTAAGAAGAAGAAATACTGTCAGGGAGAAACTGCTTTCAGATGTGGAAAGGACCTATGAGAACATTTTATACCCTTGATTTACACATGAATCTAGAGAGAAGTAAAATCATGCCACCTGGAGAAGAAACACCATCTGCCCATGTTTGCAGAGCTCACCTGGAAAGCAAAAATCCACGTCTCCCTCCCGACTGAACAGAGTAAGGGTAAGAGGGATCGAGGTTGCTGAGGACAGCCCCAGGTGGAAAAGCTGCATCTGAAATGTCCCTGCCAGACAGAGGCTCACCTGTTTGGGGTTATAATCAGCAACTATGCCAATGCACCTTCACCCACAAGCAAACTGAGGCCAAACAGGGCAGGGATGCAGGATGAGGCCAGAGTCCGAGGCTGTGTGCACCCAGCCCTCCTGCCCATCTGCATTTCTCAGAGCGGATTTGCCTGCATGTGCTGTTACAGCAATGTCACAGACATTCACAATAAGTCCTTCACAACAGGACTTATTGTCTCAAAATAAAAATAAGTCCATACATTTAATTTTTCAGAAATTTATTTTCCTGTACTTTCTGTAAAGTCCAAGATCAAGTTGCCAGCAGGGTTGCTATCTGGTGAGAACTTTCCCTTTGGGTTGAAGATGTCCACCTTCTGACTGTACTCACATGGCCTTTCCTTAGCACGAGAGAGAGAGAGAGAGAGAGAGAGAGAGAGAGAATACTGTGTGCTGTGTCTTCTTATAAGGTTATAAGGACACTAATCCTCTGGGATCAGGGCCCTACCTATGACCTCATTTAACCTCATTACTTCTTAGAAGCCCCACCTCCATATACAGCACACTGTGAGTTAGGGTATCAACTTATGAATTTTGGCAGGACACATTCAGTCCTTGACACAGAGCATGCAGAACTCATGTGGCTTAGAACAGATGCTCTTTTAAAAAACAAACAAGAATGCACATTTTAGACCACAAAGTGAGTATTTTCCATAGCCATAGTCGTGTTAGGCATCAGGTGGGCCCATAACCTTTTGTCATGATGCGGCAGAGGCACAGAATCAATATCTTCTCCAGGCCCCTTCCACCAAATTTGAAGCCAAACTCCAGGTTTTGGACACCAAGTCCAGGCCTGAAAATGTCAGCTCTTCCGAGTCCTGCGAAGTGCAGTGGCTGATTGGAGTGAGGGGATTTCTGCACAGCTGGTAACTGCTGCTCTGGGACTATGACACCTGGGCCCTACTGGTCAGCCCCAGGAGGAGCCTGAAACAATGGACACAAAATGCCACTGCACTCAGCTAAAAGCATTAGGCAAAGGGCTGGTGGCAGCTTCTAGGGGGCCAAAACACACTCCTGACCCGACCTTGGTCAAGTCCATCTGGCCCTCACCATTGTGGCGGGAACTCCCAGCGCCATTACGGGAAGCTTGGGTGGTTCTACTTGTTTTGGCAAATAAAAACCTGGTAAGAAATAACAGGAAAAGATGATGTATGTGACAAAAGAAATGTAGAGTACACCAATCTCCCAGATTTTTCCAGCCACCCTTCCACAACCAGAACTGCCTGGAATCGCTTTCCTAGTTGTCCTATATGTCGCTGTCTATTAAATAGTAAACACACACTCTGGAGGGAAGATTTACTCTTTTATATCAACACATGCTCCTTCCTGTGGAGTAACCGGAGCTCCTTCCTCAGAATACTGGATACATTTCATAAACACTTCTTCACAAGCCCTTCCCAGGAGCTGTTTCCACGTCTGGACTTACACTCTGAATTTCGCTCCCAGATTTATGACGGCTCTCAAGCAGTGGGATGCCAAATTTATTACCGAATTTAGTCTCTCCTTCCTCCGTAGGCTCCTCAGTTTTAAAAGAAAAAGAAAACAAACCTTTTTCTCAGCGCTTTACAACAATGGTCACATCTTTACACACTGGTAAAGATGGCACTTATACGGAATATTCTGACCAAATATGAAAAATGTGCAGTGACGTCAAGCCAGTGATTAAAACACTGATCAGAAACACTGATCAAGAAATATTTTTACAAAGGACTTTCACACAGAGCAGCTAATTAGAATCCACAGAGCCCGAAGACATGAGCTAGGGTTGAATACAAGTCATAAGGGTATGACTGAAGTCACATAGACCTGGGTTCAAGTCCAAGCTCTGCTACTTACCAGCTGCGAGAACTTGGACCAATTACTTAAATTCCCAACTTTAGATTCCTCTTTGGTGAAAGTGAGGTGATAATTTCACCTTGCAAGTCTACTGAGAACTCAATAGGGTTATGTGATGGTTTCCTTAGCCCACTGTGCATAGAGCAATCATGGGAGCTTTAAAAATGTAAGTGCCTAGGTTCCTGTTGTTAGTTGAATATTGTCCCCCAAATTTATGTCCACGTGGAAACTCAGAGTGTGACCTTATTTGGAAAACTGGCCTTTGCTGATATAATTAAAGTAAGGATCAAGACAAGATTATCCCAAATAAAGGTAGAGTCCAAATTCAATGGGAGTGTCCTTGTAAGAGACAGAAAAGGAGACCATGAGAAGACAGGGGCAGAGATTGAACTGATGTGTCTACAGGTGCAGGAATGCCCAGGGTTGCCTGCAGCCACCAGAAGCCAGGAGAAAGACATAGAAAGGATTAGTCCTGTGAGCCTCTACAAGGAGCCAACCCTGCCGACACCTTAACTGCTAACTGCTAGCCTCCAGAACTCTAAGAGAATATATTTCTGTTGTTTTAAGCTACCAAGTTTCTGCTCATTTGTTACAGAAGCCCTAGGAAACCCAGTGACTCTGATTTAATTGTAGGCATTACATATGTCTAGGGTGCTTGTCAGGTGCCAACAGTTGTTCTAGGTCTGTGATGGCCACAACACCATAGCCACTAGCCCCATGTGGCTGTTGAGCAGTTGAAATGTGGCTAGTGTGAGTTGAGATGTGCTCTAAAATACACATTGGATTTCAAAGACGCTGGGAAAAGTAAAATATCTCATTAATAATTGTCTATTGATCGCATGTTGAAATAACATTTTAGACATATTGGATAAAACGATAAAAGTTTGGATATATTTGTTTATATGGATTAAAATTAATTTTACTTGTTTCTTTTTTCACTTTTTAAATGTAGCTACTAGATGATTTTAAATTACACATCTGACTCATGTGATATTTCTCTTGGGCAGCACTGTTCCAAACACTGGGAATATAGTGATGCACAAAGTTCCTGCCTTCTGGGGTCTCACATTCCAGCAATTTCACCTGGGACAGGACAGTGGGGAGTGGTCAGGAAAGACTTCCCACAGGGTATGTGGTGCACCTGCCTGGACCTGTGGGACAATTGCTGAGCACCTGCTGCCTTAAGATCCCAAGTCCCCAACCTTGGGAAGCCCCAGGGGACACCCCTCAATAGGGACCTTCACCTCATTAAAGGGTTCATTCCCCATAAATAGCCCTAGGACCAAACCCGAGCAAGATGTCAGTAACTGACCCCGGTGTCCTTCCTGTTTCCTGCTGGTGGGATGGGTGCCTGGGAGCAGAGCAGACACTCTTGGTGTCACCAAAGATGCTCCAGGACCTGCTCCCATCTCAGTCAGTAGAAATCGAGGACAAAATGATTTGCCCATTTGATTTGCTTACAAGTTCCATGAAAATTTTTTTTAAAAGAAAAAGAGAGATTGTTCTTATGTTTAAGCACTGTTCTGCCAATTACACCCTAGAGTTTACCTGAAAAAACACTTCAAACGTGAGATTAACCCGAATCAGTCATGGGAATGTTCTAAGGCAATTATATCATCTACAAATATAGTTTTACTCCTTTCTTTCCATTCTGGAGTGCCTTTATTTTATTTCCTTGCCTACATTTCCTGGCTAGACCTTCCAGTACTTACTGAATACATACTTATGCAGGCACTGTGCTAGTGTTTTATGTGCACCATTTCATTAAATTCTCCAAACAACCCTATGATGTAAGTGGCATTAGCAACCACATTTTATGGATAAGTAAACTTGGCCTTAGAGCGGTTAGATGACCTACTGAGGTTACTCAGCTAGTAGGTGACAGGACTGGGATTTGAGCCTGTGTCTGTCGGATCCCACGGTCCATGGTCTTAAGTTGTATTCACCAGGTTGTCAAACCTAAGCTTGCTCTCTAAGGAAGGAACTCCTCTGACCCTTCAAATGGAGACAAGGGCCACAGGGCCCCAAATGCCTTTCCCGCAGAACCCAAGACACAAATGTTTGGGTTTCCATGAAGACAGTACTTCAAGCTGGACAATACTGTGCCTCAATATACAGTCCACCCTCTGCAGCCATGCCAGGGGTTATTCATAAGAACAAAGAAGGATGTAAGAGGACGAGTAAGCAGACATGAGCGAGAAGGAGCTGAAGGCAGGGCTGGCTCCCTGAGGCACCTGATGCTGTGAGACAAAGGGATGAACACAGACGAAGTGACTACTCTTCAGTGTTACTCACTCTGAGTAATAATGTTTTGAAGTACTTTGTCCCCAAGAATTACAGAGACTATAATAAACATCCATGTAGCTAAATCCAAATAATCAAAATATTTTTTTTAGAGTAGGAAAAGACACTAATATGCTCTGAGCATCCACTTTTAACACCCATTCTTACACATATTAGCCATGTAATCCCTTCAGTTGCCCTGCAAGGGAAGCAGCTATTTTAAAGAAGAGGCAGCTAAGAATCAGAGAAGTTTATCACATGCTGAAGCCACAGAGCAAGCGGCAAAGCTAGAGCTTGTCTGGCATCTCCACTCTCACCTGTCCTGTAAGATTCAGGATGGCCTCTCTGACTCCCTAGAGAAAGAGGAAGTGACAGTCCACACTGTGCAGTTTAAGACATTTGTCTTCAAACCGAAGAGCAGGTCTCCATCGACCCCTACACCCAAGTCCTTCCATCTGATACCTACATGTAGACGGCTTCAAGGAAATCAATGTCTGCTTCCTTGACTTCCATGAATTCTCTCTCCTAAAAACGGATTGGCCTAAGAACAAACCTATGTGTTTTTTGCCATCTCCTTGTCACAATCTTTTTTCTTCCATTAAAAAATAAAAAATTGAAAACAAACAGAAACGTACTGTGCTGCGTTTTCCCAGGTGTAAAAACTTCCAGGGCACTGGAATAAAGGAACAATTCAAGATTCCATAAACCAGGCCGGCCAAGTGGCTCATTGGTTAAGAACTGGCTTAGGATGCCAGAGGGCCCCGGTTCAGATCCCACATATGAGGGCCAGTGACACTGCCCTGTACAGCTAAGATGCTGAACAACAGCTCTACCTGGAGCTGGGCTGCCATGAGTCGCTGGCGTCGGCGTGGGCTGCAGTCCCCTGCTGCAGTGGGTTGCCATAAGCTACCTTGTGTAGCCAGCAGCCAGTGTGAGTAGCCAGCAGCCGCCGTGAGCGGCCGTCCAGAAGCCAGCGACTGATTTGCCTCACCCGGGAAGAGAGCGATGATGGTGCCAACTTGGGCCAGTGAAGCAACGTCCTCCACAACTAGACTGAAGAACAAAACGACAGCAACTTGTCTGTTCCCCTTCCCCCAATTCCCCAGCACTGTTCCCATCCCCCAATTCCCCAATAAAATCTTTAAAAAAAGAGATGCCATAAACCCCTTTCCATCTCGTTAAGACACATGACCAATACAATATTTTAATTTTATGTTTATAATTATTTTCAGACTTTGTAAAATCTTTATATTGTTACGGTCAATTGTTTATTAATAATTATACCTCAAGTCAGAAGAGAAATTTTAAACCTATAAACTTAAAAATATATGTACACACACACACACGTATTTATTCTAGAAACATGTGAAAGAGTGATCATAAAAGACAGGCAGAAATATAATACAATTAGATGGATCCTAAAGAGAACTAGAATAGAAATGCAAAGTCAAAGAGAAGCATTTGCACTTGTATTTTAAAAATGAATGTTGGTAAGGCCGGCCTAGTGGCTCAGTTGGTTAAGGCCTCGCTCAAGAGTGCGAGCTCTGAGCAACAGGGTCGCCAGTTTGATTCCCGGCCCAAGCTGAGCTGCCACTGAGCTGCGGCTGAACTGACAACTGATGGCAGAATGGCTCAGCTAAAAAAAAAAAGAAAAATGTTGGTGAATATTAAATCATTCCATTGGACACATTTAAAAGAGTGAGTAACAGTTATATTTTGAATTGTCAAAGTTTACAATATGCCAGAAGATATGTCCTTTTAAACTACATAAACTTAGGATGAAAAAACTCAGAAGTAAACTAAAAAATATGGGTGGGGATACAAAGTTCTTCAAAATTATATCGAAGGGTTTGTAAGCCAAAAAGGTTATAGATCATTGCTTTAGCATATTCTCATTCTCTGAAAACAAGTCATCTATGAAAAGGATCCGACTCACTGTTAACCATGCCCACCCTCGGTGGAGCAGTTCTGCAAAAAGCAAGTCGGAGAGAGAAGGGAGTGGAGTGACCTCATCTTTCAGGAGACCACACAGAAAATTCCCTACCCATCCGCAAAAAGAGCACCCAGGCTGTGGGGCCCCAGCCCCCCGCTGCGTTGTTCTCTTCCCAGGTGGCATTGGAGGCTAATCCCTTCAAGGCTGGGAATGCAATCATTGTGCTGGTGCTTTCTTACCACTGTCAGCCAGCGGGTTCACTCCAGAGAGCACCCTGGAAATAATAATGCCTCACAGGTGTATGGTGGTGGATTCCCTGGGACTATTTGCAAAGATCTTTGAAGGATCCAATACCCTATGAATGCAGAGCATTCTCTTTATTATTCTACTCCATTAGGCGTGTTTTCTTTTGTTCTCTACAAGCACAGGGCTTTAACTTCTGAGATATTGAATTTCATTTGCTTCTCTTCTTCTCCTTCCCCAGGCTACTGAAATTGGTTGCTATCCTTAACTGCTCTCCCCACCCCCTGTCCTCATGGTCATGGTGAATTTGGATCTGTAAAAGCCTTGTATCAACCTCAATTATTATTATTTTTTATATAAGATAATATTGGTCTTGGCACCATGGCTTGTCACAAACGCTCCCCTTCTCTTTCCCTGAATGGAGGAGTTGCTGCTAATTACAGACAGCTCTTTCTGTTTCCTTTTCAGCCTGAGTTCAATCTGGTGGGAACATCTTTTCCTCGGCCTTTCTGGTTCATGTTCTGGGTGTTATTCCGAAGGATAGCAGGCCTCTTCATTTCTTCTTATCAAGTTCTGACGACACTCTGGAAATACTTATTTTTTAAAATTATTTTTTTATTTTTCAATTGCAATTGACATTCAATATTATATTAGTACAGCAGAGTGGTTAGACATTTCTATAACTTATGAACTGATCACTCCGATAAGGCTAGTACCTATCTGACACCATATATAGTTATTACAATATTATTGACTATGTTTTTTATGCTGCAGGAAATACTTATTTTGATAAACCTATTGGGTTCTGCTCTTCACTATCCTATTGTTAGAATGGGGCTCCCAGGTGACTGGTCACTTAGATTTCTCCAGAGGACCCAAGCTTTCCCCTGGGCCTGAGTTAGGGGCTGCTTCTTTTTCTGGTAGAGGAGGGGCCTTGAACTATTAGACTGATGCATTGTGGTGGCAGGACAGCCTACTGATAGCATCACAGGCCTGGCTTGTATCCCAGCTGCTCCACACACCTTCTGTATTATCCTGGGGTCAGACCTCTCTGAACCGCAACTCTCCTAATTGGAAAGTGGGAATCATAACTCCTACCTCATGTGAATTAATCAAGATTATACTTTGTAGAGTACCAGATTTATACCTGATATCTAGTAATAAATGGTGATTATCATTCTATTAGCACGTGTCCAACAGACTGGTTAAGACTTAGAAGGACTTCTATTCCATGTAGCGAAAATATTGATGGAATTATTTGCTCTCAACACGATGCTGTGTACTAAGATCTTATTAATCTTACTTTTGTTTTACTTAAAACTCTTGACTGGATGTTTTTTGTATCCCTTTCTCTTTCTGGCATAATGAATGGGACTCAAATATTAAAGGAGCATTCGCTTCCTTCAAACTGTTCTAAGTAAAATCATTTGTTTCATTTTTGAAATCTGAGCCTCTGTTTCAAAGGCTAGATTTTGTCAATTCCTCCTGGGGTTTCTTTTCATCAGCGCATTCCCAGAGTCTCCAGCCTTTAGAAATGACAGGATGTACTGGTCATCGTGAGCATATTCGATTTTCAGAAAGCATCTGAAAAAGCTCAGCATCGGAGATTGATGGTTCTCAGCTTTCAGCTTCGGTTTCTCTCAGCCTGAGGACCATTTGGATGCGGGCCTAAAAACATAGTCACACAGTGTCAGCGTATTAGTATTAAGTAGGCGATGCCCCTCTTCCTGCCTCTCGGCCTCATTTGGAAAAACACGAGAAAATAAATCTAATCCCCTCACGGTTCCCTTGTGCTGCACCACAGCAGGAATGTTATATGATTTCAAATTACTTATTAGAAATATTCCTGGGGGTATCATGTTGAGGATTACTTTTCCGAAGTGCCTGTATCGTTAGGAAAATGAGGTGTAATTCTACCTGCTATCTCATTCCAAAGACTTCCTCCACCTTTGGACAAAAACCAACTTCCAAGTCAAGGAGTGGGACATCTATCTTCTGTTTTACTCTCACTTTCTGTCACATTTTGGATGACAAGCTGAGGGTGGGAAAAAAATCACTTTCTCAAACCATTTGCTTCTAATAATAGAGTGGAAGCTTATCTCTTCTTTCAAAGGTGACGATGTGACACCCAGAGGGAGCTTAGCTTTAGAAAAGGGCAGTGCCAAGAATGGAATTGTTAAATTTTTTCACTTGCACTCATTTATGGGCAGACAAGAAAAATGCTCGTGGACCTAATGTAAGGCGATGCAATGTAAGTACTGGTGGTCAGGGGACTGCAGTTATAGGGGCTCTGTGGCTGAATTCCTAAGTGACCTTGAGCAAGTCACTTCTCTCTGTCAAAATATCCTTCCTTGTGTCTGTCTATCTGTGTGTATCAGCTCTGTGTGTGTGTGTGTGTGGGGGGGTGTGCATGAGTGTGTGTGTGGGGGGTGTGTTTGTGTGTATCAATTATCCGCATTTTAGTTAACCTGAGGCAAATCTTTTAGATTCATTGACAGCTCTTACCATTTAATTATTTTCTGCAGGAAACATTTTAATTCCTCACTTTACTGACATGGAGCTCTCTTCTAGTTTTTACTTGCTTCTTCGGCAGCATTCATCCCTGCCGGGGAGCCCCTTGCTACATAAATCACGCTGCCATTTTTGCTCTAGGGACATCTGCAAAGGCAGCACAGCTTTTGCTGAAACCTTTCAGAGCCAGCAAAAAAGCCCTGTCTTCCCTCCCAGGTTTTATTGAGATATAAACAAGGGACGAGATGGGAAAGGAAATCTCTTTCTAGCTCCTTCTAAAGTCAGGCTTCAAAGCAAGATTCCTTGCTTTGCTGGAAGTGAGTGTCCACAAAATTTTAAAGCATTGGATTTGATTAAAAGCACAAACCCATTTCCAAACCAAATACCAGTGAGTTGTGAATAGCCCTCTCTTCTCCTAGGGCAGAACGAGGATTGACTTCATTTGCATTCACACATTTTCCTCCTTTGAATTCAAAAGACATAATTGCTCTCTGGCTATGCAAACGTGGCTGATTTTGACCTGTCCAAGAATAATAAATCACTCCTTGAAAAGCTTTTGGAGAACCTGAGGAGATCAACAGCATTTGTTTGACTCTCAAGACTAAGTCTCTTCAGCTAAAACACAGTAAGAACATTATGCAATTATTTAGAGGAAATTCAGGACCTTGGGGACAGTCAATCATATAATTCAGGCAAAAGTAGATTTGGGGCCCTGACATTTGCAGATAATTGTGCAACCCTCAGCTGTGTGAGCTGGTCCTAAGAGAGCTTCCACCTTCGATTTGCCCCCTTCCTCTCATCCTGCTCCACTGTGTGCCTCTTGATTAGTAATAAAATGAATAAATCAAACAGACCCTGGCTTGGCTCTTGTGAGATATGCTAAGAAGAACAAATATGAAAACTGCAAAATACCAAACTAAAGGTGGACTCCCCAACCTCATTTCTCATTTAACAACAACAACAAAAAAAAAAAAAGAGAGAGAGACAGACTCGTTCAGCAAACACGAGCTTCGAAAACTAAGGCTCAGCCCAGATGTTATTAAGTATAAATATTTATAAGACCCATAAAGATCCTGGCTAAGCTCAATTTTGCCTTAATGCAGCAAATGTTTCAAATTCGGCTCTTTCACTGTTTGAAGCCTTTAGAAGGCAGGATACAGTAGAAGACGCATTACTGTTGGTGAGAGGAGGGGAGATTCTCTTTTATGTTTTATGACCAGTTTTTCATTGAGGGGTATTGCTTTTCTCAGAAATCACTTCTCGAGGCCTGTCTTTCCCAATAAGCCAGAAGAAAGTATGTTTGCCATATCTGTGAATTCGAGGGGCACTGGGTAAGGCACACACATGGTGAAACGTGCATCCTCGATGCGAACTCATGGAGGAAAGCCAGGTTCCCTTTGTTCTTTGCCCACTTCAGTTATCATGAGTCATAGCAAGATCTTAAAGGCCTCAATGTAGTCATCCATTAAATGGGTGTGTGACTATTAGAATAAGCGGAGTACAGTTAGCTCACGTTTTTAAAACTTTAATTTGGTTAATTAGTGCATGCTTTTTTTCCTAAAAGAAACTTTCAGTCATATTCTGTTACCACTTTGGTAACTTTTACAGGCATAAGTGAAAAAAAAATGTGGACATACAAGCTGTAATTTTGTGATGAAACAGTTCAAATGACATGATAGTTTGGGCTCTGGATTAAGAGTTTGGTCGTCCAGATTCTTGAACAGGGCTCAATGTAGGAAATCATTATTATTTTTAATCCATTTGTTTTATGCTAAGAAAACAAATCTGCCCACATTGGGTTTCCCCTTTAGGATAAATTCTAGTCTTTGAAATAATTCCTGCTTCTTTGGGAAAGTCTTGATGCTCTTTCAGAATCAATGGGCAGTGGCCTGGGCCTGTGTCTGGACCCACACCTGGGCTCCATCTCCCCACTCCTGCAGAAGGAGGGTCTTCTTGTTCCTGAGAGTTCAGGAATGGGGGCCTGTGGCTCTTCCCCAGCACTGGGCTTTGCTGGTTTCTCATCAAGTTCTCCAGGCATGTCCAGGCCAGTCCCACCCAATTCCCTACCCCATTCTCACTGCTCAGCTCTTTTGGGCTACTCAACCTGACAATTAATGTTGACCCTGGGAACACTGACCTCCTCGGTGGAGGCCTTCATCTGCTGGACACATCTGGCAAGCTCTCTGTGGTGCTTACCTGCATTCTCTGATTAATGTAGATGTAAAGATTTTATCAAGGCTCCTGGCGGCAGGACTTCAAGATGTAATCACAAAATCAATCCACATAGACTAACTGGGCATAGACTCACTAAGAAGACATCCCACAATGTCAGGCACTTAATTAAGGTACTCTGGCTTCCCTGCCCCAATTGATTCTTTTCTTTCCCTAACAGGTGATGCTGCTCCTCTGGGTGGACACACCTCTCTCCATTGGAGACCACCCTGCTTTCAGAGCTTTGCAGTTTGTGGGAAGACCACCAGGGGTCACCTATGCTTCATCCTACTCTCCAGGGAATGGACAGTGGACCAGCACCATCAGTCTGGCAGCCCCAGCGAACTTGAAGAAGCAGTTAAGGAGGGCCTGCATCTGCTCAGCTGGATTTTGTTTGCTCAGCTCCATAATTCTTGTCTTCACTCTGTGCATCCCTTGGGGATAATCAGAGACTCCTCTCCTTCCTTCTTCTCCATGCCCCTTGGTGCACCTTAGTGCATGGTGGAGCAGAAAATTCTCTGACCCCTGGGCATTCTGCCTGCTGCTCTGGCTTGAGCATCTGGGAACACCTGCCAGGTTGGCTTGCTTCACATAAATGTTTCCTACTGGAAATTCAAAGACTTCAGAAATAGCGGTTATTAACAATGTAAGCACCTTGTGAAAAGTAGCGCACATCAGAGATTATCGATTTACTGCCACTCAACAATGCCGAGCTCGGTATGGGCTGCCCTCGCCTGGCCTTGATTGGCCAGGCTCATCTGGTTGATTTTTACCACATTACCATTTAATTCCACAAAACATGTGCCAGCCATTGTGCTGAGGATATATTTGTCTGCTCTAGGAACTTACAGATGAGTGAGGGGAGGAAGTCAAGTCAACAGGCCATTATGTAACAGGGTGTTTTGGAGCAAGAGCTGGGGGTGAAGAGCTTCCAAAAAAAGCACTATCTGATTCAGTCCCTGAGACGGGGTCACGTCGCCAGTCCTCTGTGACTTCTGAGTAGCCCTGGGCCACAACCATCAATAGCAGCCCTGGTGCCCGAGAGCCTGGCTGCAGAGGAGCAATTCTATTTGCCTGGATCAGGGGTTGGCAAACTTTTGAGACGGAAGAGCCAATTCTGTCCCTCACAACAATTTAAAAATCATTCGAGAGCCATAAAACAAATAAAATCACCATTATGTGAATAATAGCCTTTAAAAATTTTATAAAATTTTATAAAACGTTGATAGTTTTATTTTCATTTTCAATTTTACTTCAGAGCCACATCTATGTACCCAGAGCTACATGTGGCTCGCAAGCCACAGTTTGCCGACCCCTGGCCTGGATCAATGGGGGACACGCAGGCGCCAGAGAAGCTCAGATATTCGTTTATTCACTCAGCATTTATCAATCACCTACTATGTGCCAGGCAACAAAACAAGTCTGAAATAAGCCGGACTGCGGCAGCATTCTTCATCACACAGGGAGACTACTCGCACTGGGCACCCAATCTTGACTCCAGTTGCCAAGTAGGACCCACCTGCCCTGGCCATGACAGACAAAGCCTCCTTGGAGAACTTCTTTGTTTACCTCAGGTCTTTATTAAGGTGCCAAGCAGGTTTGTTTGCAGCAACTGACCCACAATTTGGACTGAGAAATAAGTGTCCGTCACTTACTACTGGAGTTGTTGCAAGTCCTCAATTCTTCTTCACAAAGGAGCCTCCGCTAGTGTGCTCTAACTGACCCTCTTGTCTCCAGCACAGATGCTTTACCTGCGGCCACTGCCCAACTCTCCTGTTCTTCCTGTCTGGGTCAAGCCATTGGCCATCCTGAGGGATCGTCTCTGCTGGGGCTGGCATCTCTGGTGTGAGCCCCTGCTACTTTCGCCACAATGAGTCCCCTCCACAAAGGCAGAGGTCTAAGAAATATGAATATTTAAATTTTTTCAGTAACTTTACTTCTATTTCAAGTCCCTGTTCCACCTGATAGAGGCACATTTTCCATTTATTCTGGGTTTCCTCTCCCTGTTTTTCCCATGTTGGTGTGAAGTTCCATGAACTTGATTAGCAATGAGGAAGAAGGCTGGAGGGAATCCAGTTCTTGGGTCATCTGCTGAGAGGTCTGCTGAGCCTGTCCACATAGCCCCTCAGGTCCGAAGCTCTTTTCATCGACCAGAGGCATAGAAGTGAGTGATTTCTGCTGCTCCTCTAGGGCCCAGCCCCACCTGCACACCCTCTCTGGGGTCTTTACTTCCTAGGACTCTGTTCAGGTCAGGCAGTCACTCTGGGACTCCACTCCCAGTCTTGCAGAGGATTTTTTGAAAGATGCTAGAGGGGGGAAATCCTTTTCAGTTCTTGAGGTTTTCCCTTGGAGGAATGCCCTGCAATTTCAGGTTTGCTTTGGAGGCACAAAGAACACCCCAATGGGGTTAGGCTTTGGGAAACCAAGGCGAGAGGCAGCTCTCCCTCCTGCCCTGTACGTTTTGTTTTTTTTAAAGAAGAAACTATTTATTTTCATTAACCTCATTTCCATTTCTTGTTTAAGAGCTTGTGGAAGCACAGTGTACAATCCCTCAGTAGTCATTCCCACCCACTCAATGGTCTGGGAAGTGGGGTCTGCAGACCAGTAATCAGTAGCAGACTGAACGCTGCAGTCATCAGAAGGGAACTGCTGACCAGGTGCAGAGGGCACCTGTGCCTTCTGACCAGTTTTCATCCTCAGGTGGAGTAGCAGTGAACTCAGAAGCTGGAGCAGCCCATTCACCCTGAAATCCCTCCTCAGCCACAGCCTTGTCAACAGCAGCCTACCCTTCTTTGTCACTCTCCTCAGGATTTCCACAGAAGTAGAGATCAGGCATAGCCTCTCAAGAATGTTCATGGGAGATGGTGCCAAGTGTGTGGAGACCTTCCCAGGTCAGCACCCATCACATGAGACACAATGAGTGAGCTTCCTTGTTGTTGCACGGGATGGCAATGTCCACATAGCATAGAGGAGATTCTGTATAATACAGACAATAATAGGCGGGTTAATTAACATAAAAGCCTCTGTGAGAGACTGGTGGTCAGTCCTGGGACCAGTAACCATCAGAAGTCACGGGCAGAGCCCAGAAATGAAACCATGCTTATACAGTTAACTGATCTATGACAAAGGAGGCAAGAATAAACAATGGGGAAAAGACAGTTTCTTCAATAAGTGGTGTTGGGAAAACTGGACAGATACATGCAAAAAAAGGTGAAACTAGACTACTTTCTTACACCATATACAAACATAAACTCAAAATTGATTATAGATTTAAATGTAAGTCTGAAATCCTAAAACTCTTAGAAGAAAAAATAAGCAGTAAACTCTTTGACATCAGCCTCAGAAATATTATTTTTGGATGTGTCTCCTCAGGCGAGTCAACAACAACAAAAATAAACAAACGGGACTACATCACACTAAAACGCTTTTGCACAGTGAAGGAAACCATCAACAAAACAAAAGGCAGCCTATTGATTGGGAGAAGATACTTGCAAAAGATATATCCAGTAAGGGGTTCATATAGAACATATATAAAAAACTCGTACAACTCAACATAAAAAAAATCGATTAAAAAATAGGTAGAGGACCTGAATAAGCATTTTTCCAAAGAAGACATAAAGATGGCCAATAGCCACAGGAAAAGATGCTCAACATCATTAATCATTAGGGAAATGCCATCAAAACCACACTGAGATAGAGCTCACACCTGTTAGAATGGCTATTATAAAAAAGACAGCAAATAGCAAGTGTTGGCGAGGATTTGGAGAAAATGGAACCCTTGTGCACTACTGGTAAAATTGTAAATTGGTGCAGCCACTATGGCAAACAGTATGGAAGTTCCTCAAAAAATTAAAAATAGAACTACCATATGACTCAGAAATCCCACTTTGGGGTATTTAACCAAAGAAATCCAAAACACTAATTCAAAAAGATATATGCACCCCTATGTTCATTGCAGCATTACTTATAATAATCAAGATATGGGAGCAACCTAAGTGTCCATTAATAAATGAGTAAAGAAGAGGTGGTACATATATACAATGGAATATTACTCGGCCATAAGAAAGAATGAAATCTTACCATTTGTAATAACATGAATAGACCTGGAGAGTATTATGCCAAGTGAAATAAGTCAGACAGCGAAAGACAAATACCATATGATTTTACTTATGTGTGATATCTAAAAACAACACAAATGAATAAATAAAACAGAAACAGACTCATGGATACAGAGACCAAACTGATGGTTGCCAGAGAGGTGAGGGGTAGGTGGATGAGTGAAAAAGATGAAAGGAATTAAGAAGTACAAACTTCCAATTATAAAGTAAATAAGTCATGGAGCTATAATGTGCAACATAGGGAATAATATTGTAATACTGTAATAACTTTGTATGATGACGGATGGTTACTAGACTTCTCGTGATGATCACATCATAAGGTATATAAATGTCAAATCACTGTGTTGTACATCTGAAACTAATATAATATTGTATGTCAACTATAGTTTAATAAAAAAAATTAAGACAAGAAGGAGTCACAGCTTTGGGAAAGCTGCCTGGATCTGGTTAGTGAAGCTTCTAGAAGGGAAGCGACCAGCAATAGGAGTGGCTCCAGTGGCAGCAGCTAGCTTCAGCACAGCTCACTGGTCAGCACTCCTAGAAGATATAACACTGACATCAGCCAGGTTTCCAGTGGTAATGATGGTATAAGCTGCAGCAGAAACTTCTCACAGGTTTGTTCAGATTTATGATGTCTATGCCATCCCTTTCCTTTTGTAAATGCACTGTTCCATTTGGAAATCAAGTGGATTCCTGTTGCAAAGAATTTGAGAACATCTTCCTCTTTCATTTGCAAGACATCAAGGGCCCCAGACATTGTGAAATTCCCTTTAAGTTGCCACAAGAACCAAGAACACTGTATGGACCCCCTCTCTGGGTAGCGCAGAAAGGTGCCTTCTACAGCTTGCAGCTGTGCCATCCACCTGAATGAGGGGAAACAGGAAAGGAGGATTACTAGGAGAGAGATACTTAAAATTGGTTAATGCCTCTATTAAAATCTCAAAAATGTTATTCTACCACAACGAGATGTACTTAATTTTGATTCTTGCATAAATTAAGTTCTAAGTTCACTCTGAGAACTGTCTTTCATCTACTGGTTTCATCTACTGGCTCTGTGTGGCTCCAATATGCTCTGTGAAAAGGTTGCTCCCCCAGTCCCTCACCTCTCTCTCTCTCTAATGGCAACGTCAGGCCAGCATTGAAGCAGCAAAGGGGTGGATATAATAGAGCATGATGGAAAAGCCTCAGTACCACAGAAATTTGCGCTAATCAGATCCCTCATGAGCCCCATGAGCCCCAATTCTACCTCACTTCTCTGGGTAAATCAACTACTGCACATCTTGCAGGTTACAGTCACCTGGAAACATCACGGGGTATCTATTCCCCCAACTTCCATTCACCCCTCCCCACCCAGAGAGGTGATTTACTGGGCTCTGGGACAACAAAGACCAAAGGCACAGACAGGTCTGCCCTCAGTGAGCTTACAGACAGGAAAATAAGAACCAGAACATATTTCCATGTGAGTTAAAGAGTTCCATTTTGAACATATACTTTTTGAGATGAATGGCAGAAGTTTTTGGAACCGAGGATGGAGCCACTAAGATATACGTGATACTTCAACACTGATATGGGACAAGACCACTGCTACCAAGAAGAGTTAACACATTGAACACCCCTTATGTCTCAGGCTATGTGATGTCCTAATATCTTCATATGCATTATCTCTTTTAATGAGGTTGCTATTGTTATTATTATCTCAAGTCAAAAATGAGAAAACCTTACAAAGGTTAAAAAACGTGTCCAAGGCCTTGAAACTGATAGGCAGGGAGGCTGGTGGTCAAGATCAGGTTGAAAGGCTCCGAGTCTGTGTTTTTAACCAGGGTGCCGCATACGAGGGTGTTGTAAGTGTCTCCACCATCCCGTTGTGAACAATTGAGGGAAGCGGTGCCATCATTTGCCTCTTGGATTATCTCATAGCTATGTGCACACAGGGCCTCTAGTCGGTGTCATTAAGAGGCTCACTTCCTTAGCCTACATCTTCAAGATGTGGCTGGGAAATTTTGTTAGACCTTCAATTGAATTTCACAACATTTTGTTGACTATCCAAAGAAGGTAGGAGTGAGGGTGGGATTCAAAGGTAAATAAGATGTGATCCTTGGTTTTGGAATGTTTCTTATTTGTGTGTGATGGGGAGGGAGATAGAAGAAAAGAAAAAACAAAAACCAGCTCATGTCACAGTGCAGGTAGTCAGAATCTCTTGGATTCCAGGCAGGTTGCAAAGATACTAAGACCCACAGGCAACCTCAATACAAGGCTGACTTCTCCTCTGGGCACAGGAGGAGGACTGCTTGGGACCCATGAGATTTTCGGGGGCCGCAAAAATGTTTTTATTTTTCTTTTAAAATCAGGGGAAAATGAATAATAATGAACCCAGCTTGGATTACACTTGTCATATGCCAACACAGTCATCAAAATTATTTATTTATTTATTTATTTATTTATTTATTTATTGTTATTTATTTATTTTTATGGAAATAGAAGCTCATTAAAGCAAAAATGCTCAAGGCCCATGAAAGTCATATGTGTCTCTGCCATGCCGGCTGAATATTAGCCATTTGATGCACACTGAATTTTATAAGGTATAGAAAACCACTTTTGGCTTTGAAGTAAATATTCTGAAACTTGAATTGATGTTTTATCAACGATGACAAAAGGGGGTCCAACACCTCAAGGTCCAAAGTTGAGAGGAAAACCATCTTAGAGCCAGCCATGAAACTTTGCCCTTATGAGACCAGGGAAAGAAGGAAGACCCAAAGACTAGCATGGATCTCAAGCAGCATCATTTTGGGTCCCAAACCCTGGAATCAGTACAAATCAACTCCTAAGAAAGGGGTCTGATCTCTCTTGCTGCCATAAATGAGATCCAAGATGTCAAGAGCAAAAGCCATACTCTAGAAACAAAGAAGTAATCCATGCATGCTGCTGGAGACGCGAGAAGGGAGGCTGCACCACTCAGCTGCTTAAATCTTACCTCTTGTCAGTGGGTACAGGAGGCACGCCCCCTGAGGTCATGATGGCTGCTGGCTGGGAGTCAAGCACATTCTGCCAGCCAGTGCCTCCCTAAGCAGGCTGGGTGGCCTCCGAGGAAGTGCCAAAGCTGGAGGCCAGCACATTGTGTAGCCCTGAAGGGAGGTGGCTGTGGAGAGTGGGACGCAAACCCTGCCGGGTCACTGATTTGAGAGGTGGGAAGGGCAGGTCAGGCAGTGGAACCCAGAGAGTCAGGGGCCAACCCAGGGGGTTGCCTGCTCCCCAATCTCCTCAAAGGATGGCCCTGGGATTTAAGCTTCTTTCAAAGCCACCACAAGGACTTGTTGGAATCAGGATGAAGGCAGTTTAGACAAGACAGTGAAGAGTAAAATTGGACAATGACTCATGCTTGCAAATGTTGACCCATTCTACCTCATACCTGAATTGCAAAGTGACATTTTTTGCCCTTTCCCCAAATAAATCTTCTCTTCACAGCGTTCTCTGAGGACCTCAAGGCCTGTGAAGGACTTGGCCCTGAGCTCATTGAAACCACACTAGATTGCCAAGTTTTGCAGATGTTTGCACTGACTGCTTTATGTTTTGCAATATTCCAGAGCTGTTCCCGAGTGACGTTCATCCATTCACCAAGTTAGTGCTTAATAAGAATGATCTGCAAAAGGGTGACAGCTCCAAACGATGAGGAGAGGGAAAACCACCTCCGATGAGCGGGGATGAGCAAATAAATAAATAAATAACTACGGCACTGTTCCCAACAGATGGAGGTGCAGAAAAGGGAACTGGTGCAGCAATTCCTAGGAAAAAAACAAGGATGAGAGTGTTTATTTATAGACACGGGCATGTTTCTTTTCCTCAGAAGTGCTATGAGACCCCAAGGGACTGGGGAATGTGCCTGCTGAAGCCCAGCTGAGTTGAGATGAAGGTACAGATGAGCTATACGTAGATGGCTGTCCACCAACTCCATAAGACGAGCTCTTATAGAAACATGTATCAATTCCATAACCAAAGTGCAAGAAAAGTCTGGTTCAGTGAAAGAAGCACATTGATCCTTAAGCTATACAAATTGAAGAGCAATGCCTGCTTTTTAACCTGCTTGTATCTATATCATCTCATTTAATGTTTGAAAAAATCCTGTGGGCACAAAAGAAGATAGAGAGGTTAAAGGATTTTCTTAAGGTCAATCAACAATTTAGCACAAGATCTGGGATTACAAAACAGGCCTCTACTCCTTCCCTGCATCTGTATTTAGCATTTGTATAGAAAATGCTAAATATCCTTTATAGCTACCAAGTATTATCGCATGTTTTACACATAGTGTCTCTAGTCCTCACTTTGTTCCTATGGGAATGGTATTATTATCTTCATTTAAAGATGGCAAAAGTATGGCCCCAGGAGAGGTTGTACAACAGACGCTACGACTGAGGTCACCAGTCATTCAACAAAGATTAAGCCCAGGGCTTCTCAGATACAAAGCAGAGCAAATATGATTCAGAAAAAGAAATGACTGAAGGGGCTCAGTCTAAAAAGTTGTATTTTAAAGAATATGTGTTTAAGGCAAAACAATTGTGTGGTGCACCATGCCCTTTTTGTGCTAACAGTCTGAATTCCATGTAGGAATGGGATAAGTGCCGTCATCACCAGGAAGGGTTGCAGATGTCCACAATTTATTAATTAAGCCAGGCTGGATGCTAATTCAGTTGCTGTGCACCAGGGCTCCAGAAAATGCATGCAGAGGCGGGGCCTTTAAGGAGATTTACATATAATGCAGGTGGGGAATTTAGAGGACGAATGTGGTTGCACAAGCATGTTATACTGCACAGAATCTAGTTACTTAAAAGGAGTGCCCATGGCCTGTCTATCCCCAGCCGCATGCCAGCTGGAGGACACAGGGAGGAATTATCATAGGAAGAAAGCAATCTGCCTTTAACACTGGACCTACTCTCCTTGCAGGAACCCCAGCCTGCCTCAGTTTCACCCCCCCCCAGCTAATTAGGGGCTCCGGCAGACTGGCAACCTCATGCTTCACACAGGTTTTCTGCTGCTCCAGTTCTCCTGTCTCAGCTTCAGTCTCCAAGACTCCGAAGCTGCTGATACTGCTGCGGCCTGACATCACCCTCCAGCTGGAAGCTGCCCTGGCTGACCCTCAGCTGCCCTGCCCCTGTCCCGCTCCAGAGACTGGCCTCAGGGGCAATCTTGTCTTTAACACGTGGCCTCCTCTGTTCCAGGGGTCACAGAAGACTGCGCCCAGAGCTCACCATGTCTTACAGAGATTTTAATGAAACAGCTCTTCTATTTATTTGTGTTGCTGCCTCCGTTGCCCGGGGCCATGGCACCAGTCCCTGAGAGGGGAGGCTGAGGGCTGGGGCTGGGGCTCAGTGGTGACAGCAAGCTTTTTGTCCAGTTGCTCAGCTCCTGACACTGACCCACCATCCTTGCATCAATCCTATACCCTCCCCTCTGTTTTCCTCAGACACATCTGAATCCTGGGGTGACCGCAGTTTCACTGCGACACTCACTAAAAGTAAACAGGTTTTCAGAATGTTTGAGATTATACCAGAAGGGAAACAAAAGTCAGTGCAGAGTCATAGGAATCTGATTAACACAAAGCCACAGAAACACACTCCTGGACTAAATGCTTTCCCAAGTCACAGGTTTTACAGGTTGTGCAACAAGGACCCATTTACTTAGCTTACCCAGTGGGATGCATTTAGTACCCACATTTCCAGTCAGGTTTTTCTATTGTTCTTTAAAATTTATGTATAGCTTAAGAATGATGTTATTGCTTGAATTATAAAGGAAAGGGAGAGGAAAAAAGTAGTTTTATGACTATACTTGGAATAAAAGAGGAAATATTATTATTTTTAAAAATCAGGTTTACTGAGGAATAATCTACATATGATAAGTTTCATCTTCTTTAGTGTACAGTTAGATGACAAATATATACAGTTGTGTAATCACCTCAATCGAGTTTACACTGCCCCTCCCCCCCCCAAAAGTTCCCTGTGTCCCCTTGCTATGAACTGTTCACCCTCTACATGCCCAGGCCCCCTACAACCACTGGTCTGTGTTTTGTCCTTATCGTTTTATTTTTTCTAGTCATTCAGATAAATAAAAACATACACTGTGGATAGTCTTGTGTCCAGCTGAGTTCATCTAGCACAACGCCTGGGAGCCATCCATGTGGTTGTTTGGCTCAGCAGTTTGTGCATTTTCACTGCCGAGCAGTACTCCCTCAGACGGATGCACCGCGATGGGTATATCCATTCACCCGTGGGTGAATCTTTAGGTTGTTTCCAGTTTTTTTAGCTATTAAGAATAAAGCTGCTATGAACATTTGTTTACAGGTTTTTGTGAAGACACGTGTTTTGATTTATTTTGGGTAAATACCTAAGAGTTGGATTGCTGGGGCATTTGGCAAGTATATGTAAAAATATTTGAAGGTGAAGGAAGTTTGAGAATGTTGCTGGGTACTGACTACAGGAAGTGAAATATCCAGGTGATGGATTTTAAGAAGAGTCAGCTCAACTTTGGGCTCCAGCCTGCCTTCCAAGGCCTTGCAGTTAGTCAGTTTACTACTTTGTTGTTCTAGACCAGGTGTTGGCAAACTGCAGCTCATGAGCCACATGCGGCTGTTTGGGTATGTTCCGTCTCAAAAGTTTGCCGACCCCTGGAAGAGCCAATCCTGTCCCTCACAACAATTTAAAAATTATTCGAGAGCCATAAATATATTTTTACATAATCACCATTATGTGAATAATA